>NC_092422.1:111417642-111745420 GCF_036169615.1 Heliangelus exortis | reverse complement strand
AAGTCATCTTTCCAGAGAGGTAGATGCACTGAAAGAGAAAATTCATGAATACATGGCAACAGAGGACCTAATTTGTCACCTCCGAGGTGACCATACAGTCTTACAGAAGAAACTCCTCCAGCAAGAAAACAAGAACAGGGAGTTAGCAAGAGAAATGGAGAGCCTCACAAAGGAATTAGAGAGGTACAGACACTTCAGCAAGAACTTCAGGCCCAATGTCAACGGGAAGAGAATTTCCGATTTGCAAGTTTTTTCTAAAGAAGTACAGACAGATCCAGCAGACAATGAACCACCTGATTACAAAACCCTCATGCCTTTAGAGAGAACAGTCATAAATGGGCAGCTGTATGAAGACAGTGATATTGAGGACAAAGACAACAATGAGGAAGAACAGACAGTGCCTTTCAAGAGCAACTCATCAGTCACAAATGCTGTGAACAAAAAGTTATGGATCCCTTGGATGAAGTCCAAAGAGAGCCAACCTCAAAATGGAAAGATTCATACAAAGCAAAATGGAAACTGTGCACAGGCTGGAGACCTAGTGCTAAGCCACACACCTGGCCAACCTCTTCACATTAAAGTAACTCCAGACCATGGGCAGAACACAGCAACACTTGAAATAACTAGTCCTACCACTGAAAGTCCTCACTCCTACACAAGCACAGCAGTTATACCCAACTGTGGCACTCCAAAGCAAAGAATAACCATTATTCAAAACACCTCCTTAACACCTGTAAAATCAAAAGCAGCAGAAGGTTACATGAGCCCAGAGCAAGTAATTTCTCCAATTGCTATGGCTACTTTCACAAGATCTCAAACTCCTGATTCGTGTGGTTCTTTAACTCCTGAAAGAACAATGTCCCCTTTGGCTTTACCAGGCTCAAGTTCTCAGGAACAAATACTCTCCTCAGAGCCTTTGGAAATGGGAGCCAAGCACGCTGTTTTTAGACTATCCCCAGACAGGCAGTCGTCATGGCAGTTTCAGAGATCTAACAGTACGGGATCAAGTGTAATAACTACTGAGGATAACAAAATCCACATCCATTTAGGAAGTCCTTACGTCCAAGCTCTCACCAATTCCAAGCCCACCAGCCCTTGTAATCCAGTGCAAGACAACAGAACACCAGCTCTAGCTAATGGCATACCCAGTAAGCCCACCAATAAAATCACCAGCAGTATTACTATTACACCAACAGCCACTCCTCTCCCACGGCAATCACAAATTACAGTAAGTAATGTCTATAACTGACCCCCATCCATGCTGACACCCCTACCAGCAACCCATCCTGTTTTTCATCCCAGCAAGGATTACTTGGAACAGCCCCTTTACTCTGGGAGAGATCTGTGCATGAACTATACAACAGTATATGGAACTAACATTAAGTTTTGCCTGCTTAGTTTTATCAAGTGTGCACTTACTGTATACCTTCTCATTGAAATACAGTTATGTAAAATATTTAGTCTTGCACTTGTATAAATGCATCTTTATGTATTTCCATTTTCAAAATAACTCGCATTACTTTTGACTGCAACTTGCCTGGGTAAAATATTTTAACATTACAAACACAGTAAATATTTGATTATTTTTATCATTGCTTGCAGAACATTTTTGTTTGTTATGTGTGTTTTGTATTTCTTTGCATGTACAGTAGAATTTGAATTAAGCCATAATATTGCCTGCTAACTTCAGATAAGATTTGATTGATTATCTTCCCTGCTATTTCCCAACTCCTCCTGGACCTCTCATTTCAGATAATTATCAGTACACCACATACAAACACTCAAAGTATTTTTTTAATCTCTTTACAAATTTAAAATGCAAAACATGCTATGTTCCAGAGCACAATCACCACTTTCCCTCCCCATTTTTTACAATGTTTGGTTAAAACTTTTTTTAAACATTCCTGTAACCTTTTCTTGTGAGAAAACTGAATTCAGAAGCTTGTATCTCAAAATGATTCTTCCCAAACAAGGCAAGCATTTTTTCCCTATACAACAGGCGAACTGCTATTGTTTAGTTACACTGTAAAACAATCACCAGCAACACCTACTTTCCTAAAGGGTAACTCAGAAGAATAGATTCACACATAGTATCTCATCACATAGTATCCAAATTTTCATCTAAGCTCCCAGCCATAAGTTCAACATACAATATACATTATGCATGTACACTTAAGAAGAAATGAGATTTGCAAATTATGGCACAACTTCATGTTTTTCATACAATAGGCAGAGAAAGCTTGACAGAAGTACTAATAGTACCAGACCAACTCTCCAAACATGTATGCTTCTACAAGTGTAGTAAACAGGAGTACTAGTACTATTCAAAATGGATAAAACAGAGTGAGCCATTTAAAGGGTGGATACAGTATTAGCAGCTAAGAAAAGGACAGAAACACAAGCAATTCTGTCTGTTACAGGTATGCCAAGCAGTCAATCATAACATCACAGAAAATATTGCTAGCAGTGGACCAACTTCATGCAGAATGTAAATCAACCCAAACGACCTGAAAGGCACTCTGAAATGTCACTTTTTCAAAAGCTGTAAACCGGAAATGTAAATTGGAGCAGCTGCTTCTGATTCTAAAAAGGCAAATGTCTCTGCATCTTATGTTTTGGGGGCAGGAAAAATATATTTTAAAAAATTTCTCCTCCTTTTCAACAAGGAAATTCGCAAGTAGAAAGTCTCTTTTTACTAAACCTGTATCTTTATTCTGTTAACTTTACCTAGAGAAAAAAAAAATTCTGCAGTGTTACTTAGCAACCGATTCAGCAAACAACTTTGGCACATGCTCTCAAATAACAAGGGAACTTTTATCATTTTAAATCCTTTTGATGACAGCAATCTAAATTACGACAACTGTAGGTACTAACTGATTTTAGAAGGAACAGTTTTATTGAAAAGCAAAGCCCACCACGCAAACACACTTCTTTCAGTAAAATTAACAATAGAAAAAAAAGTACTAACTTATAAAATATGTGATAGCGATGGGTATAATAACAAACTTATTACATTTGAGTGGTGACAATTTTAAAAAGACAAAATGAATTAGACCTGCACAAGCTCTAATTAGACCTGAATGAAAAGACCTGCACAAGCCCAGCTTAATGTCATGCTGATAAAACATTTCCTCAAGTTACTGGGCTTCGTAAGACATCCTTTCTACTTGTTCCATGTCAGTTTATTTCCACCAACTCCAAAAGGGAGATCTCAGATCTACATCAGAAATAGTGTATAGATACTGCAGAGAAAACTTTGGCTTCCATTAACTTCAGAAAAAGTTAGGGATCAAGACATCAGCCAGTACTCAGGCAAGTCAGTGTGTTGCTAGTTATATGAAATAATTCCTTAGCTACATTCAGGTTACATTTTCTTAACCAGAGGGCTAATTCAGAATCAAAAAGCAGTCCATTTAAAATCCATTCTGTGGGCTTCTACTACCTATCCTGCTAATCCATACCCAAGAACTCTGCAGGGACACACTACAACCATGAAAACTGTATCTGAAGCACACGCTTGTCAGTGTGCTAACAGACACCAGTCTCAAAAACAATAATTAACAGTTGCTCTCCAGAAGCACTAATATTTGCTTCAGGTAGACTTAAAAATCTTGTAAATAAAGCCATTTAATTTCATACCAGTATTCCAAAATCCACAGAAATGTGTTGATCATTAACCATTTGACCATCTCTTACAACATGCTGTAAAAGGAAAACACAAATCTGAACAAGCAATAAGCACACTTAGTCCTCTGGACAATCCCAAAGCTATTACGAATAACAAACATAGGTGACAGTTCACACCACCTGTAAATTTAATGATTAATCTTTTGTTTCTGGCTTAATCCTTACACTGGTGATGGTTTTCCAGTAACTGTCCAAATAATAAAAAACAAGGAAGCAGCCACTCATGAGCACTAACTCCTACATAAGGGATACTTCTCTCTCCCTGCTGATGAAATAATCTATATGGAGATGTTAACTGACCTAACAGTGGAATTTCTGTCATTCATTTCAACAGATGAAAAAAATCAAATAATAAAACCTGCTTATCCTGTTCAAATTCCCAAGGTCTATTTCACAGCACACAGCAGAGAAAATAAACACCTGGATGTAGCTGTTGAGAACAGAAACTTACTTAGTGTCTTAAATGGAAGTAAGTTAGCTTTTACGTAATCTTAAAATATCAAATAGGAAACATAGCTTAGTAATGGTAAGAAAATTAATTAGTCTCAAATTGCTCAGATATCCACCCCATATTTGATATTATTCCCACTCTGATGAGTGTGAATATTCAGCTACTTCCTCAGCAGACAGAGAAAACAACAGAGCAAGGAGAAAATTAAACGAGTTATCTGGAAACCAATTTAAATGCTCAGAACAAAAACATCAAGTATAATCTTATTAAAATCCAACCAAGTAAGGCAGTGTTTCTAGGAATTTCAAGCATTCCATAAAAGCTAAGTATGACTGTTAATTTGTGGGATGAGAGACTTCTGTTTTCAACATTTGCCCAAAAGCCTAGAATCTGACAGGTGTGTAATAATGGAATTGAATGTTAAAGGGAAATATTGTAACAAAGTAAGTAGCAGAAATCAGACTAAACTGTGAAATACAGAGTAAAAACAGTTTTCAGCAGTCAAAAGACCAATGATTCAGTTTT
Organism: Heliangelus exortis; assembly: GCF_036169615.1. Lineage (NCBI taxonomy): Eukaryota > Metazoa > Chordata > Aves > Apodiformes > Trochilidae > Heliangelus > Heliangelus exortis. The sequence continues at coordinate 111,740,757 of NC_092422.1, read as the reverse complement.
CCAAAACTCTTAGCAAGCAAGCATGTCCTCTGAACTCTGAAATGCTACCCTTTCACCTGGATGCCAAACGCTCAAAAGAAGAAAGGGCGAATTAACTGATAAAAAAACACGGCAGAAGATCTCAGTCAACATTGCTTCATCTTTTCAGTTTTATTTCCATGACTGAGCAAAGGAACAAAAGGAAGGGCAGCACAAACAGTTGGGTGCTCAGCATTTTTAACTCATTCTTTTCATGTGATTAAATATTTCAGAAGAAACTTTTGCTAATTTTTGTCCCTACAAGGAAGATGGATTAGGCGAAGGAAAAAGAAAAAAAAAGAATAGAATTAGAAGAAATAATGGTATTCTGAGAGCAAGGTGTCCATCCACTAATGGAGAAGTATTTAAACTATTTAAATACTTCCCTCTAGTAGCTAATTAAGAACCAGAATTGAGAAAAATTACAGGAGCAGGCAGCTGATCTTCCTGATCCAAAGCACCGTAGATAATGTGATGTCTGAGGACAGGATGTGAGGCTGTACGATGAAAAAAGATCCATATGTAAATGTCTTCTGCAAGGCTTATGAAGGCACGTGCCCCAGACTGGGAAAAAAATAATCAGAAACAGAGTTGTACAGCACTACTTGCTTATTAAAACTGAATGGATGCTGCAGGGTCAGGTGATGGAAATGAAGTAACCATCTGCAGGATGACTTTGTCCCTAGGAAACAGATACTAAAACAGGCAAAACAAAAACTGACAACTGTCTAATCTCCAGGCTTAAGTAAAGCCTACCAAAACATTATGTTACCAAGAAACAGTAGTGAAAAGGACTGTACACTTAAAAGTACAGCACAAATGAATGTATAAAGACATTTTAAAATTAACATTAAGTATTGTAAGTTGAAAACTGCTCAAGAAACCCCAAAAGAAAACTTAAACATTTAAGAAGAAGGAAGTATTTTCACAAACCTATAGTCAGTGGCCCCAAGATGTAGCTGAATTCTCCTCCCTAGCTCATCACCCAATGACCACATCACACTGTGTGCACCCAAATGAATGTGATTCTCCTCTGACCATTAAGCAAAGCACCCCTGGGAAACAGATTTGGAGACCTGTTTTAATCAGTGACTCTCCACTTGCTAAGCAGTGGTCTGACATCACAGGGTCTTCATATAGGGATGGACAAAGTTCCCTCTCTTACCCGTACACATCCCATATCACAGACTACTGCCCTTTCAGTTATGTTGACATCACTGTCCAAGAAGGCAGCACCATGAATCAATTAAGAAACTAACCTGGATTTTAAATACAAAACCAAAAGGAGCATTTCACTTGCCTTTATTAAAACAAGCAAACAAAAACCCCAGCAGCATCCATTTGACTGTGCAGCTCTACAAAGAGCTACAACAGCATATCTGAAAAGGAAAGCAAAATGGATGAGCACTTTACACTGGAATCACTGCCAAAGCCCTGGTCCCATCACCTTTGATGCTATCACTGTTGTCTGAAGAGATAGAATCTAGCAATGAAATGCACCACAAAGCACTCCAAATGTTCAACAAAAATCATTAGCACCTTCCTTGGGTAGTAAGAAGAAACTACTCCTCTTTTAGGAGAGAAGTTTCTTAAGCTTCATTGTCTCACACTCAAGCCATTATAGGTCATGTTTTATCCCAAGGCTGAAAAAAAAAGGTAGAAGGGTTTTATTTTTTTTAGATTATATATAAAAAGCACTAAATATATTTAAAATAGGACTCTGATTAAAATACCTTTAAATGTGGCCTTCACAGAGGAAAACAGCTTGCTCTCAGAGAGAAAACAAAAGCCATGATGGCAAAAGCAGAGGGCTCTTCTTCCTTTATTTGTGCAGAATGCAGTTGGGCCCAGCTTGGTTAGCTCCTTTCTTCAACATATATATATTATCTAATATAGGAAAAATGTATTCAAAGCCTTTGAACAGACAATATTGATACTGAAGATCTTTTAAGGTTAAAAGGTACTAAGGTATGCACAGGTATGAGCACAGCTCCACACATCTTTAAAAACTACACAGTCAGACACAACCAAACACACATATCCCTACCTGCCCTTAATCTGTTCAGAGTAAGACCCACTGACATGAATCGTATTCAACAAATTGCAGAGAAGCCTTAAACCAAGTGAAATGATGATCTAACACAGATTTGTAAAATGATGTATTGCATAGAAATACAGTTAAGAAGCAGACACATTTAAGCACTAGCACTACCCTCTCCTGGACAGAATTAATGTTGCAGAATTAATATGTTTAGCATTCTTGAAAGAGGCCATACTCCTAGTCTTCTCAGGGACCCTAACACGGGGCCTGAGATCCCTTCCTGTTTCAAGGGGGGAAGAAATGGAAACTATCAAGAAGTAAGTGTTCATTTCAGAGAACAGCCAGCTGCATGGCAATATTGATCAACCAGTCCCAGGTAAATCCTTGTGCTACAGGAGCTGACCCACTGCATAACCTTACCTTTCCCTTTATCTTGTCAGTTATCTACAAAAAACAGTTCTTTAAGCTCTCTTATGTTTAAAAGATTATCACATTTCCCAGTGAGGACACCCCTCAAGAAAATCAAGGCACATAACAGACTTGTAGTGATTGGGAATAAAGCTTCTGCCTCCAACCCTGTCCAACCATGCTCTTCCTCACCAACAGAATATAGATTTAAACTTGGTGGTCAGGAAATAAGACCATGGTGACACATTTGGTTACATGAGTGCAAATCAAGTTATATATATGGAAATTATTTCTAATATTAATACAGTTTTTTCTGTCAAATAGGTCATATTATCAAAATACAGAGCACTGTAATAGGCCAAATATCAGCAGAAGAGAAACAATCCCATAAAACAGAGCTCAAAAGGGACCTCAGGGCACTTTTCCAACCTACTTCCTTACTACATCTTGACTCAAACCCTTGAAAACAAATGACTTGTTCATCCTGTTGTAAAAAACTTCTGCACTGACAATTTCACAGTTATCCCAGGAATCCGTAACAGGGCTGAAAGATCCTTGCCATTAGGAATATTGCTCATTTCTAAACTAAATTTCATTTGCTGAAACTGTAATCCAGCTCTCACTTTTGTACTCCCCCATTGGACTTCAAAAACTATTTTCTCTGCAATGGACTTCCACATATTAGAAGACAATTATCATGTCCTGTCTCAGTTTTCTTTCTTCCAGGTTAAACAAACCCAATTGCTGTCCCACTTAATAGCTTGAGTACTACAACCATACAGATTACCAAACATTTTCCCCCTGCAGAACTGTTCATAACGGTACGACAATGTAGTGTCCCAAACCAGATATTACTCTGGCTTAAGTCTCACCTATTAAGTGTAAGAATTATTTGTGATTCTCGTTTACACACAATTGGGTTGCTTAAAAGGAAATGCAGAGCAACTGAGAATTTTCCCCCTGGATTCCTAAAAGACATATGCCAGAACCCAGTGAAAGAACAGGAAATACTCAAATGCCCTGTGCAGTTGAGGAGATCTAACTGGAAACTTCATCTAGAACTGTCTTGTTCAGACCTCAAAGGGAATATTCCAGTTTACTGCTTTATCTTATGTCATTCTAGCTTGCACTACTCAATCATCCAGGAACAAACTTTAGGCTGTCAAGAGGCTTGTGCACAGTTATGGGGAATTCTGTGTAAAGGATCTTCAGCACCATCCCCTGGCCATTCTCACTGAAGCAGAAGCTCTCCAGTATATTTCTTCAACTAAAAATTTAAGCAGTGAGAAACAGCCTTAATATTCAAAGTTACTTAACCTGGAACAATTTCTACAATGAATGTATAAAGGTAAATAAGAAAACTTAAGCAGAAGCTCTACTTGCTTCCCCTAATTTAAAGAAACACAGTTCAAATAGGAAGCATACATCATACTTCCAGAGGGAAAAAAATATTAGTTAAAGGCAGAACTACTGGAATAGCACACAGACATTTTCTCTCCTTGACACCCCCTCCAACACACACACTTGCTTTAGCCCACTCCCGGGACAGCAAGGATTGTACTGGAGCAGGAAAAAAAAAACCCAAGTATATGAATACATATCCTAGTATTTCAGAGCATGTTCTCACAGTTGACTTTCCAAAATTAAGAAGAGCCATGTTCACGGTCACATCTGAAAATTCCACAGTTGTCACCTGTGGAGTGTTGGTCTCCATCCCTGAAGCACCAGCGGTCATTCACTATGAAACAACAAACACAGCCACTGCATACAAGTTCTCTTAACTCCTTTTCTGCTGCCAATTCCTAATACGTGTGACTGATATTTGCTTCAGAGATTAATTTACAACTAAGAAAGTTAAAGGATCGTTATGAAATTGCAGCATTCTTGATTCTTAGATCATTCTTTGCCTTTAAAATTAGCTTTTAACTGCTTGTTTCTGTAACTGCAAGCACCACTAACAAAAATTTGGGGATTTTCTGACACCAACACTGTTAAATGATCTGATACTGTTATATCTATATATGTGTGTGTGTGTGTGTGTGTGTGTGTGTTTGTTATTTTGAGAGTACTGACTACAGAAAACATGAAAGGCAGCTCAGACTGGGTTTGGAAGGATAAACATCTTATTTCATCCTCTGTCACTTGGAAATATAGCATATATAAAAAGTAGCCTATAGATGGAACTCAAGGAACCATAACTAAACAGCAATGATGAAAAACGCCAGCAAATTCAGGATACAAATGAGTGTCGAAAAACAAAAGAAAACAAAACAAAACACAATGGGGGAAACTAAGCTGAAAACCATTTATCTTGAAGAAGGAAAAAAAAATTGGTAGAACGACTACATAGATTTGGAGGCATCCTTGGTGCGCATACAGGTTTCCCATACGTAGATGAAAAAATCAAATTCAAAAAGCCCAAGACCTACATATATGGGTTTTTTTAAGTCACTGAGGTGAACCCAAAAAACAAAGCAGACATCCCAACATACAAGCATGCCATAGCCAATATATCCTTTTACATGCCTCTATACTGAACAGAGCAAAGGAACTAAGATGACATAAGCATTTTCGGTACACATACAACTAAACCGTTCCAGAACTTGATAAACAGTTACTTCCAAGTGCTTTCCAGACAAATCCCACATAATAAAATTCCCTCTTTACAGGTACATCTTACAGCAGCTTAAGCATTGACCTAGACAACTGATGCAAACTGTTTACAACTCATAACCAAAATTCCTATTTTGTAAAGTACCAAGTTTTAACAAATAAAGTTCAGTCCTTGATCAAGCTACATATGTAACAAAACTCAAATATCATAAAGTTTTCTCCTCAAACTTAAGTTATTCAGCCTTTACTCCCCAGTATTTATATCAAGAATGATGGAAAAAAACCAATTCTTCAGTTTTGAACGGGGAGGAATAGAAGTAGATGAACAGTTTGTTAAATCCCTGCCTATGACAGAAGTTACTACAACTACACAGTTAGATTGGTACAGCCACTGAAGTGCAAGTTTAGTTATGGCACAGAAACTTTGTCATAGGAAAAAAGCTCTATAATGCAGCTGTTATCCTCATGTCTGGGTTAGGAGTGGAATGCAACATGCACAACAGAGACCATTACAAACTCCGTCAGCAGGCAGAACCTTGACTAAGCTATCAGCTACAGTATAGCTCACAGCACTAAGTGATAATAATTCAATAATAATGTAGTCAATAATGTCATTCAGAACTACAAAATGGAACATAATTTTGAATCACCAAAAAAAATTTGCTTGAAATGAAATCTGACAGCTCAGGCTATACTGTAAGTGGTGGTTTTCATGAGCTAGAAGCTGGCATAAACTATAGGACAGAGCACAGGGGTATTTTCACACCTAACTTCCCATTAGTAAGACCTTAGAGCCTGAATTTCAGTTGGATGCACAAAACACCATAAATACCTTCTTGAAGTACTAAGACTGCTGTTCAGTCAGCTACACATAGAATCCTCCAACCATTTGGTACACTATGGAATCTCTGAACTTCTCAAAAAAAAGACAGAACTCTTCAACTCTTTCTTAGTCATATAATCACATATAACACTTTAGCATCCAAAATTTTTTATTTTGTCAATATGCTTACAAGATGATTACTAGTTTTTTACAGTTGGGAAACGGAAGCACGCTTTATATCGTCTCTAAATTTACGTTAAGACAGTAGTACTGCTAGGAATGGCCCACTCAAATGCTTTATTCTCAATACTGTACCTCATCTACCAGACCATACCCAGACAGTCTGAGGCAAACAGTTCCAGCTCAGTATTCAAAGAAAGCCACATAGCAGCAACACAGTTATTTCCTCAAACATCAGCCCCTTCTATCATGGTGACTTTGGTAACCGAATGTTTGTTGGTTTGGGAGGGTTTTCTTTTTTAATTTTTCCCTTGTATTTAAAAATAGTAGTGCTAAAATTCAAGACTAACATGAAAATATGTGTAGTTTATTATTCAGCATTTGACAACAAGTTTCATTTCATTTTAAGTGAAAAATACTAGGTTGCAGTATAACAGAAAACCTTTGCTGCCACCTAAAGGTAAAATCCTCACGGAATACAGAGCAAAGAAAAATGCATCGCTCCTTCCTTTTAAAGCCAAACTCTTTCCTGTCTTGACAAAATTAAAAAAAAAAAATGCAAAACAAAACAAAAACACGCAAAACCCCTCACACACAACAGATTTACAGATATAAATTTTCTTATTTTGAAAATAAAAAAATATGAAATGAGTTATATACACTCAGACCTAGGACCTACATATCTCATATTTGGTAATGACCAGTGGTAAATGCTTTTGGAAAAAAAGTTAAATTATCAGGAGTATTTATTGTAGAGTAATAAACCCTGCCTCTAGCAGTCTATAACTTACAGCTATCGACAGCTGAAATCTGCAATACGTCTTGTGTTTAGCAGTCCTTGATGGATGTCATGAATTAGCCTAAACCAATTTATGTCATTACCTCAAAAACTGCCAGTCCTAAGGCATTCTGTATCTCATTAACAAGGAAAAATACTTCTTAGTAATTTAACCCATCTTCAACAAAAGCCCTCTCAAACATGTTATTAGAGAATTCCCCTATTCACCATAATGCTGGGTTTCTTCTGATGATTTTTTTCTCTCCACAATCTGTTTTCCAAACCTGAAAGGGTTTAGTGCATGCTGTTCATCTTCATACAGAAGCCATTCTATAATTGATCATCTTTGCCACATTTTTATGCATTTTGCCATACCTTTTTCTAAGCTGTTTGGAAAAAACTTTGCAAAACATTGACAATGTAGATATGGCTTTGATTTATACATTAAAAAAAGAAAAAAAAAAACTAAAAAACCAATGTAGAATCATTTTGGTTGGAAAACGTCCTTAGGTTCATCAAGCCCAACCATTAACCTAACACTGTCAAGACCTCCACTAAACTAAACCCTGGGCTCCCTAAACACCACATATATTTTAAATGCTTCCAGGGACAGTGACTCAATCACTTCCCTGGGCAGCCTGTTCCAGTGCCTGACAACCCTTTGGGTAAATAATTTTTCCTTATTCCAAATCTAAGCCTTACCTGCAACAACTTCAGGTCACAATTGGTTTTGTTTTCTCCTATTCTTTTCCTAGTAACTCCTAACTTGTCTGTTACCTGTTTGACAATTGCCATTTCCTGAGCACTGAGGGCCATTTGTAGTGCTTCCAGGATTTGTGTTCTGACAGATAACAGAAGCTGTATTTACAACTGAATGAGACCCAGCTTTCCCTACATATATTGTTTTTCATTTCCTCTTATGCCCTATGCAGATACCCTAATTTCAGTAGAAACTCTCATCATATGCTGTTTATGAATATGTTGAACATCATAAGTGTCTCTGAGGCTCAGATGGCATCTCCACTATACTATGAAAAGTGGCTACTTGCTCTTCTCACTACCCAGTTTAGACTTTTTAACTGTGAGAATATCCTTCTTTTTATACAGAAACTTGCCATCCCCAAGATTATTTTGTTAGAGACTACTGTCACATTTTATGAAAAATCTTAGTATTACAAGGTTGCATATAAAATAGTTAAAGCTACCTAAGTCTGCCCCACAGACACTAACACAAGGGTCAACCTAAACTACAAAGAAACTTCCTGAGCCTCCAAAATGTCCTAGTCAGATAAAAACTACAACCCTCCTCCAGGCTAACTCCCAAGTGATGGCTCAGAATTGTTCCAGTTAGATCCATGTCACAGACCATTCAAACAATTCAACACTACTGACAATTTAACAGTTCCAGTGCCTGGGAACAGACACTGCCAAGTTCATTACTATACAATGTGATACCATATATCTGTATCACAATATCTTACACACACTTCAATATTATCCTCAACAAGAAGTGTTCCCATCATAAAACCAGTAACTACGTGGATGAACGTGCTATTTCTTATTATAAGAATGGAAGCTGAACATGAGCCAGCAGTGTGCCCAGAAGGCACATGGCAAGCCAAGAAGGCCAATGGCATCCTGGCCTGTATCAGGAACAGTGTGGCCAGCAGGTCCAAGGAAGTGATTCTGCCCCTGTACTCAGCACTGGTGAGGCCACACCTCGAGTCCTGTGTCCAGTTCTGGGCCCCTCAGTTTAGGAAGGATATCGAGGTCCTGGAGCAGGTCCAAAGGAGGGCAACCAGGCTGGTGAAAGGACTCGAGCACAGATCCCATGAGGAGAGGCTGAGGGAGCTGGGGCTGTTCAGCCTGGAGAAGAGGAGGCTCAGAGGAGACCTCATCACTCTCTACAACTCCCTGAAAGGAGGGGGTAGCCAGGGGGGGGTTGGTCTCTTTTCCCAGGCAACTCTCAGCAAGACAAGAGGGCACGGTCTCAAGTTGTGCCAGGGGAGGTTTAGGTTGGACATTAGAAAGAATTTCTTTACTGAGAGGGTGATCAGGCATTGGAATGGGCTGCCCAGGGAAGTGGTGGATTCTCCATCCCTGGAGATATTTAAAAAGAGACTGGATGTGGCACTCAGTGCCATGGTCTGGGAACTGCAGCGGTAGTGGATCAAGGGTTGGACTTGATGATCTCTGAGGTCCCTTCCAACCCAGCCAATTCTATGATCTATGATAATTTGTACAGTTTAATCAGTTCATCAGTTAACCTTACAAATCTGTGATCCTTTACTCCAGAAGTGGCTTCACATTCCTCTAGATCACCAGCAATTTCAGTGACAGACTGCACATCACTAATAAGAATTCAGCAATATAAAAAATATTCTCCTTCAGACCTACTGGGAAAACACCTCAGCATTCTGGGAGACCATTAAAAGTTAGCCCAGGTTGCCTTTTTTTTCTTTACTCAGGATCCATTAAGCACCTCTTCGATGTGCAAGCTTAACCCAAATTCCTCCATACTGAGCATATGCAATGATTTGATGTTGGCTCAGCTTTTTCCTTTGGGGAACTTCTGTCATATAAAACTTCCTACAGTCAAATGGTAGGCATCTGCTTTTAGATATATATGTTTTAAAAAAATATATTTATTCTAGGCAGGTTTTTGTGGCCACTAGGAAGTTGTACCTCAAAACTTGCTTTGCTCTAGTTCATCTTATTCATACTTAATTCACAGTATAGAATTCATTCCATACTGTTCTCCTTATTTGAACACCACTTCCATTTATGATTAATAAAAAAAGCAACAAAAAAACCACACCTCAGTGAACTTCTTTTACTTGGCTGCTCAACTATAAAAGGTGTATAAAGAAGGGTTATTTATGATGGTGATGTAAAAAGCCCTTCTGATGAGTTTAAACCTAGTCTCAGATATTGTACCTCTGAAACAATTTCCTTGCCTTTTAAAGGTGTTTATACCTCTTCAGTGCTTATTTTAACTTTTTATTTTTGTCTAGTTACTTCTTTGCAATTAATTATGACTATGACAGATTGCGAAGGGCAAGTTCTCTCTTAAAAATACATTCAGTTTGTGTACACTGCAGTCACTTTCAAAGAATGATCTGGCACAGTAAACTATGAGCAAGGTACTGCCTGCTACTCAGGACTGAATCAAGTCTTGCTTCTGCTGGTGGAAGGTCTCCGATTATTCACCCAAAGTCATGCAGTTCACAGCCTTTCATAGGATGGTTTGAGTTGGAAATGACCTTAAATATCATCTAGTTCCAGCCCCCCCTGCACGGGCAGGGACACCTCCCACCAGACCAGGTTGCTCAAGGCCCCATCCAACCTGGCCTTGAACACTTCTAGGGAGGAGGAGGCCACAACTTCCCTAAGTAACCTGTTCCAGTGTCTTGTCACCCTCAAATCAAGGAAGCTCTTGTTTTGCACTGCATCAGTCACTCAGTCCCTTGGGCTGCTGCTCTAAGCAAAGAGCTGACAGAAAACCCCTCATTTAATACTTAGACTTAAATCCATTCAGATTATTTGTTCACAAAGGTAAGTTAAATACAAAGTTACACCCTCATTACCAAAAAAAGGACATTCAGAAAAACAATTTGAAGAGCAATGCATTTAGTTTTATGAAATAGAAAAGACAGTGATGAGCTAAATATCCAATCTGTCACTCCTCCTTAATGTGCATGACATATTCTCTTGGTTTATTTCAAGATTACTGACACGTTCCGTTGTTCAATTCCAACTCGGATCCCGAAACCAAAGCCAACAAGCACGACCAAGTTACCTGTCAAAATTCCTGCTGGACGTCTCAACAAACCACTCCAAGACAGCAGTTCAGGAAAGCTACGTATTATAAGGACTGTGTCTAAAACTTGCCTTCAAAGTGGAGGAAGAAGGTAAATAATTTTTTTGTGATATATGATATTGAAATGGATTTAAGAAAACTGAATCTCAGCAGTAGTTGTTTCCCCTGGGGAAGCCCGAAACCATCCCTATGGTCAGTACATGAATGGCCAGCAATCACAGGACATCAAGAGACAGATCAGTGTTTAGGTATTTAAAAGGTAACTGCATGTCTGCAGGGACCAAGATCTGTTTCCATTTTATGGTTTAATTCCAGAATTTGGCTCTCAAAGTAAGGAAGCATATGAGAAGGAAATTAGTTTTTACTACAAATTCAGTCTTGACATTTTCCACAAATAATACTAATGTTGTCTCAGTAGATTATTGAAACATATGGTCAATGAAATGAGGGGTAGAAAGAGATGCTGCTTTGTTTTCAAGGTCAGTCTAGTCAAAAAGTGTTTCAGGATGAGTATCTTCTATTCAGTAGTAAAGAAAGAGTGAAGAAAGGCGTGGAGAAATCTTATTTTATAATGGGCAGAACTTGAATAAATGCAAAGCTGCTTGTTGTGCCAAGCATCACTTTAAAAGCATGATATGAACATGAACAATTCTCTCCTCAATGAGTTAACTACTGTGGTTATCTCCACTCACATTCATGCAGCTATTGTCTTAGGAAAACACATCCAAAAAACCAGAGTGATCATGTTTGTATTAGCTGTATTACCATTTTATTTTGACCATAGTATTTAAATTTCAGTTCACTTAAACAGTATTTTGGAACTGATAAAAATTTGAGCTTAACAGTAAGTTATAACTTACACAGAAGTACTACTTTGCTCTTCATCTCCCCACAATTTTGCCCTTCCTTTTAACTGTTCACATTCAAGTAAGATAGATAACTGCATTCATGACTCTTAGTGAAGTATTTTTGAACCAAACATCTGTTTGCACACATATTTCTATGTGAAATTCCTATGAGAGAATACACTTTTTTGCTTTTATTAAAGCATAAGTCCCATAAGACTTAAAATTTACTCAAAGTTTCTTTTTCAGACAACACACAAAAAAATCAAAACATTAGAAGAGACTCCAGGTTCATTGTTTTTAATTAAAAAAAAAAAAAAAAAAAAGGCAATTTCTTGCTCTGACAGGAAAATTTCTCACTCTTTCACAGTAGAAAGTTAAAACAAGATACCCTTACTGCAAGGAACCGCCCACAAGAATCCTGTAATAGCAACTGAGTTACTGTTTTAGAATATTCATCTTAATTTCTTTCTCTGGTACTAATGTTTCCCGCATTCTTCTTCCCCTAACAGAGTGCATTCCAACAGTCTAAATGGCTCCACTCATAGTTTGTGGGAAAACTCCTTTCACATAGGTCTTACTTTAAGAACTGCCAAATCCTAACTCCCAAGCAAAGCAGAAGCTGGTGATGATCACGTTGCTATAAGCCAGATTCTGGATCCTTTTGCTGAAGCAAGGAGATATTTTGATGCATTCGATTATCCGTTTTTTCCCTCTTATTTCAGAGTTGGAAGTTTAACATCTATCAAAAGAGAGCAACACATTAGCATTGTTGCTTGATAGTCTTTACAAACTCACAACAGAAACCTATGCCTCCTTCACCATCTCCAAAAAAATTATCTAGGAGAACTTAAGAGAAGGGAAAGTTTAAAATGATCAATCTACTGGAAAAAAAATTCAGCTTGTGTCCTACATGACACACATGTCAAAAAACAAAGGTTAAATAATGGCTGACTCTTCCATACTAAAAAGAAAAGGTCTCAAAATCTATTTACTAAATCTGCACATAACTACAGTTACAAGGCTCTGGATCATGTATGTGTAGATCTAAATGCAGTTCCCAGAAGCACACACCATTATATGTTCTGCAGCTTGCAAAGTGTGGAAACACCAAGAAACACAGATTTCAAAAAGCAGCTGTCAATTTGATGTGCTTACCAGAGAGCTCTTCAGTATAAGACCAAGTTTTATAAGAAGGTACAGCAACTCATGGATGAGCCAAAAAAAACACAACTCTTGATACACAGGTCCACCAACAGATCTCAGCTCTGATCACGCAACAGAACTTGAACAGCCCACTTCCTGATAGCTCCAAGTTGCATATTGCATATTGATGCTATTTGGCACCCTTTATTGCCAATCTACAGAAGGAAAAGAAACACCTCAGGCAAAATAAATTGATTCCTACAACAGCATCCTTCACTTTAGAGCCCACAAAGGACCCCACAAATACTGCCAGATCGTCCTCCATGGTACCATATTATACTTCCCAACCATTTGTACTGCTGACATGGAAGTGTTTCTCTCTTTCCCTACTGCCTGGGGATAACACCATTCATTTCTACCTATGAGGCACATGGCCCACATAGGCTCTCACTCATGGATCTAAACAAACTAACAAACTGGGATACGACACTCTTAAGCAATAAACGGAGACAAAGAAAGCATGTAGAATGAAAGACAAGGAGTGGTAACATAGAAGAAAGAAACTGGAAGAATTTCTGAAAAACAGAAGTCCATCCCTCTCCATCAAACTGCTGGGGAGAAGTGGCGTGATGGCTACAGGCAAGATGCAGACATGCACAGTGATGCAACACGTGCTCTTTCTGTTCATGGAGAGAAGAGGAGTAAGTTCAGTGACCTCCACAAGTATGAAACAAACTCCTTAACATTCCTTATTCCCTCCCTTATAGTTCTGAATGCAATACAAAAATCATATTCAAGATTGGCCATAGTTGTGACACGAACTGGAAAAAGGGAGGGAAGGAAACCCTGCTGTTAAATGACTTGGGACATTTGTAACACCAAACAACACTGCTAAGTAGACAGTAATACCTAACAGCTCTCTCCGCAAATCTCCTGTCAAAGTTAAAGACTTGTTAAAAAAGTTATTGAGCAAGATTCTTTAGTTTGTGTCATGAGACAAGGTAAATAGATAGCTAATCCCTTCACATGTTTTTTTGTTGCTGGTGTGTTTTAGTTGTTTGTGTTTATTAACAACTATAAACCACCTGCAGCAGGGTAAACATTCATGTTTTAAAGTGAGAGTAACTACATTTGATCTTTAATATGGATTCTAAAACAAGTTTCAATTAAAACAGATTTCAACTAAAGCAAATTTAGAATTACCTTTACATATCCAAATACTGAGATATATATTTTGTGTTTTCATACCCTTTAAGCTGGTCTGAACATTTTTCATACATTTCATCTTATAAATGACCTCTTCTAACTGTCTAAGTGTCTTCTAAGTGTCTAAGACACTCGTGAGGGCTGATTTATTAGGAAGAGTATTCCATTGGTCAGAACTTCTTCTCAGGCTAGTCTTAAAGAACTTGGCAAAAAAATCGCATTTTTAAAATACATATAGAGTTCTGCTTTGCATCTACAGTTGTGGCAGAGATGCATTTCTTAGATAGGTCTTAGATAGGTCATAAAATGAATTTGGATAGCACAGTGCTTTTTTTAACATAACAATGTTTCACAGAAATAAACTTGGAGTCTGTCAAAAGTGCTTGCTAATAAGCAATTATTTTCTTGTATTGCTGCTTACATTGTCCATTGTAAACCCTGATTTCCTATTTCATGCCAACTGATTTTAAAGCATTTTACAGTATCCATAGGATGCAGTACAAACTAAGCTTTGATTTTGCATCTGTTGTACATGAAAAATAGCTACACAAAATAAAAGTAACAGATGCTTTTCTTACATTACTAATGGCTTATGTCAACTTTTTACAGCAGGCTCCACATAAAGATGCTGCCATCAAGTTAACAAAGGTGAGATATGGACAGTTGAGTACATGGTTTGCACAACACTCACCTGTAATCACTACTTGTAACACTTTCAAAGAATGGTCTTGGAGTAAAGTACATATAATGCTTTTAGCACAGGGCTGGATTAGACGCCTCCAAAGGTTCCTTCCCACCTGAATTATCTGAGTAGCTCAACAATGCCATTGCAAAAATCCCAAGTAGTTTTACGTAACTGGAAGAGTTGTGATTCACAGTTTCCTCTCAAAGTCTGATGGTTTATCCATCATGCCAAAAGTTCATCACATACCTCCTCCTTTGTATCCAGTTTCTAAAGGAAATATGTCAACATAAAAACCAGCTTATCACCCACACAAAGTGAAACCAATGGTTGGCAGAATATTCAGACAGGCTCTTTAAGATATTTAGGACTCCTGAATTAAAAATTCCTTATGAAAAGCATTTACTGTGGGAACTGGCACTGCTTAAGGAAGCTATACAAGACTGAAAATAAAAACTGAATGCTCAGGAGCCTTACTAGAGCTTGTGATCCCCCCCTGTTACATACATATAATTTTTATATTGCTCCCCTCTCAAACTATTCTTCAGTACCCTTCCATAGGAAACAAGCAACCACTGTAGAGACACTGGAAGATCTGGAGTCTTCCAGAGGTGCAGGTAACTCCCACTAATTCTTAAATCTTACCCATATCATATTTTTTTAAAAAAACAATTTTTAAAATAATCTAACAATAGGGTCTTATAAAGTGTTTAAGTAATTTTAGTCACCTAGATCTACCTAAATTTCCACATTGAATCTCAACATTGCAGATGCAACCACAGACTGTAAAGTGCTTTAAGACATAAAAAAAGCCAAATGTAGGAGCCAGTTATTATAAGCAGCAGGAAAAGAGATTAAATCAGCCTCAGTACCATACTACAAGAGGAACATCTACTGAAAAGTTCTTTAACTCTTGCCCTTTTATAGTAACACATGGCAAGGGTGATCTGGGACATCCTTGGGAGCACATGGCTGATGCTTTTCAAGTACCACAGATCCCTTTCCTTGTAAAGGCTCTACATCAATTTACTGTTTTCAAGGACTTTTAGAACTGTGTCTTCACGTCGGCAACGCCAATCATCACACACTGTGCAACATTCTGTCACCACAGAAACTCGGTTAGGAAGAAAACACGAGTTTAGAAGCTAATGAATTCAGGGCATAGCTGAACTCTAGCAGTACTTCCTCTCCACTCCCTACACGATTTAAAATTCGCTTAAATGTGTTTTTTTTGCTGTTGTTGAATGGGTTCCTGTTGTTACTTAAATACCGATATTGATGTTTGCTGCTTAACCCTTTAACTAACCCGAGTCTAAAGGATCAGAGCTCAGACCACACCTGGCTGCGGGGATTGTGTTTACAAGGAGGGGTAGCAAGGCACAGGAAATAAAAACGAATGAGAGAGGAAAACCGGGACAACTAAATCAAAACCGGAGAAAGGAAAGGTAGAGAGGGGGATGGAGGGAAGTGGGAAAAAAAAAAAAAAAGAAAAACAAAGTAAGAAAAAAAAAACCCGAAAAGGAAGAAGAAGGGCCAGGGAGGAGGGGGCTGGCCCTCCAGAAGACTGCTTCAAGCCTAGCGTGAAAAGCAAGTTGCAGGAGAACACTACCTGGAGTGCTGCCTGCCCCGGACGCAGTCTCCCACCACGGCTCCTCCAGCACGTCCCCCATGGTACCGCTCCAGTCGGTACCGCTCCTGCCGGCACCGCCTCTGCCGCCACCGCCGCCACGCGAGGAGGGCGGGGTGGCCCGCGCGGCCCGCGCTTGGCCCCACCCCCAGGGCCGCGCCTGCGCAGTGGCCCAGCACGGGGGTGAGGGGGCAGCGGAGGGGACCCGAGTCCCGTGTCCTGTGGCGTCTGGGCCGCTGCCGCTTCCAGGTGGGCAGGAGGAAAGTGATGGCCCGTGAATGAATATTTGACAAAATGGTTTTTTTCCGAGTGGTAAAAGTAAGCGTTTGAATCTGGCGTGCTTTGCTTTTTTTTATGTTTGTTTTGCTTTTGTGTAGTGTTGCTATTTTGAGTGAAAAGTATAGATACAGCGTGGAAAAAAAAGAGGAAAAGGTTTAAAAATATTGCCCTCTCCTTCACAAATTCCTTTTTTTTAATTTCTTTTTAAATTTCCTGAATTTGGTTAGATGCTGTAAAGTAGTTATTTTATTGATCGAGGTTGTTCTTCTAATATTTTCTGAGAAACCCATATATCTAGGGGAAAGCTTCATATGATACCTTTGCATGAATGCTCCTGACTCTTTGGGAATGGGACCTTGCACGCATTTCACTAAGCAAACGCGTATCTTTTTTCTACAGGAGCGGCCCTGCTTAAAGTCTGAGTATTTCCACACCGGAGCACATCCCGAGGCAAGCTATGGGAGACAAGTGTAAGGACGTGAATTCATCATAAGGTGGCAGTGTTATTCCATGTGTACTTGAGTAATTGTCCTGAACTTCCGTGGAAGTAAACATTTTTTTTTTTTCCTTCTTTTTTCTCCTTTGAAGGTGTTAATTGGGTAAGCAAGGTGCACGACCTAGAGCTTTAGTGTTGTTCTGGCCAAGGCTGCTGATAATAAACATTACCAGGTGAATTTTAGCTCTTGGAAACAGGGTTCTGTGTAATACTTAGGAATTTTGTCTGGCTCATGGCACAATACTTACTGTAGGGGAAATAGTTTAATAATCAAACCTATATATAGCAAAGCAGTACACCTTTCTGAAAACTGAAAATACTCAAATTTTTCACAGAAGGTGGAAGATGAGCATAGGGCCAAAGCACCTCTCCTGTGAAGACAAGCTGAGATAGATAAGGTTTTTCAGCCTGGAGGAGGCTCTGGAGACACCTCACAGCAGCTTCTCAGTAGCTGAAGGGGGCCTACAGGAAAGCTGGGAAGGGACTTTTTACAAGAGCCCGTTGTGATAGGATGAGGTGGTATGGTCTCAAACTGAAAGAGTGTGGATGTAGATTAAACATTAGGAAGAGCTTCCTTAGTGTGAGGGTGGTGAGACACTGGGAGGGGTTACCTAGGGAAGCTGTGGATATCCCATCCCTGGAAGTGTTAAAGGCCAGGTTGGATGGGGCTTTGAACAACCTGGTTTAGTGGAAGGTGTCCCTGCACATGGCAGGGGGGTTGGAACTAGATGATCTTTAATGTCCTTTCCAACCCAAACCATTCTATGATTCTGTGAAACCGATATCTAAATCTTCCAGAGGAAGTCAGCGGCTGGTGATCTTGTTACTATTTTAAACAAATTCTTCAAATGCAGAAAAAGAGATTATGTTTAGGGAGGATACATTGCTTTATTCAGTTGTGTACAGAATTGGTCACTTGGTGAACATTTCCCAAACTGAGTGCATTATTGCTCACAAAACTTCACATTGATATGCTGAAGCTTACATCACCCACCCACGTCATCTAGTGTATCTTATTAAATCCCACTTGTTCCAAGGCAAAGTTCACTCTGGGATTCTTCTGCTCTTCCTGTTCTTGCCCAACACAAGCGCAAGCATTTTGTGTGTGTTTCTGTTGCTCACCAGCTGAAGACTTCGTGCCCGTTGGGATACAAAGTTTCACCCTGACCTTGTGAATATTTGGCTTGAGATTAAAGCTGCAGAAATTGAGATGCAGGGGCATAGCTGCAGATGAATAAATACCTCGAATCACATTTACATCTGGCTGCGTTTATCCCTCACTGGTATCATCCTGAAATGGCCGAAGGGTCTGCGCAGAGGGCTTGGGGCCGAACCCAGCGCTTCTCCCTTCGGAGGTCCGATCCTTAAGTACTTACATTAAGTAAGGATGTACTTAATGCCCACCCCCCCACGTCTGCCCTGTACCGGCTACAGCTTCCCTGGGTGCGCGGATGTGCGGATCCTGCTCAGGGCAAGGAAACGCTGCGTGAGGGAAAGTTCCGGCAGCTCCCGGTCCCCGGGGGGAGAGCCCCACAACTCTCAGCAAGACAAGAGGGCACGGTCTCAAGTTGTGCCAGGGGAGGTTTAGGTTGGATATTAGAAAGAATTTCTTTACTGAGAGGGTGATCAAGCATTGGAATGGGCTGCCCCGGAAAGTGGTGGATTCTCCGTCCCTGGAGATATTTAAAAAGAGACTGGATGTGGCACTCAGTGCCATGGGCTGGTAACTGCAGCGGTAGTGGATCAAGGGTTGGACTTGAAGATCTCAGAGGTCCCTTCCAACCCAGCCTATTCTATGATTCTATGATTCTCCCTACAGCCCCTGCAGAGGACCTGCTGGGCCCACTTCCTTGCAGGGAGCCCGGCGCTGTCCCAGATGACTGCTGTAAGGGCGCGGTGACAGGGAGCGGCCAACCCCGCTCACTTCATCTGCGCTCCCGCCTCTTCTCCTCCCGCCGGAGCCGCCCTTTGCCCTTGCCAGGTTTCCGCGCTTTGCGGCGGGCGCTCTCACTTCACGACATCACGGGAGAGAGGGGGACGGGAGGCCGCGCGTGCTGGGAGCGGGGACCCCCCCCCGGGCTCATCCGTGCTTTACGGCCGAGCGAGGGGGCACGTCAACAACTATGGCGGAAGGGGAAGAGGCGCAGCCGCCGCCGTCGAGCAGCTGGTGAGTTACGGGAGTGTCGGGGCCCTTCCTCCCGCTCCCTTCCCTCCCCTCCGCAGCGGGGCTGACGGGGAGTAGGGCTGAGGGAAGGAGTCCGTGGGCGAGAGGGGCTGAAATCTCCCCTGCGCGTCACCGCTTGGCCCCCTCCGCCGGGACCCGCCGCACTTGGGGTGTGGGGCTGAGGTCTGCGCGTCGGAACGGGGGCATCCCCACCGCTGCGGAGCTCTCGGAAGGGGCAGGGTGGCTGCGGGAGCTCCCCAAGGTGGTGCCGGCCCACCTGTAGTACGCACACCCGTCCCCTGGTCCGGCAGGCCCCAGAGTAGTGGGAGTCTTGAGGCGAGTCCCGGGGGCAAATGGCTCCGGGCGCTCGGTAGCTCCCGGGTCCCGAAGGAGGAAGCACCGGCGTCGAAAGAAGGGCGAGACGGGGCGGCCTCTGGTCGTGCCCAGTCTGGAGGGAGGCGGTTGGTCCGGTTTAAAATGACAGCTTTAGTATGCGGTAGGAACTGCTCGGTGTGAGCGTCTGTCTGCCTGAAACAGAGTTGCTTTGTTCAGTCCAGCTTCCCCTTTCTCTGCGTACCTGCTCAAGCACAGGTGACAGCAATAGGTCCTGGCTTGTTTTCTGAGTGCTTTGCTCGCCACCGTCTACTGTAGCTATTACTTATCATGGATTTCACGTTGAACCTCTAGGCCAAGAATAGAGACTATTTCTGGAGCGTGTATAGGATCGTTTTGATGGTAACAGTGGTGTGATTTTAGTATTTGTTGCATGAATATTCACTCAAGATTGCTGAGGCTTAAATAAATGTGTTTAAACACTGTTCTTATGGCACTCTACATCTCTCCTCCTGTGCGTCTTCACTTTGGTTTTTTTATGTGCTTCTGCAATGCATGTGATTTAATTTCTTTTTATGGTTCTGTGCCACAACATTGCTCTTTGTCCTTTCCACGTGGACAAGCTTCCAACTATTATCTCAGACCTACTTTTTATGAACATTTCCAATCTGATGTTTTTGCTTCTAGATTTTATGTGTCACAGTCAAAGTTTCTTGCTAACCATGCTCAGCCTTCTTTACACTTGGTTATCTCACTGTAAAGAAGCCAGAGTTGACCCACACACAGGTGTAGCTGGCATCTATTCTTTGTCTAGGTTGGTTCTACACATAACAGCTCTTGCATAAAGTAACCATGTATGATTTACTAGAAAATAGAAATTAATTAGTATAGCTTTTTTTAGCTTTTTTTTCCTTTCTTATAGCTTCAAAACTTATTAAGCACATTTTATAAGTCCAGTGTTGCGTAAGCATTACTTTGAAATAAACACCTGAGTGTTGGGATGTAATTACAAAGTTAAGGATTGATTCATTTATGGTGTGGTCTTGACACTTAGAAATATAACCCTGGACACTGAGTAAGAACCATGTTAAAATATTTCTGAAAAAATACTTCAAACTTTTTTAATTACTGATGTTGAAATAACATTACAATCTTGCAGATCACAACAAGCTGCTAAAATTCCTGGTTAAGAATGAGGCATAAACACAGTTTCCAGACATATTTTAAGGCATAGCCTGCATTGTTGCTCTTCTGACTGGCAGCTTCAAAATGTAGCTTCTATAAGCTGGTAGTACTAAAAAAGGCAAACCCCTGTTAGAAGGGATTTCATAAGTTTTTATGGTAACAGTTCAAGAAGTCCATGCTTAAATGCTACATTAATATGCCAGAATACATCCTTTTTACTAGATCTGTACATTGTGAATAACAAAGTTGAATTCCTTACTGCATGTTTAGAAATTTTACGTGGCTTTTTGGTTTTGTTGTGGTTTGGTTTATGTGGGTTGGAGTTTTTTTGAAGCAAGTTCCAGTTAATTACTTTTTTTTCATGTATTGATTTAAACTGTTTTATACATATCTGAATGCTGTTGAACAGCTCTTGTTTTTCTAGGTAGAATACACAACTTTTGAATGAGCTTCTTGGTATAAATTACTACTTTACCATAGTTTTGAAGTATGTAAGACTGTTCAATAGCATGTTCTAAAACAACCCAGCCAACACACAAAATGATGCCTATGGACACCTGAACTCTGTTGGGAACAAAACTGGCAGTGCTGGTTCCTTACTCTCTATTCACTTCTTCAGAGGGATTGAAAGGCATAGAGAAGTTTGTATTCAGCACCTTGAATATGTAGAATCTAGACATGCTTATTAACATGAAATGCCCTTTTTGGTTTTTTCAGTGTCACATTGACATGGAGTG
This sequence comes from Heliangelus exortis, assembly GCF_036169615.1. Lineage (NCBI taxonomy): Eukaryota > Metazoa > Chordata > Aves > Apodiformes > Trochilidae > Heliangelus > Heliangelus exortis. The sequence goes on along the minus strand of NC_092422.1, from coordinate 111,719,376 downwards.
CTGGTGTGAGGGGTTTCAAACTAGTGTTGAGTCAAAACTCTCATCATCTGAACCAACTGCTGGTTTTTTAACAAAAAAACAGGGACAGATGCCACTGCACAATATAATTTTAAAAAATAACACCCCCCCGTGCTTCCCCCCAAATTTATTGAAAGATCAGCATTATTGAAAGATGAGATTGTCAGCATCTTCTTCGGTAAATACAGAAAATTTATCAACAGTCTTGATTTAAAAAGATCTTATTTATTAAATACATCTTTTTAACTATTTGGCGTATTCTCAAAGGTTAATTTGTGTGCTTTCAGAAGAAATATCATGGCTTCAAGCACAAATAAGCCAGATTCTGAGCAAAGAAAAATACATACGTACCAGTTTTGTCTGTGTGAAACACAAAGCAGGTAGACTGTTTTCTAGCTGTGCTTAATTTCTTTTTTTTTTTTTTTTGTCTACTAATTTGATTATTTTAATCATAATTTTAGCTCGTGCAATACTTTTAGTCAATAGAATGTATAGACACAAACAAACCGGACTCTTCTCTAGCTGAAATGTTTGGTTTTGGAAGTTATATATTTTTTTTTACCCCCTCGTTTATCAAAGAAATAAATTATTTGATCTTATTTTCCTTGTGAAGATTCTCAAGCAGATAAAGATATAAAAAGCTATTAATTTCTAAAACCTTTATGCAGATAATTAATCCTCCAGGTTCAGGGAACTTTGTCAAGGAGTGTTTTTTAAAGATCTATACTTTGAAAGTTAGACACTAACAAAATATAAATCTAAGCACAGATAGGACTGTTCCCATGCATTTAACTTTGCATTGGAATCATTCATCTTGTGGATCCCAAAATACACTCCAACTGTTTCAGGCAGCACAAAACTATTACATATGTATTTTTTCTGTGCTCAGAATCTGGTTTATCGTTGCTTAGAGCCATGATATTTCTTCTGAAAACACACAAAGAAAAAAAAATCCTTTGCAGTTAAATGTGAAATTAATACACTTGAGGAAAAAAATATAGGCCAAAATATCAGAGAATAATTTTCTTCAAAAATCCAGTGGGAAAAAAAAAAAAGAATACTCAAATGGTGTTATGAATACAATTCATATTTTGAAGTAAATTGGAGGGATTTATGTTCATTTGTTTTCAACAGAGAACAAACACTTCTCATCACTTTCAATTTAATATAACATGTGCTGAGGCTTTTTTCCAGTAGTCAGGAGAATCCTAAATTAAAAGTAAGAACCAGAGTAACTAGATAATATATAAGCTTGTTTCGGGGAGTGGGCAGAGAAGCTTTTATATAAGTAGTATTCTGTGGTGGGGAGTTATGTTCTCTGCTGTGGAAAGATAGAATAACTATAAAATAATTTTAATTAACCATTGACTTCAGAAATGTTCATCAATGCTATTAATTAGCCCATTTTTCTGTTAAGTAAAGCTTGTTATAAACAAGCACGCTATAAACCTGTTTGCTATTATGATCTTTTTGAAGTAAAGTACTTGCTTAGTAACAAAAATAATTAAAAATCTATTAGAATAAACTAGTCCACTGGCACCAACCTGGATGTGTATAAATGGCCCTCATAATTGTGGTGGCAACACTGTGGTGGTATACGTGCCTTTCTCTTTGCATACTACAGTTACCAGAAATACTTGAAAACTTGCAGACTGGATGTGCTTGATGTCCTGCAAGACAAAGACTTCACAGAAACTGAAACTCATGATACTTTTGGCAGGGGTTTAGCTTGTAGCAGCCTTGCTTCTGCTTTAGGGAAAAGGGTGATGATGTGTGAAGATATTTAAGGAGTACTCTCTACAACTCCCTGAAAGGAGCGGGTAGCCGGGGGGGGTTGGTCTCTTTTCCCAGGCAACTCTCAGCAAGACAAGAGGGCACGGTCTCAAGTTGTGCCGGGGGAGGTTTAGGTTGGACATTAGAAAGAATTTCTTTACTGAGAGGGTGATCAGACATTGGAATGGGCTGCCCAGGGAAGTGGTGGATTCTCCGTCCCTGGAGATATTTAAAAAGAGACTGGATGTGGCACTCAGTGCCATGGTCTGGTAACTGCAGCGGTAGTGGATCAAGGGTTGGACTTGATCTCAGAAGTCCCTTCCAACCCAGCCAATTCTATGATTCTATGATATTAGTACTTACTGAGAGTGGTGATGGCCTACCAGGGTTATCACGAGCAGTTACGTGAGTGTTTCACTTGAGCAGTGTGGGAGAAATAATCAAAGAAGCTTTTCAAGTGTTAAACCAACATCAGATCAGTTGTCAGAATATGGGAGGCAGTTTGATAAGCAGTGTAATCTAAGTTGGAGTTTGTGCTTAAACCCTTTTAGGCCACTAATATCTTTGACAGACAGTTGTGTAGTGGTAGGTTCAGTGTATACAGAAAAGGAGCAATGATCTTGTTTTGGGCTGGTGAGTTCTTTTTAGGTAATGAATTTTAGATGTGTAGAAAACACCTGGTGGGCTCTGAAAATAATAAATTGGTATTAGAAGTGTGCCCATCGCAAATTAAGACTTTGACTTGGAAGAAGCAGTTCAAAGGGATATGTCCTTCCTAATAAAAAATAAACAGGCCTAATTACTTCAGCAGCTACATACTAGTCATTGTAATCTAGTGGTTGATTATAATTTTCTTAATGTTATATGTCTTTTCCTGTATGTATATAGATTATCAGAATACCTCCTCCTGCCTTTTCTCTGCTCCCCACATTTCTCATATCCCCACAATTTCTTAATCTTTTCATTAATTCTTTCAATTAATTCTTTAATATTTTCTTTAATATTTATAAATTATTATTGTCAGCTACATCAGAGTAATATATAAATAAAATAAATAGTACTTGGAAAAAAAAAATATAAACCAAAGCCCCAACAGTTGTTAATTTTGTTATTGCTTCCAGTTCATTCTCACATCTTAGGTATCTTGGCTTAGGAAAAAAAGCAACATTGAGTATCTGCAAAGATGGTTATCTAATGATTATAATATGTCAGTGAACTAGCATGAATTTCAGAGATAGTTCTGTTTGGAAAGTTAGTGCAGGGGCACTAGTAGCAAAATTGTATATTATGTCATTTAGGACAATATGTCTTATGAGAATTAACCTTTCAGGCCATGTTTTGGATATGGGCTGGAATTGTACACATCTAACCAAAATTCAGAGTAACATCTAGAATTAGGAGTCATGGTTGAGCAGAAAGATGTTTTGGTCTGGAGGAGTTTGTCCATAAGGAGAAGTGCTTCATTCTTTCCAAACTAAGTGAAATAGTTGTTGTCCCTATGAACAGAAAACTTCCTAGCTGATCTTTACTCGTGAAAGACAAGGCTCCAGATTGCTAACAGTTTGCTGGAACTTGTAAATATTTTGGGAAGGCTTGAGTAAGCTAGCCAAGGCTAGCTTGTTGCTAATTGTTCTGTATTTGCATAGATTCTTATAGGACTGAGATTTTGATCTGTTTATCAGAGGTTTATGTATTTAGCTTTCTGAAAACCAAACTTGAGGAGCTTTATATCAAGGAGTTGGTTTGGAATATATGCAAGTTAAAGAAGCAGGCAGAGCTCAGCAGCTGACAGTCTTTTTCTGCAGGTATTTGGAATAGATTGCATAGTATGTAACATGTGGTTTAATTGAGAATTGTACTGATAGTACTTTAACACCTGTTATTACACATGTATAAATAGCTGTGTTGTTCACAGGGAATGCATCTTCATACTTTAATATCTGCCCTGAACAAACAATTTCATTCTGTTTCCCTCTATAGGCTATAAACCTTGAGGCATATGTCAGTAGAGAACAGCCAAGATGAGAAAATAGGGCAGAATTTTTGCCCACGGGACTTATGTGTCACTGCCATTGCTATTTTTCCAGTGAACCTCGTGTTTGGCCACTGCTGTGCTATGTATTACTGAAATTCCTGAAACCCTCAGATGTGATTCACTTTTGACAGCATGGAACCACTGAAACAGTCTGCAGAAGTTATCAGAGAGGTTGTGAAGGAATTTCTGAATGTGTACCTTCTTACCTGTAATGCCAATGAACATCCCTTGTCTGGGATTCATTGGCAATTTGGTATTGTTACTCTTTGACTGTTTTTTGAATGTGTGTATTTTGCTACTTTCTACACTATTACTAACATTTTTATATGTATTAATTCAGTCTTGTGCACATGTCTATACTTATGGTAGTAGCACTTTATAGGTAAGTAAACCTGAGTTTGGCTAAAAGGACCTGTTTCATTCCAGGGAAAGATGGAGTTAAAAGCCGACTGTTCTAAACTTTTGAAATAAGTTTTCTATGCCATGTAGTATTTTACTTTAAAAGAACTCTTCTGCTTAATTTAGTCTTTGCTTTGAATACATCCTGTGTGTAAAAATTTGCTTAGGTTGTAAACAACTAAACTTGTGTTGTTATGATACATTTTGCAACTTGTCACTTCATGAAAGCAAACAAAAAATTCTTTGATCTTAATTTGTTTTCTTGTATGTAAATTGAATAAAATTACAAGTTAAACAGCCATAAAAGTGAAAGATCACAAATTTGCAAATATTTTTTTTCCACTAACTGGCAAATTCTCTTATGGTACATCTTATGTGTTAGTTTTGCCTGATAGTAGCCATCAGTCTACATCTATTTAGTAGATAACCACTGAAAAACATCACATAATTTATTTTTAATAAGCACATTATATATCATTGTTATAGGGAAAAAGATCTTGCAGATGCTCTGGAAGAAGGAGGCTGTGATCTTGAAACTGTGAGAAGCATCATTCAAGGAAGGCAGTTACCTCCAGATCTGAGGGCCAAAGTCTGGAAGGTAAATATGAATTTAAATCAACAGTTGGGAAACAGTTGCTTAATTTGAGGTAAATAATACAAATAGCATGCATCTATACTGAAGAGATGTACTAGAATTTTAATCTGAATGTCTGTTGATTTCTATTAGGATATACCTCTGCATTGAGGTCAGTAATTGGGTAACTACAAGTAAAGAATGCTGAAATATTTAGAGGGTTTTCTGTTTGTTTTCAGATTGCCCTTAATGTTGTAGGAAAGGGGGACAGCCTAGCATCCTGGGATGGCTGTTTAGACCTACCAGAACAGACTGTAATTCATAAGGATTGCCAAGAGCTAATTGGTAAGTTCAGTTACGTTTAGATCACTTATGTGAAGACTCTTAGCTGTCTTAAGGCTTTTTTTGGTTCAAATTCAATAACCTCAATTATGTTCACAGTTTGGAGGAAGCACTGAGGAGGAAGATGAGAGGGCAGAGAAAATCAGAAAGCACTTGTAAGAAAATAGTAATATTTTACTTGCACTCTGAGAAGGGTGATGTTATGGAATTTTGAAGTACTAGCTTTAAAATTATAGTTTGTGTGGTCAAAGCTGAATAAGAGGAAAGCTCCAGGATTTGAAAAAAATTAATTTTTTTCCAAGCTCAGTCTTCTCTATCAGATGTTCTTTTTATTGTGTCATTTTCAAGTTTTTAACTCTCTAATAACTGGCACTAAATCTGAAAAGCTGGTGTAGCCCCAAATGCATCTAACCTCCAAAGGAAGAAATACGTGAAACATTCTGGACTTTAAATGCTATTTTTTTGAAAAGTATTTTCTTAATAGTGTTTTCAGCAAAAACAAAAGGTTTTGTTTATGAAAGCAAGGTGCTGCCAGGACATGGCAAGTAATATTCTAGTATGTCTGCAAGGAGCTGCCACCAGATCGGGTTGGAAATTCATCAGAAAAATGTCCAAGTCCTTGGCACCATGCAGCAGCATTAGCATCAATGATAAGGTGGCAAAGCAAATGCTTACCTTATAAATTAGGATTCTTTTTTGTTATGACATCAGTAAGAGAATCTTCTGATTTATTACCTGTCATGCTTTAATATTATTGAATAATTCAAATTTAAGGCAGAGAATGGAGTTACTGCATGTGTGCAAACTAACTGCTTTAAAAATCAGTTCTACATTGTCTAGCTCTAAATTCTACTAGGGCTTATTTTCCCTATCTCTCAGTCCTGTAAAAGAAAGGGGGGGAAAAAAATCCACTGTGTGATTTGACTATAGCATTTTTTCTGGAAGATGGTGGAACATCCCAATTAATATTTACAATATAAAATTTAAGGACCTTTATGTCTGTTATTTCTCACTTGGTCTTTTTTGCAAATATTTGTAATATGAAGCAATGTTAAAATGATTAAAGTAATAAATGTGGAGTCAGTTCAGAATGAAAGTCGTTTAGGTGTTTCAGTTTTGGATTGCATTTAATCTATTTCAGTGGCCTAGCAAAGCAAGCAGTCTTCAAATTTAAAGTATAACTTCAGTTGGCACTTGAGTTTTATTTACTATTTTTATTTTCCTGAGAGGTAGAGGAAAGGAAATGCCAAATGCTGTTCATCTTTGATGAGAAAGTATTAAAGACTTCAGTTGTAAAAGCTTTTGTTAATATTAGTAAGACTCTTGGCCTGCTTGTAACTGAAGGAGGGAAACGTTCACTAGAAATTTAATCCTGCTGTGTTAATGCGGTGTCTAAGAGTCTATGCAGAAAGATGCTTTGGAACTAATTAAAGCTTCAGCTTTGTTTAAGTATCAAGCTCAGTAATTACAGGATTTAAGAAGTGTAAGCTTGGTACTTTAATTACAGAACTGGTTTTATACCAATTCTTTGTGTCAACTTTTATCCAAATGCAACAATATAAATTATGGATTCATAACTTCACTGTCATTAAATACAGTACTTTTTAGTCCCTTACAATACTTGAAGAATTTGAAACAATGTACCACATTATGTAAAAGATTGTTTGTTCATGGTTAGTATATCTTCTGTTTAACAACAATACCAAGTAGAATTAAAAAGCCAGGTGCAGTTGTAAGTAGTGAAATAATTTGTCTTATTATAGTCACCCTAACTACCCCAAATTTAAACTGGTGTTAAAAAACTACTTTGAAGTAGAGATTAGAAATTTAATAAATCTGCAAGCCTAGCTGATTTCGAAGTAATGATTTTCATAAATTTTCATGCTAGTAGACTTCTGAGAAATTGGAAATATACATTATGGACTCATTTGTGTTGAAATTTGAATTAATTTGTTGTACAGCTGAGCTTAATTTATGTGCTGAGCACATCACATACAAATAGGAGAGGAACATTGTGTGAATTCAAATTATCTACCTCGTTGTATCCTGCACATCTTTGAAAACTAAAACTTTTTAAAGCCTGTTGTGATATTTAAATGCCTTATCCTATTTGGATTATAAAGCCACCTATCTTTTGATGCCTTTTTTTTGGATGCCTCTCTGTAAGCACTTAATCCAAGCTGCTAGTTTTTTGGTTTGTTTGTGGGCTTGTTGGTTTTCTAGTTTTGTTGTTTTGTTTTTTATTTTGTTTTGTTTTTCCAGGCAGTCACTAGTGGTGCAATTATTCTATGAAATAATCCCACTAAAGTTCTTTGATAGGCCATTAATGCAGTTTGTATTGCTGTGCCATTTCAGACCAGTTGTCCGTGCCAGAGGAGGAGAAGTCAGTATTACTGCTGGATATTGAGTCTATTATTACTTTTTATTGTAAATCACGCAATGTTAAATACAGTTCTTTCCTCGGCTGGATACATCTACTCAAACCCCTGGTGCACCTTCATTTGCCACGCAGTGATTTGTACAACTGCTTTTATGCTATCATGAATAAATTCATTCCAAGGTAAAACTCTTTTCTTTTGCCTGTCTACTATTTTTATTATTTATTATTATTTCATTTTCTGAAAGAATGTGCATGTTGGCTTCAGCTAGAGGAGCACTGTTTGTAGCAAAGTTGTCAGGTTCCTTCATATGATAATAGTTTGAGCCATATTTCAGTACCTGTTGGTTTGAAGTCCAGGAGATGATAGAGTTGGTTTAAGATGTAAGGAGTGCACATGTGACTGATGAGGGCTCAATGTGCCTTTTGAAGCACTAGCATTTTTGATACCTAAGATGCTTCTATACCTTGAAAGTCACTTCAAAGTACTTCATAAGCACTAATTAAGTTTAAAAATCTCTTTATATCCTCCTCATCATAGAATGGCTGGGGTTGGAAGGGACCTTAAAGAAGTAGTTGATATTTTGCCTGCATTTTACTGGGTTGGGACTGAAAATATTGGGGTTTTAAGTTATTAGATTTTTTTTTTATATAAAAACCACAAAAGTTTTTCATGTTATTATATAGAAGTTCTCACTAAAATAATTTTTTATTTATGTTGGAGTAGCACTATGACACTCCAGTGGGGCTGCAGGTTCTTCCTATCAAGACCTAGTAAAATACTAAATGGTCAGTTTAATTAAAGTTCTTAGTCTGTTTCCCTGGAGGGGACATTCTGTCCCAGATACTGGGTGTGTGCTTGTAATATGAAAAGTGCATGGTTGGTGTTGTGGCAGGAAAACACTAATCGGTCCTGTCACTTGATTCAGCTTGTGTCTCTTTCTGATTTAAAATACTGCTGGGCTCTCTAAACTGTTTGAGAATAGTGGTATGATGGTCATGTAACTCATGTACTTTCAGCCACACTGTCAGTGTCTAGTAGTCTATAGAGTCTCCCTAAAAAGCCTAGGTGTTTCTTTGGGTTTTTTGTTTGTTTGTTTGTTTTATTTTCATTGGGAGAATTAAGGACATAAGAAAGCAATTTATAGTAGGCAAATCTCTACTTAGAGCAGTTTGGTCTCAATTTGATGCTTGACTGCTGGACTATTGTTACTATTTGATGACAGTTTCATCTTAAATTTTTTTTCTATGTGAAAAGTGGTGAAGAATGGCTCAAATAATTGACCATAATAGCCATTCGAAGAGGAAGGAATTCACAATTCTAGATCCTTATGCTAATATAATGAATAGAATATTTTTCTTCTTTTCACGCTTTTTTGCCTGTTATCTTAATGGGAAGTCAGAGTTTTTGTGATAATTTCAAAAAAGAATCCCTGTGTATAATTATCTGTGAATGTTTCCCTCTCTCCACCACAGACATACTCTTGCTCAAGAAAGTTAGGCTGGTAGCTGTATTTGGAGATATGTGTGTCAAAGTTTCAATACTTAAGTACTTAAACACTTGAGGTTTGCTCCAATGTTTTTAAACAACTATTTCTTCATTTTCAATACACTTGTCTTTTCTGCTTGATGATGTGAAATTGTTTTTCATGTACAAAATAAGCATCTGTTAAATTTCTTGTGGATGGCATACTAGAATTCTTTATATTTTTTAATTCAATTTTTAGTTAACAATATTGATACTATGCTAGCCTTGTTTTGGTATTTGAATCTGCTTTGAATACTTCTGTATTGCATGCTCTGTCAAGTGTTAGCAGTTCTTTCACTTGCCTTATCCATAGAATAGGGTTTTCAGTGCTTATGGTTTGGGGATTTTTGGTAGTTTTTTTTTTAACCTGAGGCAAGTTTTGTTCATTGTCAGGCTCTGCAAATTAGAAGAAGATTATATGGAAATTGCATAATCAGAATTGCTGCTTTAAGTCTGACAACTGGAAAACTATGGAGGGATTTAATATTATTTTCACTGTTAATTTTAGGGATTGTTTTATGAAGGGAAGACCGTTTCATCTATTTAGGCTGCTTCTGCAGTACCATGAGCCTGAACTCTGCTCCTTTCTTGATACTAAGAAGATGACTCCAGACTCGTATGCACTCAACTGGGTAATAAAGTGAAAGTAGGGAAACATAATGAAAAATAAATTTCTGTTAAAGTTTAAGTACATGCTGACAGTTTATGGAAGTGTTGTACAAGAGATTAGACCTGCATATATTGAAATCTTGTTTACTATAGTGTGGGGTTTGGGTTTTTTGGTTGCTTAACATAATGTAAGGTGTTGACATCTTTTTAACATCACATTTTTGTTGTACTGGATATAGTGAGCCACTGATATTAGGAACAAATTAGTAAGAATGAGAGCAACTGACATACTCAAAAAACAAGTGAGAAGCCATGATGTTAGTTTTTATAGTGGGCAGCTGCGTTGTTTTGGATCTGGATAAAAATGAGCCTAAGTTTTAAAAATTCCATGCTAATTGTTATACTTGACTACCTCATACAGTTCCATACCTTTTGGAATTTAGGCTCACATATTTTGCATGCAGCTCTTCGATACCTGATCATTTCCTCCTCGTGTTAACTTTAAAACTGCCTTGAGTCAGCGACAGTCATAAAGTTGCCTACCTCATTCATTTTTTCATCAAGTTTGTGTAACAGAACTACAGCATAAAACAACAAAATTCTCATGTTTCAATGTTACTTAGTATACGCAGTACAAAATCAGTGTTTGCAGAGGACAAGCCTGTAAATTAATAAAGAAGCCCTTATGACCCATGAGCTCTTCTAGGTTCTTCTATTGTACCCATTGGCTTTGTAATATTTTTTGTAATTCCATTATTTCAGTTAATGAAGTAAGACTAAAATAAATTAGTAAACAGCAAAGTCTATATTTGGTTGGTCGTTTAAAAATGACTTTTTTTAGACTGCTACTAATTTTAATGTTAAGATATGTCTATGAAGAATTTTCATTCTCTAAAAATCTGCCTTGTCAGTTGTCAGCCTTCAAGAGAGGAATTAGGGGCTTTTTTACTACTCTTTTACATAGAATTTTCCATAGTAAATACAAACTTCTTTGAAGTTTTTTATTAAAAGTTTAGTGATTCATTAGGAAAAAATCTTCCCTTTGAAAGGAGATAGAGAAATGAGTTAGTGTAGCTGCCAGTTCTCAGTGTCATGCTTTCTGGTGTACAGTCTCAGAAAAAAATCTTAACACTCATTCTATATTATGAGATAGCTGATGTGCAGAAATACTTAACATTCAGAGACCTGTCGTTGCCTCTTTGTTCAGGGACATTTTCTTCAGTTGCATTTGACTCAGCGTTCTGTAGATCTTACCTTTTGTTATAAAAGTGTACAAGGAAGTCTTGAAATATTCTGTGGTAGTGTTTAAAAACAGGTACTGAGTTTTTGAAAGCTCAGGCTCTGTTGATGCAGAATTTGTACGTATCAGCAAGTTCAGTAAGACCCTAATGATGCCAGCTGGTAGTCATTTGAGTTATATATGATTACCAAAATTATCTGGCATGTACAAAAATAAGATCCTACATTTTCTTTTATCCAGTTCAAACTTTGCATATCTGAGGGGATATATTTTTAAATTGGAATGTGGAAGCAGGCAAACAGTGAAATTGTAGTGAAAATTTTGTGTTGCTTGTGAATGTCAAACTGATGTTGACACCAAGCCTGCCACAGAAAACAAAAGTGATGTAGTTTACACAATCCTTTCAAAGTCCTATTTGCTAATCTAGTTGAGCAAATATAATTCTCTTACTATTGACATGTTTGAATAGTTGGTGTTTGGGAGTGGCTAAGAGCTAAACAGTATTCCAGTCTTATTGTGTTATCTGTGGGTGAATTTGAAAGGCTCACAAGGTACATTTGAGCTTGCCTCCGTACTAGGGGTATTTATTGACAGATAATCTGTAGCATTATTGCATTGTTTCCATAAAAATTGTTTTTGAGGGTAGAACCATCTTTCAATACATGATACAAATGTATGTTTTCAACATAATTTAGTTGTCTTTATTTTCTTTCAGGTATCTTGTATCTCTGTTAAAAATATTAACCTGATAAAGATTGTTCTTGCTTATTCCTTTTTCTTACACTGTATTCTGAATTTTTAGCTTGGAAGCCTCTTCTCATATTACTGTTCAACTGAAGTAACTCAGGCAATATGGGATGGATATCTACAACAAGCAGATCCATTCTTTATTTATTTCTTAATGTTAATCATCCTTGTCAATGCAAAGTAAGTGTAAAGTGAATTTTTGGGACATTTCTTGCTGACAAGATTTTAATCCACTTTGGTTTTACTGACTTAATCTATGTCTGTGACATTACTGTTTTCAGAGATGTTATCTTAGCACAAGAATCAGATAAAGAAGAAATGATCAGTAAGTACTTCTCTTCTATAGCTGTTAATGAAATATTTGCCACATAGTATAATCCTCATTTATTATTATTTTTACTTACTGAGTAACTGATTTAGTTGTTTCCATGTAGTTTTCTCATTAATGACTCTCTTCATCACTAATTCCTTTCTTACTATTCTTTTACTGCATCACATTTGCCCTGTCCTTAATATTCTTTCCTTCTGTTTCCTTTTAGCATTCACAACCCCTGCTTATACTTCAGTTTGTATGTACATGAAACAATCGCCCATGTTCCTGACCCCAAAGCAGGAGCTTTCAAATCCTTCTTTAAGTCTACTGCACTTGTATTTTCCTGATTATTACCTTCATATGCACTTGATTTGAGCCTAATGCATTGTTCTTGTCTTACCCTCTTCTGTTTTTATGGAAGTTATTCTAAATTTCTTGTGAACCTATTTCACCTGCCTTTGTGGGGTTTTTTCTGTGGCATAATACGATGTAATTTACAATCTCCAAGTTAAAAATGAGGGTGCTTGGAATCTTTGCAATATACTACAGAATTAACCCTTGTACCATACTGGATATACACTAGCAGTACTGGCTAAGTACTCTGCTCAAGGGGACTCTCTTGGTCAACCCTTTTAGAAAAGGCAACTGAAAGCTAAACCTATGCAGAGATAACAGTGTGGTAAAAATCAATTTGCACAGAAGGTTTGAACTTCTAACAAATAGCTTAAGTTTTCTATGGGTTAAGAAGTATTAAGTATATAGTAATAAGAAGTATTTCCTGTATCTTCTCTTTCCACCTAGAGAGTGAATCAACGCTCCTGTTTAATTAATAAACTCAATTGTGTTATGCCTTGTTAAAATAAGTAATTTTATGGTGTGAAAGATGCATGGTGGTTTTTCACCTCTGAAATAATGGTGCACTTATACTGTTTATCTATCTTAGAATTCTTAGAAACTTCACCAGCCAATCTTGATTTAGAAGATATAGAAGATCTGTTCTCTTTGGCACAATATTACTGTAGCAAAACTCCAGCTTCTTTCAGGAAGGTAATAACAAAGTAATTTTGGAATACTCTTCTTTTTGATGACAGTTTAAGCCTGTGCTGACAGTAAATTTGAATATTTCATTGTGGTGTCATTTTAAACATTTTTTTCATGTTGTTGCTGTGGTGGTATTTACTGTTAGGATCCCTGAAAGATACAAAGGTTAAGTGAAACATGGCAGAGGGAAGCTTTCCTGCAATATTCTCATGTTATGACTGATGATTCTGTTTTGCAAAGCCTGTTTTTTTGAGAACTGATGGAGCTAAAATGCCATACTGACACAATTGTAGTAGACTGCACAGGAGTCCTAGCTGTATTTACAACAGCAAACAGGAAAAAGTCACCAGAGATAAAGCTGTCATCACCTGCACTGTTTTTGGAGTTCTGCCTTCTTCAAGATATCTGGCTTTTGTGAATTTATGAAAAGAAAGTATTTGATAGTCATTGCCTTTTGCTTGTATGTATTTCCTGTGATGAGTGCAGAGGGGATGTGTGAATTTGGTTTGGTTTGTTGTTTTGTTTTTCTTTTTTTGGGGGGGGGGATGTGTTTCATCATGTTGGCATGATCAGGGTGATGGACAAGTGTGCTTGTAATGGAAGTTCAGACCTTGGCACGATTTTCAGAAAGAATTTCAGTTGATGAAAGATTTGATGACTGTGTAGACAAGAATACAGGTGTTAATGTTTGTGACACGGTGGGCATAATATTCCTTTAAGCCTTCACACCTGAAGACAATGGCTTCTATTAAATTTTCTTTTTCCCATCTTGCCTTATTAGGACAACCACAGTCTTTTTGGCAGCAGCTTGCTGGGCCTCAAGGATGATGACACAGACTTGAGCCAGGCTCTCTGTCTAGCAGTTTCTGTGTCTGAGATTCTTCAAGCAAATCAGCAACAAGGAGTTAGTATACCAAATTACTCTTCCACCTCTCCCCCAGTTATCTAGGAAAGGAAAAGTATAATTTATTACTTCCTACGTCATCAATATTTTTAAGTGCTAACAACACAGATAAATATTTACTTGAAGAAAAAAGTATTCTCATCTCTCTTGTAGATGATCTGTATTGTGCTGTAGGAACTTGAGTTACAGCTCGTGGGAGCTTAGTACACCTGATTTGAATCTGAGAAGTGAGAACTTAATGTAATATCTCACTAATTTAAATTTCTTTCCAGGTGGACACATTGTAGAGGAAAATGTAAAGGCTACTACTCAGTACCTTAGAGAAGAATGCCATTATGTCTTTTGTCAGTTTAAGGTTTAAACAAACAAAAATTGGTTCAGGTTATTTCTGTGGTAGTTGCAGACATACCTAGATGCAGACTTCACTGTTTATGACCAGTGGATGGATAATTGTGTAGCTAGATTAAAGTGTTTCTTATTGACATCTGTCTTTTTGTAGCTCAGTTCATCATGCATAGTTCTCCCCCCCCCCACCAAATCCAAGTTAAGCATTTGTTTATATCCTGTTTTAGTCAGTGGGAGATAAAGCTATCCTTATGTGCTTTGTAGCAATGGACTGTTAGACTTGAAAGTTGTTGCTTCTGATACCTTATTGTGTGCACTCAGACCCACTCTATTGCTTCTCAGTAGAGGTGAAATAATTACACTGTGTGTACTGCCCATGGGTGACCCTTTCTGATGCACAAGATTAATGGGAGATCACTATTGGAATAATGTTGGTAGTCTGGTAACTGTAAAAGTTCAAATTAATCAAACAAAATCAGACTTTTCTGATAGCTCCATTTAGGAGCTCCTGTAGTACTGGAATTAGTGTGGGAATATAATTTAATTATATGCTTTCCCATCAACTAGTATATGATAATAAAATTTTATAACGGGCAAAATCTTTCTCTTTCAGGAAGGAGTAAGGTTCTTTGTAGTGGATTGTCGTCCTGCAGAACAATACAATGCTGGGCATTTATCAACAGCATTTCATTTAGACTCAGACCTGGTTTGTATGCTTTTTGTTTCTTTAACTATTTTTTAATCCTAAATCAAACAGAAAGAAAGGCAAATGTCCTGTCTTGAAAATTATTCTTAGTTCAGGCTCTGACCTGTGGACTGCAGTGTCTAGCTATGTGGTGAAGTTCCAAAAGTTAGCTTCTCTGAAGGAACTGTCATTTTACTGAGAAGTTTAGTCCTTAATAATGCTCGAATTTAGGATTCCAAACTTCCTGTTCATTGCTTAGAACTGGAAACCCGTATAGGCTAAGGACTGGACTACTTGGAGGAGAAATCTTTTTAGGATCATAATTTCCAATGAAAAGTTTCACTAATTTTTTAAGTAGCTTTTTTTCCCCATAAAAGTTTATGACAGTATGCTTGTAAGGAGCATGTCTTGAAAAGTATTTGGTTTCTCCTTCAAAATGTTTGCAGTACAATATGAGAGGAAATACATTAATTTGGGGACTGAGATGTACTGTGGGATAATTACTTCATTAAAGATTTTGCTGTAGTTTCCATTTGATTATGAATTCCTTTCTGAACATTCAATCTTATTTCTCTCTCCTTTTTCCTCCAAATACTTATGCTTCAGATGGCTTACAGTGTATTTTTTACATCTTGATCAATCCTCTATTTCACTTCAAGCAGTCTGTGGATACTGCATAGAATGATTTCTATGTGTATGTTCCCTGAAAGGGTCTTTTTACCTTTCTAAGTTAAGAAGCTCAGTCCTGCATCTATTATCTCTACCTCTCTAATTAAAATGGTGTATTATTCAGTATGATTTGCACAACTGTAATTAAATGGAGAGGAAAGGAGGCTGAGAGAAGACCACATTGCTCTCTGCAGTTACCTGAAATGAGGTTTTTGCAAGGTGGGAGCTGATCCCTTCTCCCAGGTAGCAAGTGATAAGAGGAAATGACCAAGTTGTGCTAGTGGAGATTTAGATAGGATATTAGGAAAAATTTCTTCACCCAATGGGATGTCAAGCACTGGAATGGGCTGCACGGGGAAGTGGTTTTTCCACTATTATTTGGTATCTGCAAAAATTAACTAAAAAATGTTAACTGCATTTCTTTCCTGGAGAGAGCATGTGGGAGTTAGGAAGAAAAGAACAATTCAACAATTCTCAGTGTTCTTTACATTGTGTAAAGTCTGGGTCAGGCTGTCGTTTTTGGGGTTTTTTTGTTGGTTTTTTTTTTTTTTGCATATGTGTGTAGGTGTCTTGTACAGTGCTGATGTTGCCTTGTTTGTGCTCAACAAATTATAACCATTTTCAAAGTTTATAACTTTTCACAAGTTGTATTACAGTATGTTGGCATCAAACAGGACTTTCTGTTTGTTCTTTCCACAGATGCTTCAAAACCCATCCGAATTCGCACAGTCTGTAAAATTCCTACTAGAAGCACAAAAACAGTCTATTGAGTCTGGCTCCATAGCTGGTGGGGAACATCTCTGCTTCATGGGAAGTGGCAGGGAAGAAGAGGATATGTATATGAACATGGTTCTAGCACACTTCTTACAGGTACTAAATTATTGTTGATTTTAATAGTTGAAATAATGTGCATCTGCACATATCATTGATACTAAACGGCAACATATTTTCCAAAAAAAATCTTTTTCACATTAGTCAGTTTACAGGTTTTGTAAAATGAATCCGTTTCATTGTCATGCTTGCTAACTCATTCCACAGATTTTTGTTTCAAACAAAAATGTCTTTTCTGTTGCAGAAAAATAAGGAGTACGTAAGCATTGCCAAAGGAGGATTTATGGGTAAGCTTATTAATAATGACTTGGTATCTTAATGGTCTTGACATTTTTGTTAGGCTTTTGCTAGAAATCAGCTGAACTAATAGTACTTAAGCCTCATTTGTCATGTTTATGTTTTATATAAGTGTTGTGGTTTACCTACATTTCTGAGTGGTGGGGAACTTCCTTCTTCCATCTCACTTGTCATTATTAGTGTTTAACATCTGTAGATAGTGGATCTGTATGAAGATGTTGCCTCATAATTACAATTAATTGTTAGAATCAATGTTGCTCTACAACAGTGGAGAGACCTGTACTACAGTATGAGTATAAAGTCAATACTAGTCAGTATGTGCAGTATAGTAACAGCTATCTTAAGAATCAAAGCAATTAATTTTTTTTAGTAGCTGCTGTATTTTGACTGCTTTCTTTACTAAAATAAAGGTAATCTTCATGCCTTTGCACTGCTGAAAGAAAAGCCAGGAATGCTTTTAGCAGTATCTGAATTACCTATTTTATTAACAGTTTTTGATAGTATGATTTACTGGTAGGTCTTCAATATGCAATATTTTCATAAACAGACTAATTCCAGTGTAGTTCTGAATGTTTTTAATTGGTCTTTTAACAGCCCTCCAGCAGCACCTAGCAGATATCAATGTGGAAGGACCAGAAAATGGATATGGTCACTGGATCGCTAGTACCTCAGGCTCAAGAAGTAGCATAAACTCTGCTGATGTAAGTGAATTTTAAGCTCAAGTGGTATCATGGGGTGGGATCCTTTCTGACTTGTTTTGTTCATATTCCTTGTTCTGTTCTCTAAAATGCATTATTGCGAGTCATTGTTTTCAATTGCATGTTTGATTTCAAACTATATTCACTGTCTAGTTGGAGGTGACCTAAATATTTTTATCCTCCTGAGAGAAAGAGCTTGTGGAGAAGAACTTGCTGTAGTCATTTTCCAGCAGAATGTATGTAATGGACAATTCTTTTCCTGGCTCTTCTTCACTCTGGGAATAAATTGTATATTTAAAACTGACACAGTTTCATGGGAAAGCTCAAAATTGACTCTTCTCTACAACTGTACAATTGTACATAGAATCTGGCTTTTTATTTGGATACAGTTTACCATTAATAGAATTACTTGCTCTGTACATTCTCCTAGCAGATCATCTTTACCTGGGACACATACCATTGCTGTCATTGGATAGAACTCCAAAAGAATTATTAATGCTGTAATTTATATTCTACTGAGTGCCAAAACATAGATTAGTGTTTTGTAGTCTGTTTCCTTTATTAACATTCTGGAAATTAAGTAACTCTTTTTTTTTATTATTTTTTTTATATGATTAATCCTGAGAGGCTTTACTTCTGCAGGGTGATTCTCCTAATGGTTCAAGCGATGGAAAAGGAGTAAAGTCTCTGGTGAATAAAATGACAGTTGCTCTGAAGACCAAGTCTGTGAATGTGAAAGAAAAGGTTATTAGTTTTATCGAGAATACATCTACTCCAGTGGACAGGTGTGTCATTTATATATCACTCTGAATTAACAGTGAGGAATGACTTGCCATTTCAGGTGGCTATTTTGTACATGTGAAGACTGTGCTCATAAGGAAAAAAGGTTATTTGCTGGTTTCGGCATTCAGATTTTCTACCCCTGTACTCCTGACAATTTTATCATGATACAGTAACCCTGTTGTGCTGCCTTAGTGTAGCAAGACCAGCACGAGCAGCCCTTCCTCTTGAATTTTTATCTAGAATTTGTCACAGTATGGTTATTCTAATTTCTTACAATGTGCCAGTTCTTGTCGTGGTTTAGTAGTTTGGGCAGACCACAAACCTAGGGACAGAATTATTCTCTATTCCCCCAGAGCTCTATAAAAGGAAGATAAAAGGGGAATAAAGACCCAAGACTTAAAGTTGGAAACTGAAAACAATTGGATACAGATTTACTAACACAGGGGAAAGGTAATAACATAAGGGATAAAGTAACAAATAATACAAATATGTATAAAAAAAATTATATACAACCAGATGGATATGGGCTCTGACAAGCACGTGTCAAGCTGGTGGTAAAGAAGCACAGTGGAACAGCAGTGCATCCAGAAGTGAGCAGAAAGAAAGGAGGAGCTGCTGGCTTTCCCTGATACAGAGTATGGGCAGGAAGAGGGAGGGAATAGAACCCTCTGTTTGTGTTCCATCCCTCTCAGAGTCTGAAAGCCCTCCTTCTTCAGTTCCTCCTTCATTCAAACAACGACAGTTCTGTCTTCAGTCTAAAAGCCAAAATTTATTTCACTTCTATTTCAGCTCCTCCCCATCCTGACTCTAAGGGAATGAGTGAACAACAGAAGAACTCTAGATGGGTGGTTTTGTTTGATTGGCTTTTGTTGGGTTTGGTTTTTTGTTTTTTTTCTGTTTTGGTCTTTTTACTACCTCATCTTGGCAAGCTGAGGTTAACTTTTTCAAAGATTTTATTTTTCAAGTCCTGATGTAAAGCTGCCTTTATAAATCCAGAATCCACTCTTGTTTGGTTTTTTTATCTTGAAGTAGAGCTGGCAACGTGAATGTGCAAATACATTGAAAGATACTTTCAAAGTTGGAAGGCATAATTCCAGATACTTATCTTTAAAGAGTAACAGCTTTCATCTGTCAAAGCTGTAACTGAATAGCCTGTTTCACAGTTATTTGAAATGCAGCCTTTCAAGTTGTATGCTGCTAAGACATTGGTACTCAATAACCTTTACAAGCTAGAGTTTTTCTGTCAGTTTTGGTTTGGTTTTTTTTTAATTCTTTTATTCTGTCCTCTACCCCAATGTACTATAGAATACCTTTCAATATCCCCTGGCCAGACAGAGCAAGCCTGGAGCGGTAAGCTTGATAATTAAGCAGTCTGACTAAAACCACCTGTGTCGTATCTAGCATGGCATCACAGTATTTGTAAGCATTGGTTACACTGACAAAATTGGTCACATTTGTATTAATATAGGTTTTCTGAATGTGTTCAAGCTATTGGGTTCTACAAGCACTTGGTCAGAAGAATAGAGGGAGAAAAAGAATGTATTGTCAGTGCTTTCTTTTCTTAGCTTCTATTTCGTTATTTCTGCTCTCTTCCTTACTATTGCTTTTTAAGGATTTTGTTTTTTTCTTTTTACTTGTCATTTCCTTTATAAGTTCTATTAGTGAGGACACTGGGAGGAAACACTGAACAAATTATGGCTTAAGGTTTTAACAAGAGAGACTACAACTATGAAAAGGACAGGTTATAAACTGTTCATAAAGAATCATCAGAGCTTAGATACAACAGGGAGCTCATACAGAAATTTTATCTAGAATTTTTATGCTTCTCATCACATGGTGATAAAACATCCTGATAAAAACAGAGATTCTCATTACTGGGAAAAGAAAAAAGATGAATTAGTAAGTAAACATGCCTTGCAACTCTCCCTTATCTTGTTCACATAACAACACACTAGTGTGGAGTTTCTTCACATTTGTCTCAGATTTATTGCCTGATAATTATTTCAGAAATAAAAATTGTGACTTAAATAAAATTATCTGTGATAAATTAAGGACAGCTCATTTGTAATCACTTTGGAACTTCGGTTGTACTCTTAAGAATGTTATTTTATAGCTTTTTACCCACATAGGTGGAAAAGCATAAAGATTGGTGCTGGAAGAATGAATGAGTGAATGCTTAAAAATGCTGTTTGGGTTTTCAAGGATTTGGGACCAATTATTTGTTCAAGTAGTTTCCATATGATTTGAAATAGTATTTACCATTAAGCATTATAGAATGGCGTTGTGTGAGCAAAACCATTCGTAATGTTAATCATTATTCTTAAAAAAAAAAAAAAAAATTAAAAAAAAGGAATATTCCAATAGCACATAATTCAATTTGTTAATTCAGAAATCCTAAAGATCATGGGGATTTATCTCCACTTTTTGTTGGTTGGTTTTTAGAATATGGTAAGAAACCATTAAAATTCCAACTTAAAACAGTGACTGTTCTATAACTGCAAGACACTTGAATTTGTATTTGTAATTATGAAGTTTTGATACGTTGAGATTATACTTCAGATACTTTCTCTTTTCACTTATATTGCTTATCTTCTCTTTCTTTGGGAAGAGACAATAATAAATTTGCTCACACTCTTGATCACTAGATTATTCTCTTAGATTAGCAGCTCTTAAAAACCTGGAAGGGTATTCTTTTCCTGTCCATTCAATTAGACCCACTTTGTGTTTATCACCAATACATTTCGTTTTGCAGGTTTGGCATTAAAAGGAAATGCATTCAATTTGTAACATGTAATGGTGGCCTTCCATGCTAACAGGTTAAAGGAAATCCTTATCTAGTTTAAAGTGTTACCAGGTTTCTGTAATGTAGCTTTTTCCTTTCTCCTGTCTTGACTAACTTTAATCTGTAAAGTGATCTAAATGAGAACTTGTCTTAAATCCTCTCCGTGCAATTGAATTTTACACTACTTAAATATGCTTCTTACTCAATTGGTTATGTATTAATAAGCATATTTACAAAAGCCTCCATATAAAAGCACTGCCCTCTTAAATTGTCAGTGTCATTGATGCTTAATGTCTTACACACTAATGAGCATGTTTTTGTATGTTTATTTTTTGTTTTACTGTAGAATGTGTTTGTTTCTTTTTCTATTAAACATTTCTTTGTTTTGTCTACATTAATGAATTTTAGCCATAGAAAAGATAGGTTTCTTTTTTTAACTTTGAAATATTCTTTCAGGTACACATAAGCACTAGCATTCATTTATATATTATTAAAGAGGTTGCCTCTCCCACTTGCTTGTACAGCAGCATGTAAACAGGAGTTTGTGAATAAATATAAGTAGGAATCAGAGTTTATAGCAAATAAGAATTATGGGGAGAGAGCTTATACAAGTTGAAATGGCGAAAGGGACAGGCATGTTTTGATTTTTCTCTTTTTGGTTTTTTTTTTAAACTGTTACATGTTGCCAGTTGTAAGAGCTAAAATCATGAACTGTTTGGGTTTTTTAGCAATTACTGATTTTGTAGCTTTCTGAACCTTTTAAGTTTTCTCATATCTTTCAGACATTCTCAGCACTTGAGGGTCATAACTCTTGAAATTATAGCTGTGACCATGTAATCACAGCAATCTGAGCTGGAGCTTTTAAGTATCTCAGGATTTGCAGCTCTTACTGTCAAATGTTTAGACTCAAATGTGTTTGAGTCTTTTAATACAATCAGTAGAAATATGTTTAAATAGTGGTTTTTGAAGTCAATATCTAGGCAGAAATCCCAGAGGTGCTGAGGTATTAGCAGTAGGAATTGACCAAAGATTTCAGGATTTGCCTCATGCTGGGGAAAGTAACAGACACGGAGTCAGAGTTCACACTAAAATGGATGACTTATAATCCTACTTTGAAGTTCATAAGGTATGTTATCTGTTGAGCAATCACCTGGAAAATGAGCTTCCAAACCTGTTAGTTACTGGTTTCGATTTTTACTTCTTCATCCCAACTTGGCAGCTGTGTAAAGCTACCCTGGCTGTCCAGAAATAGTTCAGCTTCACACTGGAAGCTTCATAGCATTGTTGGCAGTTTTCAGGTCTGTAAACTATTTTATCATGTGAGAAAAGACCAGAAGTTCATTTTGAAACAAAGAAGTATTTCTTTTTATTTCATTTGTTACAGCAGTCAGCCTTGCTACATAGCTGCAATACACGCTTTCACTAACCAGATTGCTTGATGGGTCAGTCACAGCTTCTTTGCAGGCAGCATCATGAAATTCTCTTGTCCTTCTCACATTGCACAGTTTTGTTTACATTTTGCTAATATGTTATTGTAGAAGTCCATATAATCAGTTTGAAAGTTACTTTTCCTCTCCCATCCCATGTCCTCTCTTGCCCTTTCCATTGCCAACAGACACGTCAGCAGCAGTGACAGAGTAGGAAAACCCTACCGTGGTGTGAAGCCAGTATTCAGCATTGGAGATGAAGAAGAATACGATACTGGTACAGTAGATTATTTTCCTCTTGCCTAGATTAGTTTTAACTAATCTATTAAGTTTTCTAAATCATGGGATCATATTTTACATCTTTGTTTTACAATGGGAAGCTTGTAACTGTTATCATTGGTCATGTTTGTTATGGTGGTGCATGGGACCAACTAGGAAAGAAACCTCAAATACATAGTATCCACCTCAAATACATAGTAGCAGACTAAGGAAAAAGATTTTGGGAGAGGCACCAGCCAACAAGAAGAAATGGTGTAGATGGATTTAGTTAATCATTCACATTAACTTGTTGTATCTGTAGTAAAGATCTGTTTTTCACACTGGCACATGTGAATCTGCAATTGTACATCTATTGTACAGGCAAATGTAAAGGATTTAGCTTGGCTGACAGATCTCGAGTTAAATCTGTGGTACTGGCAGTTTCTAAAATAATCTGAATTTCTGAAAACACAGTTGAAGCTAGGCTGCTGGTTAAGTGTAGCTAATGTGTACACACCTCGTCAGTGTTTTGGACTTTCTTTATCTAGTTGAAACACCACACTTCTCATGATGCTGGGTTTTTTTGAGGCCAGTGCTAACATTAGAATGGTGCAGACCTACTGCTGTCCTGTCTTTGTTCTGGTAGTGTTAGCTCACTCCCAGCCGTCATCATGACACAAGTAGCCATGCAGTGACCAAAAGGCATACTCAGCTTCCATGTGATAGACAAATAACTAGACTAAGAATCTTGGACCTGCAAAATAAAGAATTTGGGAAGCTTATAGGAAGAAATTAATAGGGTCTGGAGTTGTTTAAATATGATTGGTTACATGGTTGATCATTGTCTGCTCTAAGAATTGGGAAGGAGCAAAATAACAATATCAGGCAGAAGTTTCAGCACTAATGAGGTACTTCTCCAAATGCCATGTAATTAAGTTTGCACAGTTCTTTCAGCATCCATAATGTTGTTTGTAGTCTTCAGAGATGAATAGTCTAGAACATATTTTCAATTATGAATGTTTGCTAATTTCTGTTTACACTTGCTTTTAAAAGCACTATTAGACTTAGTAAGTAAGCAGAATCACTGCTGTGCTTTCAATAAGCCAATGTATGAAGTGAAATATACATTGTTTTGGCAGAGAATAATGCAAATCACTATATTTAAACAAAAGAACAGTACTTGGCAACAAAGTGATAACACTTGCAGAAGTTCTGGGTGTTTCAGAGCTCTGCTGAAAATTTTGGTTTTGACTGTGTTTATGACATCCTTAGAAAAGGAGGTGAACCTGAAGACAGCAACATTTGCTAACGATCCAGGGTTGTTCAAGGTTGTAAGGACAAACTGAAGAACTCAAGTAGTCTTCTGCTCTGAGTGACTGGACAATAAAATGACACATGAAATTCAATAGGAATTATTGTGAGGCAGAGAAGACATAGAGAAAAACAGTTCTAGGTTCAGATACAAAATGATATACTGATTTGACTGTGTCTGGGTTTATAATGGCTAAGTGCTCATTAGCAGTCAGAAAAATAAAATGCTAGGAATTGCAAGGAAAGGAACAGAGAATAAAACAGAGGTCTTTATGTCACTGTATAAACCTATGGTTCACTCACACATTGGATATTGCATATCTTGATCCTCTGTCAGAAACCAGGAAAGCTTGGAGAGATGAGAAGGATGAGGAAAGATGTGAAATGACTTTTACAATAGGCATAATTGAATATTAGAACTTTTATTATGTGAAACAGGCAATTTAAAGGAGGAAAAGTGGCCCACAAAAAAAATGGCTGATTTGGAAAGGCATCAACAGAATTTAAATTCTTCTTATGCAAGAACTGGAAGCCACAGGAGGAGGCTTTCCTGGAATATAGTTGATGTGGTTTTGGTACACCTTTCCATTGGTGTTGCAGATGCAAAAGTTTACATGGCTTCAAGGAGAGACCAACAAGGCTGTGTAAAAGAGATCTATTAAACTTTACTGTGTGAACAAATCAGACCAGCCTAATAAAAAAACCAAGCTGAAAAAAAATTACAAGTGAAATATCAGATATGAATGCCTTTTTCTTACTTCCCTCTGAACAAGTATTTGTAACTATGTGGACATGGGTTCAAACCAGTGTAGATACTATGGGTTTGAGCTGAAAAGTTGTCTAATGTTGTTGGAAAATCTTTATTTTTCTTTTTTATCCCCTCCCTTCAAAGTAGATGAAATTGATAGCTCCTCAATGTCAGATGATGATCGAAAAGAGGTCGTCAACATCCAAACGTGGATAAATAAACCTGATGTGAAGTTTAACTTCCCCTGTAATGAAGTAAAAGAAAATGGACATATGTTTCCCAGGTACTGGAATTGGTCCTACGCTTAATGAAAATGTCTGTCTTGATGTGTATTTAAAAGAATAAATAAACAGGCAATTAAGTTATTCTTGATAATAAATGTGGAAATGAAGGTGTGAAACAATCTGGAAAAAATGTCACCAATATATTTATATTCTTATATTTGCAGTGTTACGGAATGTACAGGGTTATATACAAAATCATAGGAAGTTTTGTTTTGCAAAACAGTGTAAAAATATTCTCAGTATACAAAGGCTTATTTTTCAAGACCAGGTAGACCTAAGTACCTATGGCTCTAGTTTTTCTTGTCAACTTGTCACTGTACTTTGTACTGTATCCATCTTTTCTCTAAGTGACCTTGTTAATCCTTCAAGAGCTGAACATGATGCTTGCTGTATCTTGGCTTCCTCAAAGAGGAAAAATCATGTTGAGTTTGTACAGAAAATGACCGTGGACTTTCTCTAGCATCATGGCCTGTTCTTGTCTTTTTTGTTTTCCTATTAGACTTATCCATATGGTGTATGATTAATAAAGTTTTATGATTTCTTAAACTGAGTTGGAACTCAACTAATATGTTCATACCACTAGTTGAACATGCTTTCCTTCTATGAAGAAGGCAAAAGTGAGTCATGAACTGAGCTGACAGGTCAGCATCTCTACAATTGTCCATCACTGTATAAGTGCTGACATGGAGTGCCAGCATGTCCTTTTAGCTTGGGTCTGATGCTCCACTTGCAGAGCTGCTGCTCTGTGGAGGGATGAGGTTGGGGTATGGTTGAAAGGTGAAAGATGAAAGAGAGGGTGGAGGCATTTTCCCTACTCAGTACCTGGCCTAACACATTACAGGTGGTTGTGATCTTGTTGTTAATAGCAATCATGGTTGTTGTGGGGGGGGTGATGATGTTAACTGCTTGTTCTGGGTTTGTATGCTGTTGAGGATGTCATGGGTGTTTTCAAAAATGGCTATCATGTGGTGCTCAAGGAAAATCAGATGTGTTTTATAGACATTTTTAAATTACAGATTTTAAAAGTATTAACAGTGCTTCCTAGATTTGGGAACTGTTTTATCTAGATCTCGCCATATAATTTATTTGTCAAAATTAGTTTTCTAAATAGCTGCTACTTAGTTCATGAGTAAATTTAATTTATATTTTTCTTTTCCTTGCAGTCATCTCCTAGTAACAGCAACTCATATGTACTGTTTGAGAGAGATTCCATCACGAAAGGGACTGGCTTACATACAGTCTCGGCAGGCACTCAACTCTGTAGTCAAAATCACATCCAAGAAGAAACACCCGGAACTGATCACCTTTAAATATGGAAATAGCAATACTTCAGGCATAGAAATCTTGGCAGTTGAAAGGTAAGGCACATCAGTAGCAAGATAGTACTAATAATGATATGCAGAATGCTGTCAACTGGAAATCAGGGGCATGCTGTAACTAGAATTAGAGAATTCCCAGAATTGAGTTCAAAAGTAATAGTTTTGCCTGAGGAATAAATAATTCAGATGTGAACTAGAAAAAAAGATCTGCCAGCAGAATAATGAAGGTTTAAAAGACCCAGCAGAGAGCAGCTCCAAAGTCTGCAGTGACAGTTGTTGGGGATATGATGTATGCAGGTGTTTTCTTTTTGTAATATCTGCAGACTGAAGTATGCATATGGGAAGAGTGGGATTTAAGAAAGTGGCTTTTATTCTGTGGTATCTTTCTTAAGATACCTAACTCTTCCTATGCATTGTGTATTATATCATATATAATATATATACATACAATATAGTATAATGTAGGATATAATATATATACTTATATTGCATATAAGATGTCCAGAAGCGTAGCTTGAAAATGCTGAACCCCTGAAACCTGATTCCTGAAAGTTAGGTATTGCCTTAATAAGAGAGGAAGTCAGAGAGATGGATATATTGGGCTGTTCTCCACAGGTGTAGCCTGTTGCTTCTTGACACTGTTTTAAGGAAGTTGCTTAAGGTGGACGTTTTCTCATCCTCTTTTTTTGAGAAAACTATGTGCAGTGGGTCATCCGTTTCCAGAAGAAGTCCAGGATGAAATTCCTAGCTAACTAGGGAAGTTCTTCTGTGCCTGTGTTTGCTGCATAGAATTAAATTAGCTGGACAGTAGGTCAGACAAAGATAAATTAAAATGTTGTAGGGAACTTTTCTGCTTGTTGATTACTTCACCACCACCTTGTTGACTGGAGCAAAACTAGAAGAGAAAGGACCTGGAGCTCTCTATAGGAATTTAGAAAACAACCAAAACCCAACAAAACCAGAACTAACAACAACAAAAATAGACTGCTATCCTTCAGTTGGACAGTGATCTCTGTAGAGATTGGAACTGCCTGGTCTATGCTATTGTCAATTAATGAAGGAATTTTCATTTCCAGGATATCCTGGGAAGTACTTCTCAACAGTTCACAAACAGAAACCATTTCATAGTATAAATAGGAATTAAATGTTATTTTCTCAATAGTTTTTCATTTTAATATATTCCCATATTCCTTCCCCCCTAATTTATGCCAGAGGAAAAATCAATGCAAGAATTAGATACTCCATTTTTATAATGAATTAATTATGGCTTTTCTAATGTTTTTGTTGTTTCTTTGTGGTTTTTTTAAGGTATTTGATTCCAAATGCGGGTGATGCTACCAAAGCCATAAAACAACAGATCATGAAAGTATTGGATGCCTTGGAGAGTTAATAACTAAAGACTTTATAGAGAACAGTTTATAAAGAAGAAGCAACCAAGATACTGTACTGTATGTGGATGCAAGCTGACTGTTTCCCAACTGAATACTAACTTAAGAGAATTTTTCTTCTTGCTGATGGGAATGCCTGAATAGCAGGCTTAAGATAGGGTAAATTATTGTCAATTTCTAAACAGGATTTTTAATTTTTTATTCCTTTTTTTTTGTTTCAAAGAAATGTTCATTATAAAGGTCAGTTTGTTTCATTTTTAGTGCAGCCTTAAGGTGAGGGATCTGCATCTTTGCAAGAGAAGATGCAGCTGGGTTTGTATTCACTATGTTAAAAGAATGAAGCACTGCCAGATACAGAGAAGTAATTTGAAAACAGAATGTTTTTTAAGTTACTGTCTTTAAAAGTAAAATGTCTTCATTGCCTAAAAGCCATAAATTTGATTTTACCTACTGGATAGTATCAAGGACTTAGGTTTATGAGCAGAGCAGATAAAAATGTTAGAAATACTGGTTTCTTCTCATTAAAAATGGTTAAGTCCAGCTTGGGCTGCAGATTAAAAAATGCAAGCATTTTGGTAAAATTAATGTTTTAAAGTCTTATTAACTACTAAGTTCAGTAGTTGGAACTGGTGGTAAGGGTATTTTTAAATACCAAAATTAACTGAGCACAATAAGCTTTTACTACAGGGTGGTGATTTTTAGTTACACAAAATTTTTCGTTTTGTATGTTGAGGCTGTTTCTCTTATAAAGATGAGTGTGTGCATTTCTATTTAAGTTAACGCTTCATGACAGAATTGACAGTTGAAAACATTACCTTGCTGCTTCAAAGCAAAATGTCTAAGATAACGAGACCTTTAAAAAACCTTCAGTTCAGCACAGAAATTATTATATGCAGATTGAAGCAAGAAAATAATGCACACAAATAAAGTGAAGAGATTCAAGTGCTATATCATAGAGCTACCTGTGACACACGTTATTCGTGTTGCCTTCGTTGGTTTAAGCATTTATGTTCTTCTAACTAACATCTAAATTAGTTCATGTTTGAGAGATGGTGACTGTGATTGTTTATCAGCAGTTCTCCACTTCTTTCAAGAATGGTTCTCTTGTTAAAAAGTGTAGTTCATTAATGTCCTTATGGCCAAGGCAGAGTATCTTTGTAGACTGATGTGGAAATTACCAAAAACTGTGAAATGTAGATAATAGGAACTAGCTTTGCTGTGTGAAGTCTTCTGAGTATTTGAATCAAAATTTGTTATTTGGTACCTCAATCAGGAGGTAAAACAAAGTAAACTGACCTTTATAAGAAACAGTTATTCTAAGTTATTTTACTAGGAATCAAGCTAGGGCACCTTAATTCTGGACCTAACTCCTTTGGTTTTTTTCTTCTTAGTATCTGAGTAAACACTTGAACTGTTCGAAGATATTTGCATGAAATTGCACCTGGGCCAATACTTAAGTATTTATAGTTTTGCCCAGCAGCTGTTGTATTACATTTTCCTCTTCCTACTCCCTTCTGAAAATATCCTGAAGAGTCTCTGACTCTGTGCCTACTTCAGCAATGAGATTTTTTTCATGTAAAGATGTTTGTGTTACTGTTTATAAACTACAGTTGTAAATAAACCAGTACAATTTGAACAAAACTGGTTCTGTCAGAAAGCTTTAGTTGCATATTCTATGAAGTCTCTGAATCAATTAACAGTTTTTCCTAAAGGTATTTTGTAAATGGAAGTGAATTAGTTTTTTGGACATAAAGAAGCTGATTATGAATCATAGGAAGCTACTGTCAGTGACATCTCTTAATGCAAGTATTTTGGAATTTAGACTTAGACATATTTCAATAATATTTTTTGGTAGGCATTCATAAAAGGTCAGAACGAGTTAGCAGTTGGTAAAATTATACAAAAAAGGGTATCTGCATAAATTCCAGACTTCTCAGCATCATAATGCTATATTATGAAAATGTTGACAAAATGATACATTTCTCCTTGTCATTGGAGACAGACAGACAGACAAAACCATGAAAAGTACACTAAGTTGTTAAACAGATGTATTTGGGTATGGAAATGGAAAGTGGGTAAGGTACACCCTTCTTCATGAGGACAACAAATATAGACCTTTTAGGTCTATTTTAAGAAAAGCTCTTAAATCTCTTCTGTGCAAAAACATGTGATTCAAGCCATTAAGAGGCTACTTACTTGTAATGTTTAAGGCAATGTGCAACTTCTCAAAGACCCCCTAACCTTACAAGGCTCAGTCTAAACTATGAATAATTTCAGTGGTGTTTTACACATCTCTACCTGCAATTTAAAGGCTACTTTTGACTCCTAGTGTACATCTATCTAGTTGCTGTGTTTATAACAAAACTTGTATTGGTAAGCAGAAATTCCAGTTACGGTGCTGGAGTGACAATTTTTTAAAAGAAAAAATACCATGTTCCTTCCTGTCCTTTTCATCTTCAAGGAATAATTTTTTATTACTTGCCAGAGGCTTGCAGGCTCTTGTTTCATTTTGCATGCACTGCTGTCTTTATTGTTGAATGACAGCTGCGGTGTAGCTGGGGTTTTAATTTTTATTTATTTTGTCAATAGAAATCAGCTCTGTAGCAGCCAAGAAACACTCAGATTAAGCTATCCTGCTAAATGGAAGCTTTTACCTTTTGTGTTCCATTGCCAGGTCAGTGCTTTAGTGCTCACTGCCAGCTCTTCAGTTGTTTCACAGATTTTTTTTTTTTTAGGTTCTGATTTATATGGGAATTTATGCAGAACTGTATGTGTATTACCCACCCAAAATACTCTTGATTGTTGGAGACACAATTTTTATTTACTGTGTCTTCTCCAGAACAAGTTACTTGCTGTTCTCTCATCTTAGTTCTTATTGGGCTATACATGTTGGTTTCAGCTTTCCCTTCCACTTGCATTTCGCTTGTGCTTTCAAAACTTTTGATACTGTCAAATAACCTTTTTTAAATATAGATTTAGTCTGTTGAATGGCTGAAGTTTCCACTTTTGAGGGAGATGGAGAGTGATAGTTTGTAACTTGTTCTTTTATGTGTACTTAGTGCTTCACATATTTTTGTTTTGAAACTTGAAAAAATACACTGTATCTGTCTGAACCATAGGAAACAGTGGATTTCTGTGCTTTTCACCTAGAAGGAAAGAAGACACTGTCTCACTGCTTACTCTCTTTCTTTTGTGCTGTGCCCCAAACCTGGTGTGAACTCATGAGACAGATGTTTGTGAGACCTGTAGCCTTCAATGTGTGCTGTTCAAAAATACCTAAGTTCTTATATGGTATTTCTGCTGCCACATAGTGTAAAAGGGAGAGAGGCTTGCCAAATAGCTGCTGCATCCCTTCCTCATCTGCAGTCATCCACTGTTGGTAATTCTGCCATTCTTTGGCTTGGTAAGTTTGGGATGAGCTTCTCAGAGGCGTGGGCACACTGAAGAGTTTCTCTGTCACAAAAGGTTTGTACCTGCTGTAAGCAGTGGTGGCTGTGTGTTTTGTGGTCCTTACACGCTTCTCATCCTTGATCTCTCTGCACATGTTTCCTGAAGGTGAACCATGTCTTGAGAGACTGATCACCCTGCTTTACCCGTTTTGGTTTATTCTTGCCCTTTCTGCTGTCACGTGCTTCCAGTTTGTGAACATGCTCTTGCATGAGAAATACAACCTCTGAAGAACATGGATCTGCAGTTCTACACACACCCTTTTTTAAAAGCCTGAAATTGTACAACCTACACATGAAGCAGTGTGGGGTGAAGGGGAGCACTCCGTGTTTAAAGCTAGTAATGAAAACAGCATAGCAGGTAGTGGATTGGCTTGTACCTTAGGAGATTCACTAGGAATATCCCTGGTGAATGGGTTGTCTGTAAACTGGTATAGTTTGGATGAGCTCTTAATATAACCTTAAGACTGATAAGGGATTGCATACGACTGTTAAAAATGACCGAGACTCAATATTCTGTTAATGGTTTAATTTAATTAATAAGATTGAAATTGCAGTGAGCAAAACAGCGCTGGGTGCATGGGGAGTCTCCGCTCCACTCACACGCATGCTTCTAAAACTCTAGAATTACCTTATATTGATTACAATTCTATGAATATTAAAAAGGAGTGGGTTTACCTATGTATTCATAGGGATTACATCATGTTATTACAATATTCATGACAGGTGGAGTCCTCTCTTGGGGAGATATCGGGGGTCGTTAGGGGCTCTTTGGATGAAGTAAGAAGTCTTCCTCAAACTTGAACCCTTTACCTTTCTTGTTTTCTCCAACTTCATTATCTTGTTACAGAGCAAAATTAGACCCTAGCTATAATTTTTCCCTTATCTGCTTAAATGCCTTGTGCCATTTTTATGCTGTCTCTGTGCAGATGTTCCCATTCTTTTGGTGCCCAGTTAGTCTTGGCAGTGCCTTGTTTTAAGAACAAGACCCACGCTTCAATTATTGCCAAGATAGAAGTTAGTCTCGTTAAGGCCTTGTGTTGCTTACACTGTTTCTGTGGAAAATTATAGGTCTCAATTGCTTTGTCTAGCCCCATATTCACTTTCTTCTTAGTTTAATTCTGAATTTACTGGTTAGGAATACAAATTAATTAACATCATATATCACAGGGCTGTGAAAATAGGATGTGGGTACATCTGTTCAGATTTTGGTGCACAGCTGTGCTTTTGCCTGGTGTTGAATTGGCACCGTCGGAGTACTCCCAGCTCCCTGACATCCGCGGGGGGTGAAGCAGGAGTAAAAAAACCTCACTGGAGAGCGGCGTAGGGGATGCATCCCGGGCTCCCTCAGGTTGCGTCAGCAAAACTGGGGGGAGAAGTGCTGTGAAGTCGGGATAAGGAGCTACCCTACCTTTTTAAAAACAGCAATAGGAGTCATTTTTAAACAAATCCCATTGCAAGCCCTGCTGGGGAGGTGCTCCGCTACTCTCCCGCCGGAGCGCCGGCCCGCCTCCCAAGGGTTTGGCTGGGAGCTGTGCGGCGAGGGGGAACGACTAAGGACTAC
The DNA here is from genome assembly GCF_036169615.1 of Heliangelus exortis. Taxonomy (NCBI): domain Eukaryota; kingdom Metazoa; phylum Chordata; class Aves; order Apodiformes; family Trochilidae; genus Heliangelus; species Heliangelus exortis. The sequence continues at coordinate 111,686,641 of NC_092422.1, read as the reverse complement.
ATTTCCCAGCATGCCGCTGCCCGGGGGGAGGCCTCCACGCATGCGCCCTGCAGCGCCGCCCGCCTCTATCAGCGTTGGCGCAGGGGCCGCGGAGGGGATGCGGGCGGCGCGCGGAGCCATGGCCAGTGAGTGGCAGCGCGCGGAGTAACGGTTGCTCCAACCCCTCTCCCTCCCTCCCGCTCCGTTCTCTTCCCCGCCGGGCCCGGCACCGCCCGGGACGTGGGGGGAAGCCCCGTCGTGGGGTCAAACCTAAGCCCCGGCCTCCTACCCCGGGCCTCGGCTGCTGGAGAGGGGCCGCTGAGCCCGCTGACCCTTCACCACCTGCCCCGGGGGACTCTCCGGGCCGAGTCTCTGCCAGACCCCTCGTCGTCCACACCGCGGCCCTGTTGTGGGTGGTGGCATCGTGGGGAGGCAACCGAGGAGAAGGGTCCGTGGGCTGGCTGCTAACCCCGCAGGTGGCCCCTGCTCTGCTGCGGACTGGAAAGGCCGCGGTAGTGGGGGCCGTCTCTGAGCTTTTTGGGGGGTGTGAAATAACGCAGGTACCGGAGGGAGCGGCACCGGGACTGTCAGAAAGGTAGAAGCCGCTGGCCGTGTATCTCGGTACTGCTGCATTGGTCCGCTTGTCAAGGAATTGGATCCGAACAAACCAGACGTGCTTAGTGTCTGAGGTTTTCCCCCCCCCCCCCCAAAAAAAAACCCCGCCCCAAATTTATAGTGATAAAAATGCAAGCCGTTCTTTTACTCTGATACACTTTTACCTAGTTATGCTTTTCATTGCTACAGGCTTATCCTAAGAGTTGCTTTTAATGAAGTGTTTTGAGGAGGTTGAGCCAACCCCAAAGACATCATCTTCAGCCTCTACAGTACTATTGCATATTTCTATTTCTCTTTCTTATGCATTTTAAAAGAGTACAAGTACCTGTATTCTGCAGTGACTGAACTTTAATTTTGCCCTTTAGCAAGCTAAATGTGGGAAAATAAGATTGATGGCTTCCAGGTGTTCAAGACATGATGGGAAGGAAGTTGGTTAAAATTTTTCCAAGATGCTCTTTGGTTGTTGTTGGGGTTTGTTTTGGTTTTGGGTTTTTGCAAATGTGAACTTGTGCTGACATGCAAATCTACCTGTCTGGCTTCTCTGAGCCAAAGTGCTACACAAATATGGGAAAATTTTAGATGTCTTCCTTGGATGGTTCCCTTGGTGGGTCTGGAATCTGTGGCTACACCTGTAAAAAAATCTCAGTGGAGCTTTGTTTACTCAATAAACCAAATACTGAGTCTCTCACATGAAGAGTAACAAAGTCAGCAGCTAATAATTTACCTAACCTCTAGAAATTGGCTATCTACTGATGTGAGAATTAAAGTAGCAAGAAAGATAATTCTGCTTGACTGTTCCTCACCTGATCTCATCTTCACTTGAATCAGTTCTTCCTGTTTCCCTGACCACTGGGGCTGTGTTGCTTGCAGCCTTTTCTGTATCCTGTAGTGATGCTTGGCTGTATGACAGGGCAGTTTTCCAGAGGATAGAGGTGCTTTGAAACTGGCATACTCTATGAAGCCAGAGATTATTTTTTTAAAAAGGAGACATTACCTGCTCAGGATGTGTTTTCCTAGACACCAAGGTACTAGGAGATTCATTGAAGGAAGTCCAAGGGGTGTGCACAGTATTTAATTTGGTCTCTTGCACTTGTGTGCTTCAAGAGCCTACAAATTTAAATCCTGTTCAGCTGCAGTAGTGACAGTGTTGATAATGTAGCCATCTCTTGGCTAGAAGCCAGATTGCAAAAAGAATATCAGGAGGGATATTACTGGGTTTTACAAGCTTTTCCCAGGCTAGGTATGTTTTGATGGGTAAAAGCAAACTTTTCCTGTATTTGGTGCTTTCAGGATTATCCAGTCCTTTAGTTTGCTAGAGGACATGCAGTGTTCAGCTGGTGCCAGGCACAACAAAAAGATGGACTCAAAAGTGTGCAGCAAACTGGGAAGGAGAAAGTGGGTCTTCCTTTCTGGCACACAGAATCTTACATTACAGTTTGGGCTGGGTGGTGTTGCTAAGAGTTGCTAACATGTGGACACTGTGATCCTCAAGCTGAGCAGAGTGGTGTCAATGCATGTTTCCCATTAGCAAGCCTAGGTTTGAATGTTCTCCCTGCCTTGAGACTGTTGCCAGAGTCATAGACTGCAAAATGAGCTGCAATGGTTTGTGTTTATGTTAATATATGGACAATATATATAAGTTAATTTATTTTTTACATGCTCATTAGTGAATTTAAATTTTTAAGAGTTTTTCCTGGGAGGAATTCTGCTGACCAATTTTTTCTTTTCTGCCATTAGACTTCCACCTGGCTCTTATTCAGCTTCATGTATCTGCTGTTAAGTCAGATAACCTTCAAAGAGCCTGTGGACTGGTGAGAGAAGCATCAGCTAAAGGAGCAAAAATCGTGGCTCTACCTGTGAGTAAAGATGTGGCTTACTCAGCATATGTACCTCAAACCCTTGGAAGCCTCCTTCTAAATGCTTTATATATTCTTGTTTCTCTCTGGATACCTTAGATGCTTTATGAGGCTCCAAAATAGGAAAAAAAAAGAACAACCCACGATTTTTTTTCCTTCCCCTTAAGAGGGGGAAAACAAGAAGAAAAAAATAAAGTGTGAATTTAGAGATGAATGAAAACAGTTATACAGTGACTTTCTTTGCCATAATCATTCCACATAATATAGTACGTGAGGAACAAAAGAGATTGTAAAATTTTCCAGCACGTCATTTGTGGCTGAATTATGATTAAAATTTTTCTCCTTCAGCTTCCTTGTGTGGGAACACAAATAGCCACTTAAAATTATTGATATTTCTGATTTACTTTTTGGACTTCAGACTTGATTAGCTGCTGAATTTTTACACAGATCAATGTTCTGGCAATGGGGTGCAGCTCTGATCTTCTCCTCTCTTCCTGGGGCTGTATGTGTTACCACTGTGCCCTGCAGCATTTGACTCGGGAGTGCAAAGTTCTCTGGGTAAACTTTTGTTCTGAATGTTTTACACACAGAATGTTTCCCCTGTTACTGTCAGAAGCAAAGTATTAAGCAATCTTCCCAGCTCCTCTGTGTTAACACAGCTCTCATGTTGCAAATATGACCTTTAATTATTCTGGCTGGGCCTCCTACATTGAGATTATCTATTATTTGTGACTTTCATCATGTGTGCAAACACTGAATTTTCCAGACCTATTTAGTTGAGACACTCACTTTGCCAATTATAATTTATTATTTCAGAGTAAATCTTCTCAAACAAGGGCATGGTATTTCAGAGACTCCTAAGAGGTAAATTTTGTAGTGGCATTAGGATGTGGACATGAAATACTCCCTTCCATTCTTTTTTAAAGTCATACTACTAAAAGAACAGAAGTAACTTGCACTGACTGTATAATCTACACCTTTGCAGAAGTGTACAGCAGTTTTCCTGTGACATGTTCTTGATGTGTGTTTTCATTTTTGAACCAGGAAAAAATGGTGAGAGGAAAAGGGTTTATATTTCTGTATCCATAATCATTACAGAGTCCATTTGAATCTACACATTGATAGAAAGCAATTGAAAGATCTACCTCTGTCTCATTACTACTTTGAAGAGCACAGGACTAGGTGACCTGTGCAGACAACACACACTTTTGTTCCAGTGTCAACTTAAGAGCAGTCCCATGCAGTGCTACAGCGAGCTTGCACAGAGCTCTGCCTGTTCTGTTGAGCCTGTGGTTTTAGAACCACCCACAATGACATGGCAAGTGGCAAGGCGAAGGTGGAGGCAGCTGGTATTGCTTTCATCTCTTTGAAGTTCAGTCCAACTTTCAAAAATCTGGGAAGCTCATTAGCCAGCCTGCTGCAGGTTAGCTGGCACCTACTGGCTCAGTGTCTGTATGTGAGGCAAAAACATCCCTCCAGTTTTGATTCAGGTATTCCAGTTCAGTAGACTCTGTTACAGTTGTTGAGAAGTTTGCTTGAGCACTTAAGGCATAAATATTTATTGTGCTATTGCAAGCTTAATTTTTCTAAATTTTTTTTTTTTTTGGGGGGGGGGGGGTGCGGGAGAGGGCTATCTTGTTACAACTTCCAGTGAGCAAAGGTAACAACTGAGGCAGATGCTTGGGCTGGGAATCACTTGTTGGAGATTAGTTGCTGTTACTGTTTGATTGGCTATCTGTAGCCTTCAACTTTACTCTTTTAGGGGACAAAAAAGGCTTTGTGGGTTTTCACATCTTCACAGAGCTGGGAAATATAACACAGAGCAGAAGTTCTGGATCTTGGGCATCTCAAACACCAGTAGCCACCTAGGTCAGGCATCTAAACTGCTCTGTCATGTCTAAAGATTACATTCCTGCTTTGAGGCGTAGCAAATCTTTAACTAGAGCCTAGGGCAGAAAACACTTGTTCTGTTGTGAGGAAATAATATTTAAAGGATTGTTTTAATGGATAAGTAATTTTAAGAAGTGCATGTTTTTGCAAGGGTCCTTTTAAAAATGAAGAAATCGTGGGCTGTGGGTGAGCAGGAGCATGTCACAGTTTTGAGAGGATCCAACATAGCTTGTAACTTGTCATATGAGCCACATGGCTTGTTCTGATGAGAACATCCCTTGTGATCTTCCTAAGTCTAGACTGATAAATGTGCCAGCCTTGTTATTTGCAGCTTACATGTGCTGTTTGGCATGCATTCGTACCACCACACCCACTGCATTTTTCCTGATTGTTAAAGATTTTTGGGCCTCCTGATATTTTCTGGTTTGCTTATTGAGCTCCTGAAAATAAAGATTGTACAAGAACATTGACAGAGAGGAGTTTGAAAGGTCAAGTACATCTTGCAGTGGTGCTACTGGATCTTAACATGTTAATTTTTTTTGTCCTAATTCTAGGAATGCTTTAATTCTCCATATGGAACTCAGTACTTTAAGGAGTATGCAGAGAAGATCCCTGGGGAATCAACACAAAAGCTCTCAGAAGTTGCAAAGGAGTGCAGCATATATCTCATTGGAGGTAGTATACTTTTAATGACCACCTCATTGATGGAAAAATGGGCAATGTCTGTTAGTGTCATTTGATCAAAATTCTGTATAATACAGTGTATAATACAGGGAAATCTTTATTCTTGCCTTTACAAAGGATCCATTCCAGAAGAGGATGATGGAAAGCTGTATAATACATGTACTGTCTTTGGGCCTGATGGTGCTATGTTGGCAAAGCATAGGAAGGTAAGATGGCAGAATATTGTTATTAATAGATTTCACACTGGTGTTGCACAAATTATTTCATGTGTGCCTAAAGGTGATGTGAATTAGTTGAATCTTGCATTAATTAATTAAGCTGTCTATTGTCAGTAAAGCATGCAATTTTTATTTGGGACATGTAAATACCCTGTCCAAAGGTGGTCATAAATTTGCTCTTGATATGGTTGACAAAGAAGGCATAATTGACATAATTATGCAGAAGGCATAATTGGCTTTTCCCAGATGCTCAGAAAATGGTGGTGAAGAGTAAATTCTGGTATACACACTCATCTGTGTACCTTGGTCTAGGTCTAAAACCTGGTGCCACCTAAGTGGGATCAGGATTTTTGTTCAGATTCCCAATGGATTTAGTTCTTCTGTTATAGTAAATACAGTTCTTTACATACTTCATGTGCTGTATGTATGACTACTGCAGACAACTGAAGTCCAAGTTTCTTAGTTAAGCTGTGTCTGCTCTTTGTGGTAGATGCTTGCCTACTGTCATCTCCCACCTGGACATTGCTTTGTGCCTTCTGAGAAACTCCTTCCTATTCATAACTGGAGAGTTATCCTTAGATGAACAATGACTTATTTATTTCAAGAAAAACAAAACAAAAGAATAAAAAGTTACATGGAACAAATGAGGTGGTGCTTAATACCTGTGGGGGGTGCAGATACTAACTTTTCCAGTTAACTGATTCTGCACTTAGATACATTATTAGATCCCTTTCTGAAATACCTTGTTGCCTTACATCTGTCATGCCACACCAGTCTACAAACCCAGTAGTGGTCTGCAGAATGAGTGCAGATGTGTGGTGTGTTGAATATGAACAAATTATAATATAAAACCAGATGTTTCATCAGGAAGTTCCTGTCAGAAACAGTCTTCCATTGCAAAGGAGGAATAAAGACTATGCAAGGGCTAAGAGGCTTCTGCATACCTGAAGTAATGGGAACTTTATGAATTTGTGAAGGTGTTTTGTGGAGAAGTTTTGCAGAAATGGGACTCAGAAAGAAAAATATCACCTGCTTTAAACATACTTTAAAATCATACTGACAAATTTAAGACATTTTATATGCATCTTTTCTTTTGCAAAATTACTCATTAGATCAAGCTATCCAGCTATTTTGAAGGGGTTCCTTCTGTGAAGAACTAGAACCATACTACAAATAAAATGTTGTATTTTTAGCTATTTTAACTACTTTCTATTACTGCATAGCAAAGAACAGGACATTGTATTAATCATCTGATATGTGCATCACTTGAGTCGGAGGGATTATATGTGTTGCTTAAAATGGCCAGTCTTTTTTTTTTCCCCCAATAAATTTATATACATATATAAATACTTCTGTAAAGAAGAAAACTGCTTCAAATCATCTTCTGGAGATCTCACAATCTTGAGCAATGTTTAGTTGGGATACTGTCAAAAGAGTAGTCTAGTTAATGGTAACTAGAGAACGTTTGAGCCTAATAGAAAGAGGCTCAAAAAGCAAACAGATAGATGTTATTAATTATTTTTAATTGTACTGTAATTACAGGTCCATTTGTTTGACATAAATATTCCTGGGAAAATACAGTTCAAAGAGTCTGAAACACTGAGTCCAGGGAATAGTTTATCCATGTTTGATACTCGTGAGTATAAGACAAACCCTCTCTTTAAGGAGCTCTACAACATTAGCACCACAGTTATTCTGGAGTTCTCTTCCCCCTTCTCCTCCCCAGCAATGGATTTTTAGACTATCATCAGATTTACATTAGGCATTTGACAACCATGACAAACATAGTTTAAGTTTGTTCCAAGTGCATGGGTAACTTAAAGGCAATGTGGTATCAAAAGGTCAGAGTAGAAAGGGTCAAAGCATACACTATGGCATTTCTCTTGATAAGTAGTGGTCATATTCATTTGTTAAGGAGAAGTTACTGTATTTTTAACAGCAGTTACATCTTTGAAATGGTTCTTATAAAACATGGGTTGGAAAATTATATATGTAGCAAAGAGTTACACAGGTACATTGTTTTATGCAAGGATGATATAATAATGGAGACAACTAACTGTAAATCCCATTCCAATGTTCTTGAATCAACCACAATCAGATTTTAAAAGCCAGACACCTGCTTCCCCCCACTAGTGTTGATGAATTGACACATCCTGTCTACTGAGCTTTCTAAAGAGTCTTGTCTACCATGGTCACTTTTTCCTCCTTGCAGTGTGCATGCTGTGCTTTCTTTGGTCAATGGAGAGTAGTGAATGCTGTCTTGTCTTGAAAATATCTGAAAAACCTGTAGCTAAACCAGAAAAAAATACATTACACAAAGCCCCAGTATAACACAATTTTACACAAATGACTGTTTTTACACTTTTCCTCTCACCATGAAGCATGAATTCTCCCCCACAAACAACCAATGGTTGTTACATACAAGGACACTCATTTAAATATAGCTCCTCTTGTTACTGTGAGGCATCTAACAGCTGACAGGATGGCTACAGGAAGTCTTGTTGTTGCTTTTGTGTACTTGTGATAGTGATATGACTGTTGTCTCTTGTGTTTTGAGAACAGCATACTGTAAAGTGGGCCTGGGCATCTGCTATGATATCAGATTTGCTGAGATGGCTCAAATCTACGGACAGAAAGGTGAGGCTGGGACACCTAACAGAGCATGGTTAACCCAAAGGCCTGAACAATGTAGGGCTGTTTCAGGGTGCTACATACTGGACAATCTATGTGATAGGGCACTCTTACCTCACCCAGTAGCATAAAATCCATCTTGTGGCCTAAACTTTTGTTATTCAAGCTAGTGTCTGATCTTCTTGTGTTAAGTAACAATCATGTCCTTATGCACATTTGCTGATGGAATGATAGAGTTGGGTAGGGCCCCACACTTGTATATCCCAGAGCTTTGCTGACATAAGTAATCACACATGTCATACATGGACAGGCTCTGTTTGGTTCCATTTTGGGCAGAGGTTGGGAAGTACTGAAAAAAAACCTCACTTTGAGTCTCAATGTGAAGGCCTATTCTAGGTTAAACTACCTTCCCCTTAATGATGGTTGGGTTCTCATTTTCTTTTAACAAAGGTTGCCAGCTGCTGATATATCCAGGGGCTTTTAACCTGACAACAGGACCAGCTCACTGGGAACTGCTACAGAGGGGAAGGTAAGAACAGCATATCCTGTTCTGGGGAGAACTGTAGCATGTGGAACTGAACTGTTACTGTGTTCCAAATGACACTATGCACTTTCTCTGTCGGGGCTGCACCATTCCTCAAGCCTTGCATGGGACACTAAAATGATTTTGCTGTCAAGGAGAAAAGAAGGAAATGCTTATCCTTTGCTGCTGCCAGCCCCTCTGTAGTTAAGCCCTTTCAAGGACCTTTTCCCCACAATTCTGTAAGCACCCTTCACATGCAAACTCCTAGACAGAAAAGCCAATAATGATTTGAGAACTGCTCTAATTACAGATAGAAATAGACCCTGAGATTCCTGAATGCAGTATGGTTGATTTATTTGGTCAGCTTCAATCAACTTTGCTATGTAGTGAATGAACATGTAATGCATTCTACCCACTAACTCTGGAACACATGCTCTTTCCAGACTCTGCTTTCTCTCACCTTTGTATCATTTACAATTTTGTCTGATCCTTAGGAGAACACATAGCTTGCCCTTCAGAGTGAATGCTTTCTCTTCTGCTTAGTGAACTTGTGGTATATATAAGAAAAAAATCTATTAACTTTATCTTCCTCCCCTCATTTTTCTGTGAACACAGAGCTGTTGATAATCAAGTCTACGTGGCTACTGTATCACCTGCTAGAGATGAAAAAGCATCATATGTTGCCTGGGGACACAGCAGTGTAGTAAATCCATGGTGAGTTCCCACCTTTTCTTGGTAAAAAAATATATGTTTCTTGATGGTGACATTTCAGTTCTATATAAGAATCTACTCTTAAAAGGCACCTTAGATGTAAGCCTACATTCTTAAAATCATCCTCATCTGACTAAGAGCCAAGAAACTAAAACTAGCTTAGTATGTATTTTTCATGGTAACAAAGAAGCTACATAGTACTGATATTTAGCATTAGTTAAGCTGCTGACCTTTTCAAGTTGTCTTTGAAGTTGGCTCCATTATCTATTATGCATTATGGTAATTCTCTGTGCAGAACTGAACCATCTTAAATGGCTTACACAGAACTATTCTGTTTCCTCAAAGAGCAACACTACTTTGACATAAGAAAGAGCATGAAGAATGTCTTCAGCTAAGTAAGAGACATATTCTGTCTTAAGCAGAAGTCACATAGGTGCACAGGAGGTCAAAGCAACCAAAACTTCAAGCAGTTGTGGTTTTGTTCTTTGTTTTTGTTTGTTTTTTTTCAATTAAATCCATTAATAGTTTTCTTTCAGGAGACTGCAAGGTAAGAAAAGCTGTCATGAGGTTTTAACTTTGTATGATGAAAGCAGTGACAGAACATCTAGTGGGAGACGTAAATAATGTTCAATAACTCATGCAAAGTAATAGTATATTCCTATTAAAATCCAGTGGGATCTGAAGGAGAAAATGTTAGTTTTTTGCCATGTATGGCTGTCCCTGGGGAAGTTGTTTCTTTCCCCTTGAGGTATATTGCATGCTCACATGCACTAGTTTTCATTGTTGCTTTTACAATTCTTTATCTTCAGAAGCATAGTAATGTTAAGTATGTATGCTACATAAAATGTGCCATCTATAAAGCCTGGAAGCCATTTCTATCATGCCAGAGTTCTGAATTATAAGACTATTTTTAGTACAGCCCTGTCTTTACAGCTGTATACATCAAGGGTAGGAACTCCCCTTTTTACAAATAGCAGCAACTGGACTGATGCCTTCAGACTTCTGTGTTAATGCTGTGAACAAATGTGCTTAATTTTGCAGGGGTGAAGTCATAGCCAAAGCTGGGGCTGAGGAAACAGTTCTATACACAGATATAGGTAAGAGTAAAGGGTTTTCTTCTTACTTTCTTCCTTGAGTACAGGTCATGAGATTAAGGAGAGACAGTAAGTTTTTGGCTTGCATGGGCAATTACAGATGATGCAGTGTTCTCATCCCTTCTCCACCCTTGCCACATGAAAGCAAGAATAAGCAGCACTAGACTAAATCTTTCCAGTTTCCTTATGAGGAAATTGCCACCTTAGGAAAGAGCAAAGTTTAGGCTTCCTTCAGCCCTGGCTTTCCTTTTTGACTGCTGTTTAATAGCTCTTCCTTCCTCTTCTGCAGATCTGAAGAAACTCACAGAAGTACGTCAACAAATTCCTATTTTAAGCCAGAAACGTTGTGATCTCTATAGCATAGAGATGAAAAAGTGAAGCTGGGTAAATAGGGAAGATTCAGCTGGCAAAATGGCTGCTGCCTTATGCAAGTTAATTAAAAAAAAAAACAACAAACCAGAAGCAAAAAAAAAAAATCAAACAGCTTGGTGGTTTGAGTCTAAAACTGATAGTATGATTCTAACAGAACCTTAAGAAAACTAAGTATGAGAGAAGATATAATAGTATTTTTACAGCCAAGATAAAGATGGGGGTGAAATCAGTTCAACACAGTAGTATCTAACGTTGCTTTTTTATGGATGACAATGTTTCAGTTACTTTTGGGGGCTTTTTTTGTAGAAAGTGGGTCATTGTTCTCTCTGGAAATCCTCTGAAGGCAGCTTTGGTACTTTGACTTTTTCAGTGACTTGTCAGATGATCTGGAAGCATGATGCTTCCATCTCTGTCCTTTGTAGTTGTATGTGCCTTAACAAGGTTCCTTAAATGCCCAACTTCTAACTTGGAAAGCTTAAAATTTAACAGACTAAGCAGAAGAGACAAATTCTGCTCTGTACTATTTAGGAACAATTCAAGAATCTGCCAAGGAGAATTACTGCTACAGAAAAATCTGTGATAGATTTTGGTTTGAGTGTCTTGCCTGGATTCTTTGTATTAAATTAACTTCTGCTTATTGCTGAAGTGATGTGGGTTACTGTGTGTGGGTTTGTTTTGTTTTTTTTTTTTTTTTTTGTTGGTTTGGTTTGTTTTTTTGTAAAGCAATTCACACATCACCACACCTTTGCTTTTTATACTTACCATTCCTTAGCATAATGTCTGAGTGGGCTTTAATTCTGCTGCCTGGCAGACTTCATGTGAAGAGGCTGAGGGGAGGCAGGCAGAAGGGGTACAGGTCACACCACTTTGCTCACAGTTCATTAAGACAGGTAACAGAACTGCTCAGTGTTTAAGTGCACTGCTGCTGCCAAAGGCCAGCTCCCATCAGCTGTTTCAGGAGGGAAACACTCCTTAATTGTTCTTGCTGAAGAGACCAACAAAGGGATTATTGAAGATTGCTTTAAAACCAGCTCAGTGTTTTGGCATTTGGGATTTTTTTTCATAGGACACCTTAGTGTTCTAACGTAAAAAGATTTTTAAAAACCCAAGCCCTCTGAAAATTCTCTCTTTTCTACACAGGCTGAATAAAAAAATACACAAAAACCCCCTCCAACCTCTTCTGCTTTTACCACTAGGCTTTTAATTTTCCAGCAGCAAAAATGACAGAGCAAGAAGGCTAAAGGAGAGTTCAAAATAGAAGAAAGTGAGGAGGGAGCTCACTAGCTTCACCTTACCTTTTTATCCATGGTTGGCTATGTTCCTCTTCCCACAGCTATGCCTTTTTAAATTTTATTTTATTTTTAAATGTTGCTTTTTGGCTTCTCTGGAATGAGCTAGGTGTGTTTTATAGAGGAATATTAGTGGTTAAATTCACCTACATCCTGGGGCACCTTTCCCCTGAAAAGACAGGTCACACCAGTGCACTCAGTGGCATGATCTCGTCCAGCAGGCTTTTTTTGGTCTGTACTTTTCATTGCATTTTCGGTGTACATACTGTACTGGAACTCTTAAGAAACAAGCCACAGAGCATAAGGTGAAATGAAGATTTATTTGTTGAAAAATAAATATAAAAAAAAATTAACAATTCACCATTTGAGTCAAGTCTCCTGCATTTGATTAGTACCTCCCACATACTAACAATCAGCATCCATGATGGCCATCACTGGGCTCTGACTTCAAACTCATAGCAAATATTATATACCCCTTTTTTCTAAACTACTTCATCTGTCTTTCCCTCCCTTCTCTATACTAGCTTAACATGCAGCAGAGCAGGAACTATACTACCTTTGGAGGACTGAAGTTAGTGCAGGATTCTCAAGGGCTGACCACTTAATTTAAAAAAATGCAAAGTGCATTCAGCAACAGACAACAGAATCCGTGGCCTTGGACCCTCCTCCCCTGGCACCCCAAATGGGGAGAACTGATGAAAATCCGTAGTGAGCTACTTTGGTGAACTCAGTGGAAGCAGTGACATGCTCAGCCCTCTTTGATCTGTCAGTACCACTTCTAAGCACCTTGTTTTAGTGGGATGTTTTAGGGGTTCTCCAGTGTGGATCCACTCAGAAGTGATGCAAATGCGACTGAATTTTGGGGATGTTTCCATGGAAAACATACACAATCAGTTCTCAGCTAGACAATACTTAAAGCACTCAATCTCTGTGTTGGTAGAAAACAGGCACTTGGTAGTATCCATAATATACATATGCACCAGTATTCTCTAAGTATAGAAAAGCAGCCAGTAACAAGCCTGAAGCAGTACAGAATTTCAGCCTGTAAGAGTTTAAATTCATATTTAAGTAAATGACAGAAAATACAGTAATGCCTACTGTATCAGGCAGTGTTATTACCACTGCTGCTGGGGAGCCTGGTTCAAACTGCATGTAAGCTGCTCTTAGTAGTTCCAGAGTAAGCTACAGCTCCTTAGTATACATTAGCTCCCTCTTCACTTTCAATGTGCAATTAAACCCTAGTAATTGAAGTCACAACTTCTATCTCCATTTTGGAAAATTTGTCTCTTAACATGAAAAGCAGGGATTTTACATGATCAGAATTCAGATGCAAGGTAACTGAAGAAGCAGCTTCCCCGAGTCTCTAGGATACACCAGGTTTATCCAAGTCTTCATTACTAGCTTCCTACGTTATTTCAGTACATTTTTCTTTTTTTTAATAGCAGCAATACTTGTTTCAGTTCAGCTCTCAATCCTTAACTATAAAAAGATTTTCTGTAAGTTCACATGCACACATGTGGCTTAAAGCAAAACATCAACTACTATCAGCCATTTAATAAAAAAAATCCCCCTCACCAAAGGGATCCACCTGCATACACACATTTAACAGTATGTCAGCTGCTCAGATTCCCAGCTTTCCTGTCTGGATTTCCTTTCCCCTGTGATCTTCCACACTCAAGATCACACCTCTGTGGGTGATGGAAACAACTGGAGCTAAGACTTGTTAATTCCATGTCTCCTCCTCATTTTTTCATAAAGGTTGAAGCGAGAGAAGGTGTCAAGGAGTCAGTCATTATTACTTCTTCCTAAGCTCAGAGCAACCTCAAATAAGCACAGGGAGCACTACTGCAGAGGACACTTCGCTCAAAACCTGTTCTTATACATGTCGGAGAGAGATACTTGAAGGTAATATTTATTTTTTCAGTTTACAGGTGATACGTCATTTACAAAAAAATTACAGACAATGCATCCTTTCAGTGCAGTTCAAACTAGTTCAAGAACAGGCAAAAGTCTGTGATGATTTGGAATGCTAGTATTCAACAGCACATGCTCTTTTCCCTTAATTGATTGTGTGGGGTAAGGAATGGGGTACAAGTAGGGTGAAGGGGAGGAAATGCCAATGTAAATAAGGCCATGCGAATAAAAACTCTGGAGAACAGGACACATCAGTCAGTCTGGCATTTCTGTTCTCATGTAATTGATGCAAAGATCGAAAGTTCCAGAAAACATTGTTTTGTTATGTGCAGTGCCCTTAGAAGCTGCCTTCAATCCCAGAATTTTCAATTCTACACCAGCACTCTGATTTCACATCACCGACTGAGCTTGATAAATACAATGATTAAATCTTTCTGTCCGCTGTCTACCATTTGAATTCTCAACTGTAACTGCTGGGAAAAAGGAAGGTCAAGTTGAAAATACAAGCTGCTGCTATACAGTGTCACAACTAGAGAACAAGACAGTTTGACCACAGCATGGTTCACCTCTTTAAAAGATAAAATACGTTAGACAGTTCAGCACATCTATGATTTCAGGGTGGAAAGACGCCCAAATTAATGTATTGTAAATTAAACTACATCAGTTAAGTATTTGCATGAGGTTTATCCAGCCACATCAATCCAGGGAGAGGCAAGATGGACTGACTGACTGCCTATCAGACAGATCAACACAAAGCAAGAGAGCCCTCTGTGAAGTTCCTAGGTAGAGGAAGACTGTTTATACTAGTATTTAGTAATTTGCTAATCTGCTATCTGCAAAGCAGTTGCTTCCTTTCTACAGTATTAGTCATCTTGGACAAGACAGGCTCTAAAAACATGGAAACCAATACAGATTCTAAATCCATTATTTGAAATTCTCACCTATGCTTTGTTCCTTATCACACTTAATCCTGCAAAGGGGCTATTACAAGGAGCATATCAAAACAGAGATCTCTAGAGCCTCAAGAGAATTAGCTGATACATTTAAGCAAGAGTGTTACAAAGATTATATGCAAGCATGACCTTACCTTGGCAGCTCTACTCTCGGCACTGCTTACTGTTTTTGAAAGTCCCTCTGAAACCTCCAAGAACAATTTCCTGTGACATTTGAATCAGGACTGTTGGACAGGAACACAGCTGTACCCAGTACCCCCTACACTGAAGCAATGTTTCTTGATCTCTTCCCCCAGCCAACCTTTCTACTAACTCTCCTATACACTATGTGAGGGCTTTCTGGGGTGAGGGTAAGGATCATCAAATTGATTCCCTAATAGCTGCCACAGGACTATTTCTAAGTTATGCAGAGGGTGGCAGGGGCTTTAAGGGAAGATTGTGCATGCTTGCATATATTTACAGGGATTCTCTCCACATCTACTGACTTAAAAAAAACCTTTTATTATTAAACAGTTTGAAAATTAATTTTTTTCTTTTTTTCAAAATTAAAATCAACCCTCAAGGATTAATTGCATATAAAAAAGAAACCTATTTTACAGCACTGACTAGTATTACCTTTAAAATCATCAAGAAAAAACCCCACATGCTGTAATATTGTTTGATAAAGCAAAAATTGCCCACAACATTATCACCCAAAATGAACCAGTGTAAGTTTTTATTTGCATGGCCAAAATACCTTCCTTTTGTCTCCCTGCAGCTTTATTTCCCTTAACACGCTTTAAGGTTTATGCTGCAGAAGGAACAAGATGCAACACTGCATACTTCCTTTAACAACCACTCCCACAACACCTAAACATTTACAGATGTAGCAAATGACAACACCACAAGGGGAAAAAAACTAAGTTCCACCATTCAAAATGGTCTGCAACAGCGTCTTTAGGGCTGGCTGAAGTGGGCAACCTCACTTTAGAAGGTCATTTCTTTACAGTGTTGGTGGTTTCAATCCATACTTCTTTGCAACTTCTGTCTGGGCGTAGGCAGCATCACAGAGTGAATAGAGGTGGGCCATCTCCATTTCAGATTTGGCCAGGTTGATAGCTTTGTTGAACATTTCAATGGCTTTATCCAGATTACCTCTGAAATAAACCAAAATTTAGTCTAGTAAAGCCTGGCACATCAAACTTTTCATCTCTACAGCATCTTTTTTTTCCTTCAGGACTTAGACTACTAACAGCTTGAAAGGAGTTCAGGAGGAACCACCACAAGAGCTTGCAATGATGATGAACAAACTGAGAGAAGTTGTTCCTAAGCCTAAGCAACTAGACAGCTTTCAAACAACCTTACTCCTGAAAGGCCTCATGGGGTGGTAATGGGGCATAAAATGTTCTCCACAGAACACTAAGTTTACCATAAGATGATGCTGGGACAATTAATTGAACTCTCATCTGCCTTGAAGAGAGTTTGTAAACTGAAGAGGAAAACCAGCACAGACAAAAGCTTATGTTATTAAAATAGGAAATACTTGCAAAATTTCTAAGGGCAACAGTTCTGTCCTTTTAATGGCCAGACGTGTAAAACAAAAGACTCAACTATAGTCTCAGCTACACCCCAAACATTTTCACAACTGTAATGCAAGGCACTGGTACAGCACAGTCTTTCCTCTTAATGCTGTGAAATGGCAAACTGCAGTCCTTTTGGAGTGAAACCCAAATTTTTAGGCTTCAGGGTATAGCTCAGGATCCTCAGGACAAATGGTTCCCCCTAAGGTGTTTAAGGACTATATTAAATACACGGGAAGCCTAGTAATGATAAAGGAAGTCACTAAGTGCAGAAGGGATGTATATAAACATACACAGACTCACACAGACTCATCTGCATGTTGTCCATTAAGTATAAAATTGGTGAACACAGGTACTTATCATATCATAAAGCAGAATTATGGCATAGAGAAAGAAAGGCTTTACCTAGGAGTTACAGAATAGAAATTAGGACTTTGTGAAAGAGCGGGGACTTTGCACAGCACTGGAGAGAAGATCTTAAGAAAGACTTAAGATCCAAAGGAAATCTAAAGGTCTACTGCAATTTCCAAAGTAAGTAGGAGCTCTTAACACTGCAATTCAACATTACCTTTGCACTTCAATCGTTCCCATGGTTTCATATGCAAAATCACATTTGTTATCAATCTCAATGGCCTTGCTTATGAGCTCTAACCCTTTGTCTAAATCTTGCTTCCACTGAAGCTGAAGTAAACTAGAAGAGAAAGAAAGTTAAGAACAAACTTCACATTGTTCTCCCAAAACCCTGATCACTTAAATAAAGCAGCATCAACAACAGAAAAAAAGATCCTAAATATATTTAATTCCTAATGCAGGGTAGACAGTAATTCCCTGGCTTTAAAAAACACAGGTGTGAGAGTCACTTTCAATAACCTATGTTACCCGTTTAATAACTCTAAAGAAAGGTAAATTCCTCCAAAAACAACATGTTGCAAGTTATTTTATGAAAGAGATCTAAATTCAGCACAAAGCTGAAATTAAGATATAGCTAAAGTAAAAGTCAAATATACTTCAAGTAGATGCTCAATTAGTAATAAACATCAGTGAAACTTCTGTGAAACTTATTTACAGTTTAGTCAACAGAAACCATTGAAATAAATTGAACAGCACTAAGATGTTTTTACAAAATTATTTCTCCTGGCTAAACTTCTAAACACAAACATTTAGTTCAGGTTGATTCATCTAAATGTTCCAATTGCCCCTAACTAAGGGATTGCAAACTCAATACATACCCTTTATGAACATATGTAGTGGCATTGTCTGGCTCAAGGTCAATGCATTTATCATACATTTCATCAGCCTTGCCAAACTGCTGTTGATCAGTTAATGCCTGTATCAGAAGAGAAACCTATATGTCAATACACAACCAAAGCATGCACTTTGATAATTCTAATTAAGACCATACTGATGATGTAAGATATACATGGCAGTGTAGGCCAGGCACCTCAGTTACCAGAATTAAGTTTCAGCATTGCTGCATTTTACAAGGAAACTGCTAAGCTTGAAGTGCACAAATTACTGATCAGTGTCATCTATAATGGGGGATACACAAGCAACACACTGAGTGTAATGGAAGTAAAAGCCATTTTAAAAGTCTGTGGCTGCAACTCTCAACTTCTTCCTTTCTCAAGTACACTTATTTCAAAAGGAAAGGCATCCACATCGCCTGCGTATTTAAAACTCAGAACATCTCATGCTTCATACTAGAACCAGCAGAACATTTTCCTAGAAAAAACTAAAACTCTGTTACAAGAGTACTCTGAACATCTGTATTAAACTCTGCTTGACCAATACATGTCATTTGTAGCAGAATAAAACCATTACCATAGTTGCCCACATTTAACTCCCAAATTACCTAGAGAATCCCTGACATCCATTAACTGAGATGCCACACACATGCAGGAATTCATGGTGAAGTGCACGCCAGACCTCTGCCTCCTAATAACCACCCCTGGCTCTCATCACTTACATTCTGCTCTACAAATTCCACCTCTCCTTCCTCTAGCCTTCCTTTCCACACCCATAAATTCAGGTAGCTTATTAAATACAGCCTGTGTTCTCTCAGAACTTACTCTGAAAAATCTTCATAGATTATTTGAAGGCATGTAGGGAATTGAACCTAAAAGGTGCAAGAGAATGCAGATTTGTGTTTAAGAGACAAAAAAAATGTACCTGAGCATAGAGTGCATAGCCTTCAGCACACTTTGGAAATTTTTTAATGACATCTTCAAAACCTTTCATGGCTACTTGCACAGGCAAAGGATTATTTCCCGTATAAGCTTGGCGATACTATTCAAGAAGAAAAAAAAACAAAAGGAAAAAGGGAAAAAATGCAATGTCAATGCAAACACAAAAATGTTCATCAGTCCTCTACCCAAGAGATGCATGCATTGTAGCAATTACAAGCTTCAGAAGGTGATGTGCCTGTACATCCTATCAAATCTGTTTTTAGGAACCTACCATGTGTCCAAATTTCTGATAAGTGGACTTTAGAGAGTAGAAAGGGTGAAAAAAGGAAGCCATAAGGCCTGATAGTTGTCAGTAACCTCCCTTTATTTCAAAGGCCTAGAAATTCTAAGCCTAGAATTCCTCCTTGTTCACACCCATGCAAAGCTGTCCTCAGGATTACTGCATGCCTTGTATTGTACCAGCCTGAAACTGTTTGCAATTGCTTTCTCAACATTAAAGCTTTATTTAAATCAATTTTACATGATAAGTAAGAGTGAAGATTTGTGTTCCTCTACCACAAAACAGAAAAGGTGACCTACTGTTGTTAAAACAATGTATCTTTCAAAATAAAAGCAGAAAACCCTTAATTCAACTAAAGAAACTTGCATCATTTCTTTACCTTATTATCAAAAGACACACGAGATATTTATTGTCATACTTCTCCATTAATATGAATAAAGCAGAAGAACACAGCATGCTTTCCAGAACTCTTTAAAAAGAAAAAACACCCAGATAAACACCAACATGTTACCTACCAGAGCAAAACATTTCTGTGCTTGAGCCAAGGCGGAATCGGGTCGCAATCGGATACATTCATCAAAGTCTTCCACAGCCTCTTCAATTTGGTCGAGCAGGATTTTCAGCTAGCCAGAATCAAAGAAAATCCTATTTCTGTATTTAATCTGTGCTTCATACACTTAAGTGATAATTCACCTAACGTCAGTTACTCGTATCATCTCTAGTTCAATTTTAGAACTGCCTAGAAACCTACAAAACCCATGACTAAAAATCACTGCCATAAGATAACAAAGGTACCAGAGGAACCTTGAAAGCAATGTCCATGTGTAGGGAAAGAGAATGCTTGCATTTCAGATTGTTGCCATTACTGCTTTAGCATTTATGTCTGGTCTCCAAAACTATGCCATATTTTCTCAAGGTGCTTTGCCTTAATGCCTATGGACTACTAGGATTTTGAAACATTCTGGCTTTCCCAGCTTGCATGTCAACTTTTTTTTTTTTTTTTACATCCTCATTCCTTCATAAGAGTGGAGCTCACTTCATTATTCTATTCCTTAACAGTGAAACTACTGTAGAACATTAATTTTTAGTCTGCACAGAACTTTGATTCCCTTCAATAAACACACAACACCATTTGATTTTCGAGCACTGAAGAGATCTAATTAATTCACAGAGAGAGGCACATGATCTGTAGAAGTCTTCCATATGAGTGTGACTCAGGGTATCTACATGTGGTAGTGTTTCTGTTTTAGTTCCATCACCTTTGATATTACAGTTCTGTGGAAGCAGGTATCTCTAGGTCTAGAAATTAGTCAAGGACACATCAGCATCACAAGCCAGAGGGGGATGAGCTGAACACATGCAAGCCTAGGCTGCAGTGCTGTAGATGCTTAGTTATTGGGAACATTTTACTGTTACTTTGCTGTAACAAAGCTTCCTTCAATGCAGATGCTGCTCTACTATATCATCCCCTTTCACAAAGAAGCTTATATGTGCATATGTACACATACATTACAGAGCAGCTGTAAATGTATATAAACCCTAGTACTTAAGTTCATATTGACAGAGATCTGTTGCTCTGAGTTTTCCTACAGCTACAGAAATAAAGTAATTCTACCCAACCTGAACCTGCAAATCAGACAGTGTGCTTATTCTGTGACAGTTCCAAATTAGTTTATATTTTTTCTGCCACAAATAGTATAAAAGTGTTTCTGATAATGCACTGGTCTTTATGTTTCTTTTAGTGCATACTGAAATACACAAGTATTGGGACAAAATTGCTATTGTGTCTTACTTGTCCTCGATGGTGGTAAACATCTGCATTCTGAGGATCAATGTCAGCAGCCATGTTGAAGTCCTGAGTGGAGAGCACAGGTTGCTGCTGCTGCATGTACATACTTCCTCGTTTGATCAGAGCATTAGCTCGGAGCTGTAAAAAAGTTCAGAGAAGCATCAGCAGCTCCAACATGCTTCCTGATTTAAGGCCTTGTCACAATTACAGATTTCATTAATTCTGATGAATTAATTCTAAATTTCACATTGGCCCTGTATGAATTAACTCCCTTGCTTCATTTCAAACACATCAGCTTATGCTTCCATCTCAGTAGATTTCCATCCCCCAGAAATCCTTTATAAGACAGGTTCCCTATGCTTATAAATAAATTAACATTTTTTAAGCTATTCAATACACAATTGCAAATAATGTTCTTCTTTTATATATGAACTGATTTTTCAGACTGGATGGGACTGTGAACAACCCATCTAGTAGAAGGTGTTGCTGCTCATGTATGGAGGTTGGAACTAAATGATCTCCAAGGTCCCTTTCAACCCAAATCATTCTATGATAAGCCTCCAATTCATTCAGCTTCCACTGTTCTTTACTTTGTACTACTTAGCCCATGTGTCTCAAAAATCAACAAGCCCTGGAAAAATAATTTGTCAGGAATAAAAAGACAAAACAGTAAATAAACCAGAACGCTCCCATTAATGTTTCTGAAAGTTTGGTGAAACAACTTCTTGAACTATACTTAAAGTTTATAATCAAACTTCTACATTTTCTCAACTCATACTACAATCCAGCACTCTTACCTTCACATTTGCATCTTCCATGCTGATGACCTGATCTAGGTCTGGTTTGGCAGCATTTGCATTTCCAATAAGTAAATAGAAAGTAGCTCGCAGAAGCAAGGCTTCTGCCATGTATTTTCCCTTTGCTTCGATTTCTTTTGTGCTTTCACTGATAATTTTGTCATAGTTCTCTTCTTCCATATATTGTTTTGCTCTCAAATAGCCTGAGCTGTAAATGATGTAAGAACAGTAATAAATATACATGCATTGACTGAACACTGCAATTTAAATTCAGATTTGTCATTAAATCATACCAAATACTAACTTTTGCTACACTCAGTTACAACACCTACATAGTAGTAAGGTTATGAATATTCCTGGATGGAGCCATCACAAAACAAAGGAAATTAAGACAAAGAATGGCCAAATTACATTGGAAATAAAGAATAAAAATGTTGGAAACCCCTTAAACCTCAATCTTTGAAACCCCTAAATGAGCTTCATTTGTTCCTAGAATTTTTTATAGATATTTTTTTCACTTTAAGGACAGCAATAATCTCTGCTTTAAAACAAGAGGGCTGGTATCGAACTACAGGTCAGAAAAGTGAAATATTAAACCTAGCAATGTGCAGTTTATACATGGAAGAATGGATTTCACAGCAAAAATTATTGTAAGCACTGCCTTGTCCTCAGCTAAGTGTCTTGGATTCAGCGAATCTACCTGTCGATCATGACATTCTATCTTTGTAAACAGCATTATGATTGTATTTTTAATGGTTTCCATGCTGACAGCAGTTATATCATCCAAAAATAAACTGGAAAGCAGTATAGTTAAAGGTCCATTGAAAAGAAGAAGAAGCTCAAGGTTTTCTTTGACAGAACAAGTCTCTCATATATGTGCCATTTAGTTCTGGAAATATGAAACACCCTTTTAGCCTCAGTTGTTATAAATTCAGCTTTCATTAACAAAGACCCTTTTCCTAGCTAGTCTTCTCTTCCAATCCAAAAGACTAACAACTTGCTCTCTTCCTTCAAAACTGCCCTTCAGTATAAAACATTCCTTTCTCAAGTATGATCCAGCATTCTCCAGTCCTCTCATCTACTAATATTTACTACGATACTGTAGTAAATATTCATCACATCTTCCCAGTCTCATTGTCCTTCCTCTGTTTAGTGGATCGAAGCCATCTACAATTTGGAAGTAGCCAGTCAGCTTTCATAAAAGCTTCATTCTTAATACTGATCTCACTTCATCAGCTCACTTTATTACCACAGATTTCCCATGCCAAGTACAATAAAAACAAAATCAAGTTACACTGCGTAGAATGTCAAAACGACTGAAAACTTAATTCTCATACCAAACAATTCCCAACTGTACTGTACACTCACTTTTCTTTTACTTCAGAAGCCTCTCCCTCCTTATCCTTATCTTCATCTGATTTCTCACCCTTAAGCAAAGGTTGGGAGATTATATCATCTGTGAAAGAACTGAAGTAGGATTTAATGAACTGTGGTGAGGGCATCAGAGGCTCTCGATTCTGAAACAGAGAAATGTAATTTCAGGTCATTAGATAGTAAGATCAGATAGTAAATATGGAAACAGATAAACAAATATGGTTATTAAAAAATTAATTTATGAAAAGAACCACCGTATGACTTTCCACTATCTCATCTAACAGTCTGGTATTTTTGATTTGGTAGTTTGACATTTAGGTATTATTTACAATTCAGATTGCAATGCAATACCCATCACCAGTAGAAGTAACGTGAAGATATTAAAGAGAGGAGGGAGATAGTATCTTTTGGCCTACGTGGCTAAAAAATCTTAGGATATCATAAGACATCAAATATATGTACTAAAGCAGTACTGGGTGAAATCAGGTGAAAAATAGAAGCTGTAAATTTATCCATGAAACTAATTTCAAGTATATTCTGAATGTCAATTTGCCTTTTTCTCCAACTTGTCCGAGAGAAGCTGCTATCGTTACAAGGAAGAGTAATGATATCCTGATTCTATGTGGAGTAATATCCTGATTCTATGTGGAGTAATATCCTGATTCTATGTGGAGAGTAATATCCTGATTCTACATGGAGCTTGGCCCAGATACAACATGTTTTAAGTCCCAGACATAACACCTCTCAGGTAAAAAATTCTTTCTATGGCCAAAATGTATTTCTTGCTCAAAATGAACACTGCACAGAAGAATTACAATTCAATCTCTCCTGCAAGAAAAGTCTGAATGCACTCTACTGAATTTCTCTTTCAAGTTGTATCACAATACTAAATATTTGAAGCACGCCTTAATTACGATGCAACAGCCACACCAAGAGCACAACTCATCAGTGTGAATAATGTCACCTTGACACCACACAGTTATATGAGTTTGTATAAGAAATAAATTCAGCATCTCAAAACCAACAGGGGCTTCAGTACTTCAAGCACCAAGGAAAAAACAAGCAAGAGTGTTTTAATACCTGTCCAAACTTTTTTGTAAACCTACAGTCACTTAAAATGACTGCTCCTGGCTACACCTATACTTCCATAGTTCTGTTTTCCACAGTCTCCAAACATTAATGCAAAGATGTCCGAGTGCCAAAAATAGAAAAGTATAAGTATGAGCACCTGTTTACAGAAATGGAACAGAAACAGTCTGTGACTGAACATCAGAAGTAATCTGTGATATTTAAGAGATGAAGGCATATTTTTCAAGATAGAATCAGAAAGTCTGACCACTAATAAAAAGATGTGACTTCACACTGCATCATTTTTTCCTAAGCAATGCTTTTTTGCTTTTCTTGCTTTTTTTTTTTTTCAAACAGCATTATTTTGCCACTGTCTAAAACATATATAAACTTATTCTTTCCTACATTAATTTTCTGTTTATAAAACAAATCATAACCTGGGGGGAAGTTCTCAATCATACAGAAATATGCATTTTCAATTACTATTCATAAGCCTTTCTATCTCAACACACACACCTAGTTCAACCATCTCATGTGCAAATGAATCTTTGGCTACTGCTGTTCTAACATATCCTGTTTCCAGTATGTTTCAAGCCCAGAAAAGCCCCATGCAGGGCAGCACACCAACTTAAGGTGACTCAATGTAATAACAAATGTGATTATTAAAGGGAAACAATTGTTAGAAATAGACCTCTCTTCCCTCCTGAGGTTTAAAAAACTTTGGAGAGGTCCCAAAGGAAAACATCAGTACAACAGTAGCATTGTACAACACTGTCAACTTTGACTGTTGTGTCAATACTTACAGTTCAGCAGACAAGACAGTGACTTGGCTTTCAGCAATTGACAGAATCCCAACAATGAACATTTCCTCAACCGGTCAGGTGAAATCAGAATTTTTCAGCAATATCACAAGTCCTACCTTGTATTTCTCTTTGGCCTTTTCTTTTCCAAGGAGTTTAAGAACTTTATCAGCTAATAACATACTTTGCTGGTTTTGGAAGGCTTCTAAAATGCAGACGGCAGTGACATCTATGAAACAACACGCAGAAGTGAGAGTGAAGACCTATTCTGATAGTCACTGGAGTACACTAAAATCTGCCACTGTTACCATGAATCACAGCCAAACTACATGTCATGTTTGAGGGTAAAAGCCTGTTTCCAGTATACTGTATTTACCATGTTTTCTAAGATAAAATGTGTATCCAAATGATCTCCTTGTGATAAAGGGAATTCATGAGAGCGAAAGAAATTACATTTATTTTTATCTTCACGTTTTTATCTAGAGACAAGCACACTTAGATGAACTTAGTGGAAATGCATACATCCAGCAGGGCCTTTTGCCATTTTGAAACTTTGTGGATAGTAATAATGTTCATATTATGTTCACATTAAAAGCACTAACACAGCTTCTCTTCTGATACTGGTCTCAATTTTCTACTTTCAAAATTCACATTCTGTCCCATCACATCTTCTCATATCTCAAATTTTTCTGTTCACCTCTATGACCTTGTTTAGAGCAAGTTTAAGAAAAGTACCTGACCTACTTGAAGTGCTAGCCCATATCACATCACTTGCATTCACACATAGAAGCCTCTGCAAATATTAACCCATTGCTGCATGAATCATGCTTTGCAGTGTGAAATGCAGCCACGGTACATTATTTTTCTGGATCCTCTATTTAATGCAATATTACCACCCATTTTTCATATTTAACTTTTACTTAAACATCAGTGAAGATGACCAGAGTTTGGATGTGAAATTCAAACACTGTATTCTTTGAATATACTTGAAAAACAAATGTCTTGCCTTAGAGTTTTAGTATCATTTCAGTAATTCTACAGTGCTATAGGTACTGATATGCCATAATTTATACAAAAACTTCCTGCAACTCTGGCATAATCAAGGAGCACATTGGAGCCCTGGGAAAAATATGCTACACCCAGAAAGAGTGTAAAAGATAGCATGCAGCAATACCATACTATATGACCTTAGCAGACATGTTTTGCCAAAAGCAGGCAAAAGTAAACTGGTGCCTGGACTTTGAGTGAAGCAGCAATGTCTTCCCAAATTATATCAGGGATCACTCAAGTGGGTTTCTGCTGCTGGTGGTGATGGGTTTTTGAGTTTGTTTGGTTTTGGTTTCCTCCACTAGATGGACATACCCTGCTTCCTGGGATTTTACTGGCTATTCACAGTTGACAGGTAAAGCAGTGTTGCATTAGAAAACCAGCCTAGTTCAGAAAAAAAAAGTAATTTTCAGACCTGAAAAAACCGCAAGCTTTCAAACACAAATTGAGGCTGAAAATAATTGCTACCAGTATTAGAGCTACTAGCATTGAAAAACAGGAGGTGCATTTAAAATCTATCCTACTACGGCAGGGACACCTGATCTGTCTTGGGGCTTTTATCATCTGTCAGTTTATCACAGCTTTGTAAGTTTTAGATTTTATTATAGCACTCTGGAAGTGCAGCTGTTAGTCTATTATTGATTGCAAAGGACTACACTAAATAACCTAATATAACCATGTGGTCTTGCATGGTCTTACAGAGCAGAAAGGCATTCTGCCAGCAAATAAATAGATAAATTGAATAATAAAATTTCCACATCTTATTTACCTTCTAATTTAGCAGACCTAATACCTAGCTGTTACACATAATGAAACTAATTTAACAGATTTGCCAGTCAGAGCACTGCTATATTTTCTGTTCTTCTTTGATAATGAGCACAGCTGAAAATTTCATTTTCCTTTTAACCTTCCATCAGTGGGAATTATTTCACTTGATGAAATATGTGACAGACAACACAACTGACCCGTAGTTCTCCTTAATTTTCATGGCTTCTCAGTCATAACTTCCTGACAGCTAGAAGTACATTTTGTTAGGAATAGTATTTTGAAGGATTTGACATCAGAATGAAATGCTACTGAATCTGTTTTCTCTTTAATACCTGCCATGCATTTAAATGATTGTAATACTCTTGTTTCTGACCACATATCTCCATCTGCAAAACCACCTTGGTTTCTGCAGTAGTACCATTTCTCTAAAAGACACAAGGAACAAAGTTTGTTGACTGAAGAGAAGTAGAATGACTGTTGTCTGAGTTACCTACTCAGCATGCTAAGATTAATTCTATTCTAAAATACAGGGAGTTTCCTAAAAAAAAAAAATACTGAGTAGCTACAGTAACATCAATTTCTCAGCAGCTATTTCATATGTAAGCAGATGAGAGCTTGAAAAACGGGAAAAGGTTTCTTCTTGCAAGAGAAGAAATAGTATTGCAGTAGCTATGAATGGGTTTTAAGTAAATCTGTACTACTGTAATTACAGAAAACAATGCAGTCACATAAGTTATAATCTCTAAAGCTAATTCCTCTTTTAAATATTCACACTAAGCCAACACTCACCTTCTAAACATTCCTTCTTATTGTCTAGCTTCTCATGAGCCTTTGCACGTCTGAAGAGAGCTTTTACATATTTAGGATTAAGCTCAACAGCCTTTGTGCAGTCCTGTGCCACTTCTGTCCATTTTTGCTGTGGGTAGAAGAGTAACACAATCAGACAGGCCCTGCTCAGCTGCATTCTGTTAGCTTTCCACTAGCAACTCCAGGGTCATTCCCACCTAACAGCAGCTGCAGTTCCCAGGGCTCTGGTTCTGCCTGCTTGCTTCTATTTCTGCAAGTTTCTCAGTAAGAAACAGTCAGGCACTACTGGAAGCCACCTGCACCAGAAGAGCCACAAAATAGAAAAGGAATTCCTTGAGAAAAATGAAACCTGACAGTTTTACAAAGTATATGGGGGAAGATAGTGAGTTGACGTGAAGATGACTGCAGAAGGTAACAATGGGACTGAAAGACTGGTACAAAACCAATAGAAGAAAAAAGACAAAACATAATGAAAAACAACAAACAAGTTTAACAAAGCACTAAATCACTCCTAAAAAACCCAATTTGTTATTTCAGTTTATTATGCTATGTTCTTACAAAGGGGTGATAAATTAGTATGTAGAAATAGAGATGGTTAAGGTTATTAAGATCCAAAACTCCCACTTATCTGCAAAATTATGAAAAGTCTTTTCTAATAACTGGAAAAATAACTGGAAAAAGTCTTTTCTAATAACTGGATTCATAACTGTATGAATCACATACATTTGTGATTCATTATCTTGTGTTACATAAGCAGCATTTGATTAGACAAGATCTGTTTTATCACTCCCTTGACTTTCAAGACTATATAATCACATGGTCTCTCACCCGAGAGTGTTCAAAGCCATTTTTATTACTCCTTCCCACCCAGCCAATTCCTTATTCACCATGTGGTTCATCCATCAAATCCATTTTGTTCCAGTTTGGATACCAGAATGTCCTGCAGTACAGCATGGAACACTTTGCACAAGTACAGGTAGATGACCTGGGCTGCTCTCCCTGTGTCCACCGATGCTGTGACCCCCACGTAAAAGGCTACTGGATTAGTCAGGCATGCCCTGACTGGTCAGTAGTTCTCCTGGTCTTCCTTTTTTCTCCTTTATGAAAATGGGGCTGTTTCCCCTTTTCCAGTCAGTGGGAACTTCACCAGACTGCCACGACTTCTCAAATATCACATAGTCAGTGGCTTTGCAATTCCATCCTTCAGGAACCAAAGATGAATCCTGTCAGGTCCCACACACATGTGCACCTTCGGGTTCTTTAGATGGTCTCGAACCTGCTCTTCTCCTGCAGTAAGGAGATCTTTGTTTTCACAGTCCCTGCTTTTGCCTTCTGCAGTTTGGGTGGAATGATGAGAGTCCTTGCTGGTCAAAACTGACTCAAAATAGCCGTGACTGCCTCAGCCTCTTCCATGTCCTGTATGACCAGGTCTCCAGTTTTTCTGGAGTTTTTCCCAAGTTTTCCTCTTAATGCTGACACCTGTAGAAACTTTTATTTTTGCCCCTGACATATCTGGGCAGACGCAATTCTCTTTGTGCTCTGGCTTTCCTAACCTCACCCATGGCTTCTCTGACAACTTCTCTGTACTCCTCCCAGGCAGCCTGTCCCTGCTGCCACCCTCTGTAGGCCTTATTTTTACATTTAATTGTGTCCAGGAGCTCCCGGCTTATCCATGCAGGCCTCCTGGCATTCCTTCCTGCATTCATCTTTGTTGGGACACATTGCTCCTGGGTATGGAGGAGGTGATCCTTGAATATGGATCAGCTTTCCTGGGCTCCTCTCCCCTCCAGGGCTTTGTCCCATGGCACCCTACCAAGCAGTTCCTTGAAGAGGCCAAAGTCTGCTCTCTTGAAAATGAGGGTAGTGAGCTTGCTTCGCACCTTCCTCACTGCCCTAAGGATCCTGAATTCTACCATCTCGTGGTCGCTGCCTCCAAGTCCCCTATAGTAAGTTTTACAACATCCACCAGCCTGTCCCTGTTGAACCAGGTCCAGCATAGCACTTTTTCTTGCTGGTTCCTCTATCATTTGGAGGAAGAAGTTGTCATCAATGCATTCCAAGAACTTGCTGGTTTGCTGGTGCTTTGCTGAATTGTCCCTCCAAGAGATAACAAGGTAGTTGAAATGAGAACCAGGGCTTGTGAGGGCAAAGCTGTTCCTATTTATATGTGAAAAAGTATGATGAGCTACTGAAAAACAGCTGCAAGCCACAGTATCTTGTGAAGGCAGCACTTACCATGACCTTGGATACTTGAGTGGATGAAAGTGACAAAATACACAATCTGTAATCCAACTTTTTAGAATAAAGGCATAATTAATTTCTTACCAGTTGTTCATAGGCAGCAGCTCTATTTTGATAGCAGGTAGAAAGATCAATGTTCTTCTCAGATGGGCACAGGCTGATAGCTTCAGTATAACACTGAATAGCTCGCTCATATTTTCCTGCTTTAAAAAATTTGTTTCCTGTGTTCTTGGCTGCTTGGGCTCTATCAAGAGGGCTCTGAAAAAGAAATTGGTAGGTCAGTTCAAAAAAGAAAAGCATCACCACATGCAAGCTATGCACTGAACGGCTGATCTTTAAAGATATAAAACAGATCTGAGAGGTAAATTCTAGCCTAGACTTCTGAAAATCTCACTCTTTCAGTTTCCTGGAAAAACACAACAGATTCTCTTTTGCAAGTATATTAGATAGGAGAAAAAATTTTCAGAAGATTAAGTACAATGGTGATAAAAAATGCAGTTATTTTTGTCTTTGGAAAACTAAACAGGTTTTAATCCTATGTAAGTGGTAATGAGAAGATCCAATGAAGGTGATTATTTCTAAAAAGACTAAATATATGAGGAAAACAAAACTCTCACAGCAATTCAAACAGAAGTTTCCTACTGACATACATATAGGGTGTGAGACCAGAGCCGACTCAGCAGACTGAATTAATTATGGCAGAGAGTTTGTGGAAAGATCAACTGAACATGATGAATAAAACCTGTAGGGGAAAAAGCCTGTTTTTCATTCCATACACGAGACAAATTAACAAACTTCACAGGTAACTCCTCCACAGCTTCACACAACCTGCTTCATCCAACCACTAATGCAAAGTGCTAGATCAAGAAGGTCTGTCACTCTTAGCTGAAGATGGAAAACTATGCTAACTGGCCTGTGATCCTGCTAAATGAATCTACACATTCTGCACTGCCTGTTGATCATCTGCATTTCTGCAGAAACCAACATAGAATCATAGAATCATAGAATTGGCTGGGTTGGAAGGGACCTCAGAGATCATCAAGTCTAACCCTTGATCCACTACTGCTGCAGTTACCAGACCATGGCACTGAGTGCCACATCCAGTCTCTAAATATTGCTACCTGTAACCCCTAGATTTACAGATCAGTTATCAAATGTTGTCATTTATAAGGAATCAGATACAAAAAGCCTCTCTTTATCACGGGAGTTATGACCCACTTTAAAGAAATACAGAGCTACAAAAGGTCCTAACATTCATCTTCTGGATTTCTGCTCCTCTTTAACAGCCTAGTTTCAAGGATCACCATTTTGGGGTAGCCCAGGCTAACCTGCCAGAACAAAATGAACAGAGGTATAAGCACACATGCCATCCTATCAGCCTCTCTGAGGAGGGAGAGTACAGCCTGGGGAGAGTAATGCCTTACACAGGAATCACTACATTCACTTACTGCAGCTTCACTACACCTCACCTCTTGAATCAAGGGCACTGAAAAGTTGTCTAGGATTTGCTGGCAATCTGCTGCTCTTTGACCATAATTTGCCTCCTCTCCCTCTTCATCCACTGCCTGCACCAAACTACACCCAGATGGCTGTAAGAGAAATCTGAAAGCATCTTTGCATTTCAACAGCCTGTTTCCCTTAATGGCTGCTTATTGCATGCCAGACTGATAATTTTTAGCAGCTAAATAATTTTTAAAACTGAAAACCTGAAGAGAACCTAAGAGTTGTACAACCCCTCTTTTAAGGCCTGGTTTCCAATCATGGCATGAGGTAATCAGACAACAGGTACAACTTTTAATTCCTATATAAAAACAGGCATCCAAACAGAACAAAAGTATATAACAGACACTCTTCTGAGGAGAGACTTCCAAGTGAAAACATACAAGGGAGGGAATTTTAAAAATAACCCTGCTACCAGAAACACTCTTCTTTCATGGGTCAGCAGTCACTGGGGTTATGGAAAATCAATCTGCACCATCTCCATTACTCACAGAACAAGCTCATCTGTATGGCTTTGTTTTTTAATGATTTAGATTCAAATTGATAAAATATTGTTAACTTAATTGATAAAATCTTATTAACTTAAGCCCTTTTACACTACGTGTGTAGCTCTATGGATACACAAACCAGAATTCAAGTGTAAATCTTTACATTGAGTTGAGTAACTCTGTATTTTATGGATTAAGTTTTGAACAAACTACTCAAGTCTGAAAAGGCTATATTTACTCTAAGTATGTCCTAAATTTAGCTCCCAATACAACAACACTTCTCTTTTAAACTAAAGCAAACTTTAATGCATGAAAGTCAGCTTGAATTTCTCCTTCTGCATTTCTGAAGCAAACAGTATTAGAACTGTCTTTGTGAAATGATCTGTACCAGCGTTGTTCCAATTTACTTGGTACCAAAAAAGAAAAAAAACAAGATGTGACCTATGGTGTAACATTCATACATGTGTCCCCAGTATGAAAACTATTTAAGACTGCAGGGACTGAGCCTACACTACAGCTAGATTAGTACTTCGTGGTCACTGCCCATTCCTTTAGCCCAGGGATCTATCACCCTTGATGCACATGTGCCTCAGGCTGACCAGTCTGTCCACTCCATCCTATCCTTTGACAGCTTTGAACTGCAGTCCCTGAATAAAGGTATGCTACAAATGAGGACTACTGGATGACATCCAAATGCAATGGCTGTTCCAGTGTCAGGTGTGGGAGAGGAACTGTAAAAAGAAGCAAGAAATCCGCAGCTCTGGGGCTGTCACTGGTGCTCTGCTGGTTCCTGAGAAGCATGAAGGCTTCAGACAAGCCTAAGTGCATGTAACAGAAACCAAAAACTTCAGAGAGTACAAGCAAGATGTCACAGAAAAACCCACTAAAATTGGTAAGTGCCGTCAGATTAAGCTTTGAATAACAGTAGTGAGACCACAAACCACATAAGCACCTATGAATCCTTGAATAGATGCCAACTCCATGGTTATGCTGCCCCACACACTGCTTGATGCAAGAATTTGCGGGGAAGGGATTCAGGAATTAGAGCACAACGCACTGAGAGGTAATAAATTAACTAATTAATGACCAGGGCAAGAAAGAAATAGACTTGTTTGTTTGTGTTGCCTTAAACTAGACTCCTAGCTCTTAGATGGGTTATCTCTGAATCCTTGGTCACACCATTCTGCTATATATTCCCTCAGAATGCACACAATACACCGTTGAACTGGATGGCTGAGATCTTAAACTCAAAGCCTGATACAGCTCTATACACATCAATAAACCCATACTGATAAGGACTTGGATGAAAAAGCCACTTGTATCTCATGCCCTTGAAAAATGGATTCCATGCAGGCTATATAGAAGTCTGTGCATTAAAGCCCACTCTTTTTAAAATAATGATCTTGATGAAATTTATTTTTTTAGTAAACGTGAAACTCTTACCAAAGTTTGTCAAGGCTTAGATTTAATTCTGACAAAATTTTTAAGCTGATGGTTCTCATCCCTCCAGTCCTCCTCTATTGCTACACTGAACATCTACACAGATAAGAAACTGATGATGCAAACTTCATGTACCACATGAGCATGAAATCAAACCTTCACAGCTTCTTCCTCCATTTTCTTACAAATGTATTAATTCTATATATAATTTTCCAATTTCACTGCTTATCCTCACCTGACCCATAGCTACTTCCTCCATGTGACCCATCGGTCCTGAAGGTGAAGGTCCACAAACAGCAAGAAAACCTCCCACAGTTTGTCATCTTCTGGTCAAAGAATCTGTGCAATAAGCACACCAGCTCTGAATAAAATGAATTTCCATTCATAGCCAATTATCTGCCATGGCAGTATAAACAAATAGCTCAGAAGCTATCTGCACTTACGTAAAAAAAAAAACCCACATCTCAGTACTCTTGACTGCTTTCAGCAACTGTTAATTAACGAGTCTTAAAACAATTTAAACCAAAGAACAACTGTGCATTTGAAACGCACGCAGTTATCTAACTAAACAAGCAGATTTCTAGCTGTCTTAGAAGTAGATAGCACTGAAAAAATTCTATTATTTTAACCTCAGCAAATGTGCTTTCCTCACAAAATGTTCAGAAACTGCATACAAACAGCAACTTAACAGCAACAGACTAACAGACTGCCAGCTGCAAGAATTAACAAAGCTTAGTAACTCCCAGAAATGCCAATGTTCAGAACTTTTGAGGGAGATTGTTTTTTTTAAAAGCAGAACAAGAAATTTGCTGCCAGCCAATGAGGAGAGTGATTCACAACAGAAGCATGAGCAGCGAGTTTCAGCATTTTTTTAAAAAGGATTTGCATGAGCCCATGTCTGACAGATGGCATGGAGAGGGCCTACTCTAGCTCACCAACTTGAGAAAACAAAACAAAAAAAAAACTTGGTCTAGACCTTTAAGTGTTTTCTGAATGTCTGCTGTTACTGAATAAGCTTTCTCTCTCTCTCTCTTTTTTTTTTTTTTTTTTTTTTTTGACTAATGTTCATGTTAAGTCTTAGCTTAGACCTATACTGAAAGGCATTAACTGAGTATAAATAGTTTCAAGATTCACTAAAACCATTATGAGAAAAAGTACGTCCACACAAGCTTAAGATGTAAATTTAGGGTGCAAGCAAGGAAGTACTTTAATTAGAAATAATTATACTTGAGTTTACAGTAGAATTTGTCAATGCCTTCCATCAGTCACATTCTTTTAAATGACTTTGCCACTCATGCCTGCATGAATAAGCAAACTGCACGTGAGCTCCTCAGAGTCTAACAACTGTTCTACTGCTATTACACACGTTCAAGAGCTCTCTACACCTGTCCACTACAGCTACCAGGAAATGTAGAAGACTTACAGTAGGTTGATAGTGAGTTCTGTTAGGCAACAGGTGCACCGTACAACAAAAGTGACTTTTCACATTATTTGCTTAGATCAGTTCCAAGTACCAACATAAGTATGTCTAGACAAAAGGGTTTAATTCATTCATAATGCTGATATAATGTCACAGCAGTGAGACAGGCAACACTCAGCAAATGCTATTAAAATAGACACTGGAAACAAGCCATACTAGTCAGTTGTTGATCCCGATATGTGGCACCACACAAGCCAAGGAGCACATTCACCCACCACTGCACTACATACCCAGCTCAGGAAAATGTGCAAAACCAGTGAACTGCAGTGGACCCAAATGCCTTTGTCTGCAATACACAATGCCACACTGCTCCATGCTTCCTCACATACCAAAACCAGTTGCCCAAGGAACCTGATGAAAGAGTTAAGGGGTGAGATTTCTACTATCATAGGCTTGCAATGTGATTTCAACTTAAGGAGAAAGAAAATACTGATGCAACCAGCACATTATTTAACTGACTATAGAATGGTCGCTCTTGTCAGACAAGGAGGGTATAAACTTGCTAAAAACTTATAATGAAGTAAAAAACCATGAATGACTTGGGTATCAATTAATGCAGTAAGTGCAAAGCAGTTTACTTCTCCAAGTCAAAGTTACGCAACATTCACTACAAACTAAGAGCACACAAAAAGCAACTGCTGTTACTGAGTAACTAAAACACATTCCATCTAAATTAGAAGAAACAATAACAAAAACTGTAATCAACAGATGCAATTTGACTTCCCAACTTTTGAGTCATCCACGGATGAAGTTTTATCCTAAGCACTTAACTAGCCCAGTAATACCAGTGTACACTGCTGATGAGCTGTGCTTACAGGAGAAGGAATCTCAGAAGTAGTTCAGCTCTTCCCAATATAGCACCTGTGCTAAGGGCTTCTGCCAACATGTCAGTCACAGATCACACACTTGGCCAGTGTATGTATATCAAGAGAATCCTCTAGCCCAGGATTCCTCTAGCCTGGAGGAAAAATGTGAGGCCTCTGCAGCAGGTAAAAAAACAAAACTGAACTGCATGCAAAATAGTAAGAAGTCTGAATAAAGAACAATGAAGATTTTAGAACCTACAGATTTCCAAAGAACAAACAAAAAAATCAAGGTCATGTCTTCAGAAACAGAACACAAGAGCATCAAAGGGATATAAAAGCTGATTTAATGAAATGCACAAAAAGTCTGAGTCCTAAGTTACATTTATGAACAAAAGAAGTTACCTGACACACACATATACACACAGCTCTTAGTAGCACATTAATTACTGACCTATGCATTTTCTAAAAGACTTCGCTCTTGTGTTTAGACAGTGAAACAAAATACTGGCTCTTACTCAGTTTAAAAAAAACACCCCACCAAATATTCGAAAGGTAGATTAATACAATGCAGGAAATTAAAAAGTAAAACATTTGCAATGGTTGCATTTTCAAACAAGGCTCTTCTCAATAATATCCATAACTAATGAAATACGTGTGAAAACATTATATCTGTGTGGCATCACTACTTTTAATTTTTCTGCTGCAAACCTATTTTAGCCAGCTAGACAATTATATCATGTAATCAAGCAACTCTGATATCTTATTCTACAGCTTTCCTAGTATCTCATTTCTTTACAACAGAAGCACTGACACTCTTCAAAGAACTCTGGATCGTTCCCCTCAACCACATCCTTATTGTTAGATACATAAAGTCTTCCAGTACTGCATTTTGTGGAGCAATCTGAAAGAGCCAGACACACAATATTTTCAATCAAGTGCTATGTGTTTTAAATGTTTTAAGCACTTGCTTCAAGTACCTCTCCAGAATGACTGCAAACCACTTGACAGTATACACTACAATTCAGAAACACAATCCAGAAACCCAGAGTTAACACACTAACAGCAAAGTCACTGCAGCTACACAAAGGTCATGAGCAGCCTGCAAACTGGAGCTCACACGTACCAAGCACTCTGCCATACACATGCCAGATTCTGTTTGCAGCCACAAGCCAAAGTTACCACACTAAATAAAGTCTGAATTTGCGCTCTGTACATTACTTTCTCAGGACTGCTGCCCATAAAGGAAAAAAACACTGAACTCAAACAACTGCCTCCGGGTCCAGTATAGGTTTCACAGCTCACTATGCTTCCAAGCAATGCCTGAGGCTACCTGTGATTCAGTAGCTATGGGAGCTGCCACCCTCCTCACCACTCCCATACGTTCCTGCCACCACCCGCCCACTCACGTAACGCTGATCTTCATCGCTTAGAAGATCAAGGTTAAAACCGACCTTTTCCTATTTTTTCAATGTTCTTTCTTTTTTTTTTTTCCTCAGGCAGGAAGTTTAAACTGTGAACTGGCAGTTTGTACAGTATTTGAGGTGGTACACAAGAATGGGAGAAGAAAATGTGGGAATATCTTCATGTGATTTTCTTATCAGACCCATCACTTTGCCAAATCCAGCAGTTTAAACGTGCTTGTTAACAGTACCCTCAACCCCAGAAATACAATGTGACCAGCATGGTACATCTGTGACTGCAGAAAGTGCATCTTGGGGGCATTTTTCCATATACAGATATACAAGAGAATCATGGATCTGATCTGGACTCCTATCTTCCATGTTGTCCTTCAAATTTTGTATAGAGTACTTAATCTGAAAATTCTCAGAATGGTAATTTATAACATGATACGTGTAAGTTTTGGAAGTAAACCCATTTAGGCAACCTCTACTCAAGTCTCAGTCACTCGAACAGTATGGCTTTTGTATTTTCATGGAATATACTTCATTTTTAAAAGCTCATGATCGTATTTTCTTCCACTCTGCTGTATCCAGCATCTCAGAGACTCAACAGATCAGCAATTTCCTTTGCAAAAAACTATGCCTGCAACTAACTCACAGCCTTTCTACACCTCAGAAGCAGAAATACACTCTCTCAAGAGCAGCACGCTGTCACATCCATACTCACCCATCTGACGACAAGGCACATAACGCACTTTTCCAGGCACCAGTATCAGGACTGGAAAAAATCCGGACAAATACCACCGATCGCAGCAAGACGAGGAAAAACCCTTGAACGTTCAGGCTGGCTGAGGAGCAGTCCCCACTTACAGAGGGCGAACTCGCGGCTGCTTTACACAGATCACGACCAAAGATGTCCCCCGAGCGCACCCTCCGCAGCCTGGCTCTCTCCCCTCACACGCCTCCTTCAGAATCAGGGCTTTCAACACCGGCCCCTCCACCGGCCCACCGGGCCCTGCCTCCTCCCGCCACCCCGAGGCCGGGCATCCCCCCCACCCAGCTCCAGGCAGTCCTGCCGCCGGCAGAACACCCCCATGCCCGGAGCCAAGCGACCAAGCCCCATCCCTGCCACCCCACGGCAAGGGCCGCGTCGGCCGCCGCCACGGGCATGGACGGGGGAGGGGGTGGGGGGGAGGGAGAGGGCCCACGCCAACCCCGCCATGGGCACGAAGGGGGTGGAGGGGGGGGTTGGGGGGCACACAAGGGCCGCCGGAGCACGCTCACCATCTCCTCGTGTCCGGGCCCATCGGGCTGCCCGCCGCTGCCACCGCCGCAGGGCCCGGGGCTCGCCCGCCCCTCAGGGGTCTTCCGTTCGCTGGCGCCCTTGCCGCCACGCCGGGCCGCCCGCCGCCCCCAGAGGTAAACCGCGCCGGCTCCCAGCAGAATCGGCGCCCCCAAGACCAAGGCCAGTTGCCAGCGGGAGAGCCCCCCGCCCCCGCCGGTGCCCGCCGCCTCCACGGGTTTCGAGGCGGCCATGACGAGCGCACACAGCCGCCCGCCGGAGGGGAGGGGACCGAGGGAGGGGAGGGAAGGGGTCACCGGACACTCGGAGCACGCCGGGAGGGAACGGGAAGTGCAAGCACTTCCGCCCTCCTCCGCCTGCCTGAGGAGCAGCGCCCTCTGCTGGAGCGGCGGTGTAACAGCAGCGCTCTCCTTCGGCTGCTCCCTCACCATGAGGGGGGAGAGGTCCGGAGGGGAGGGGAGGGAGGGGCGGTGGAAGGCACAGGGTCCCGATGAATGTAAATAAATTAGGTAGTCCTGGGCTAAACATTCCCAATGTGTCTGTAGGTGAGGATTAACTCCGCGCAGACGGAGTTTCTGGGCTGCTAACATGTCCCCGCCCATGGCAGGGGGGGTGGAACTGGGAGGACTTTAAAGCTCCCTTCCCAACCAAGCCCTCCCTGTGGTTCCGTGAACACACGGGGCTGATGTCAGTTGCTAAGACTTTTTTTCTGGAACGTTTTGCGGCAATATTATCCTTTTTATAAGTTTCGGAGCTTTTTTGTTTTGTTTGGGTTTTGGTTTGTTTGGTTTGGTTTGTTCGGTTTGGTTTGGTTTTGTTTTCGTTTTTTTTTTTATTAAATAAATCTGCCATAAGAATAACTTATTATGCAATGCTGGAATTTTATACGTGTTGTATATACCTATACATTGCAGGCAGAGGAAACGTATGTTTCCTTCTCCACTTCTTTCCCTGGAGTACTTGGCTGAGGATAAACAGGAGTCATCTTTTCTATACTCAGGTAATATGAGTCATCTCATACCTAGAAAATTCATTGTAGGCAGGAGGGAGGTATTGCACTGAATTGAGAAAAAGGATTGAAAATAAAAACAACAGTAAGATTGCAAAGCAAACACCTTAGGAGCCCAACTAAATTTGCCCTGCTGGACTGTGACTCAATATATCCTGACACCTGGTAGGAATCAGCTTGACACGTGTCTCCCTTAATTTAGGGTTTATTAATATTTATGTAAGTATATTTTGCCAGCCTCTCTCCCACTTTTCCCTGTTGCTTGTTTCAGTACTGCAGAGGCCTTTTATATTCCCCATGACAGGCTGCAGGTCTTCCTCACATGTCAGAGAAGAAGAAACTTGAGCAATAGAAAAAACCTACCAACAGGCTATTAACTTCCTTATGGGACAACCTAAATTCCATGCATGTGGTTCTCCCTGTGAGCTAGCATAGGCCTTCAGATTTACCTTGGTAGCCTCAAGGACTTAAGTCAAGTTTAGGCTGGGAGAACACGGCCAGGAGTGTTCTTCCCCACCTGGACAATCAGAATATTTTTATTGCATGAGGTCTCCTTTTACTGTGCTGTTTTGCAGGTATTCCTCTCACTCCTGTCCATCTGAGCTTCTGCCAAGAAAGCAGCTTTCTGCAGGTTTGGTTGTGTCTCCAAGCTCTGACATACAACATCCAAGAACATGCTGTCTGCACACCCACGTATACTCCAGGTCCTGGTGCTAATTGCAGTCCCACCTGCCCTGGACAAGGTAAAACTCTGTCACACAGGTATCAGTAACCAACTTCACCCATGTTATTCAGAATGCAGAGCCATACATCAGGGCATTGCATTTAAACTTCACACCTACACCCACCTGAGTGGAATTTTGTTGCTACATCTGTATTACCAGATAGACTGAGGACAAAGAGCAAAGTTTAGTGCTGGACAAGCTGAGTCTCCAGAATGCTCAAATGCCAGGAACTTTCAGCACAGTTCTGGCCAAGGCCAGCTAGCAGCCCGACAGCAATGCCTAGACACCAGGAGACCCTATAGCTACCCAGCACACCCCAAAGACAGCTCTCAGTGAGAAATGAGATTTGGGTCACTTCCTCTGGTTCCAACACTATCCCAACAGGCTCTACATCCTCAAAGCACTCCTCTGCGTCCTTCTGCCATGTTCCAAGGCATGTAACACATCTTTCAGTTTTATGCTATGCAAGCAATAGTTTGATGGGCTACAACAGAGTTTTCCTGTTATATCAGATGGCTTGACATAAAAAGACACCAAAATTATGACAAAGCATTCTTGCTATAGTGCATTACATACAGCCCTGAGGAGAGTCTCAGCACAAACCCCATCCAGAGCAGATGTGACCGGTCCGGCCATTTGGTCACAGGGCCAGAATACAGTCCCCAGCCCTTTTTGTTTTGTGTTCTAAGACAGCCCAGGGCTGTTGAGGATGCAAAATGCAAAAACGCATGAGGAGCATGTATTTTTACTCTGTATTCCTTCCAGTGAGGCAGGGACTCCTGTAACCTTGATGTGGCAGATGAAATGACTCCTGTGGAAAGCAGGTGATGCAAGTTCAGGCTGGCTATCATAACCTGAAAATGAACAAGCAGTTTCTTTAGGGAAGGTTTCCTTCTACTTAGGCAGATCACGTTTCCTGAATACTGAAGGAAGACAACAAAGTGAGGAGGGAGGGAAGTATGGGAAGAAGGAGCCAGTTTTTCTCCCTTCCACAGAGCATGTTAGGCCTCTGCAAGCAGCTGTGCAAGCTTCTGTCCACTGTCAATATGTCAATTCTGCTTCTCAAAATCACAAGTCTACTTTGGGTTTGTGTACTTGCCTCCCAGGCATGTAACTGTGAGCAATTCTCCATTGATATTGACAGCTGGTGTACTCAACAGTAGCACACAGGGAGCAGCCAACACATTTATTTCCCTTCCTGCCAGCACCCTGCGGCAGTGTCATATTGGACATCTCTGTAATGGAAAGGTTAAAAGAAACCTTGTTGAAAAGAGATGAGAAAGGATTGACTTTATGTTTATAAAGTGCCCAGGGCTGCAGTGGGATAGGTTTTAGGGGATGGAGAGCAGAAAGACTGATTAAATCTGCATCTCCTCTTCCTCTCGTTGGCAGAACAGCGTGAGGCTTGTTGGCTTGGTGTTGGCATTGGACCTTGCCTTTACTTGTTTGATTGGGAGACACCCCCCCCCCCCCAAATCCGGAGCATCTGTACATGGAATATGAAGAGGATGATGATGTTTCCTTTGCAAAATGGATGAGCAGCTTCTGGGGTCACAACTTGATCAGTGAGAATGAGAAAGAGATTAGAGGCCACAAGAAACGTCAGACACGACTCTTAAGTGAAAGAAGAGCCTCCCTGCCGGTAAGAGCTCTGGGCAGCTTCCTCTGTGTGTGTCTGTGGCTTATATATAAATATGTCAATGTAAAGCCTATTTATCCATGCCCTTTCTAGGGCATGGCCCTAGAAATCTACCTCGCTATGTAAGTTTGGCTTCTACTGCCAGCAGTTAGTGTTTTAACTGCTAATAAGACCAGAAATGTAAGGAGGGTGTAATAACAACCACCAAACTGTGGTGGAAGAGTTTAAAGTGTTGTTCTGTCTGCTAAGCATGACCTGGCAGAGATCAAAACATTTTGGAAACTGGCATGCAAACAATGGCTTCAATGTCTGTTCTCATGAAAAACTATATAAACTGGTATATATTCAGAGGATTTGTACCTAATTCTGCAAATATACCAGCTAGAAAGTCACATGCTTTACTCCCTGGGATTTAACCATCCGGAGGTGTAACTTCTAATTTAAACTAGAGGGTACAGTCCCTCCTTGTTTAAAACATCTAACTCTGAAAACAAGGGTGCCACACAAAACTTCATATGTGAAGTAAGATTTTAAGGGGCAAGCACATTCTTTATTCTTAAACCAACAAAAAAGTTGGGAAAGCAACAGGATTCAAACACAGAGGCAGTTTAAGACGACTTACAACTGTCTGACTATCAAAATGAAGTTAAACTGAAAGCAACTTTTCCCAGTCTACCAGTCTGCTTTTTTTGCTAAAAAACTGTTGCTTTTACTTCATCCCTAAAAAAAAAAAAAATAATAATAATAATAATAATAATAATAATAAAAAAATTATTATTATTATGGCATTATCCTGTACACTTAATTATATCTGGCCTTTATAGTAAAGCTCCACACAAATTTGTCTTTCCCTAGTAGTGTTGTACAAGAGACATAAATTTCAGCTGCCTTATTTCTCTGTGTCTGAAATTTACTGGAGGAATAAGAAAGGAAGAATTGCTTGGGGATTTTATGATTTGTGGATAAATTTTGAGATGAAACATTTTTATCTGGAAATCTCTGGCTACTTGGTAGTGAAGAGCACTCAGACATATTGTCTTTAGCCAAATCTAGAAATGAAACAAATGTGTGCTAAAAATTCCTTAGAAATCCCTTCAGAAAGAGCAGCTCCTTCTTGAGAGCAACAATTTGCTATTGCAACTGGATGCATGGGTTTTTTTTATGCTAAAATTTTACATTTTTTTAGCTAAATACTGTCTTCATTTTATCAGAACTGTGCTATTAATCAGAATTAATAGCTGAGAGCAGACTACATCTCTTCTGTAAATCAATCCCTCTACAGCAGACCATTGTACCCTTTCTTCTGTGTTAACATGGTGAACCGAGATACCACTGTCCTTGTGAAAATCAAGTCAGCAGGTTCTGACTGACACAGCTGTTGGCAAAAGTTTCTTGTGCAGTTACAATGGTACTGCCAAAAAAGCACTGCCAACACACTCTGTCTCATCTCCAGGGCTGGCATATGGAGCATCAGCAGCAGTGCAGTCCTGCCCACATGACCTGCCTCTGCACTGGGGACATTTTGGTACTGCAAAGCAAAATGCTACCAGTATAGCACAAAAGGTGCTTTTGCATAACACTGGGAATTGCTTTCAGCTCCAAATTGGTAGGTTGGTCTTTGTATTTTTTTTCTGTGCTGGAGAAAGACATTCAAGCCACTGCTCTCACCTCAAACACAATGGTGAATTCCTGTGGTAAATTCCTCTACCTCTTTCTGCTAGAGCCCCCTAGAATATGGGTAAAGCTTTGTGGAGCAACTCTCAAAACTAGCAACAATTTTCAGCATTTTTTTGCCCCCGGTGTCTTAGAATAACTCACAAAAATCAGAACTAAGCTTTTCAAAATACTTTTGATATTGTCATTCCCATTTTGCAGAGGGAATGATTATACTGATTGTACTGAAATACAAAAAATTATACTGATCCTTCAATGGATTATGGCCAAGACAGGCTAAAACTTTTGACTCCTTCCCTGAAAAGTGTCCACATATTTCTGTGGACCAATACTGAATGTGAAAACTGCCTGAGGAGAGCCAAGTCCTCTGCGTTTATTTCCTTCTGTTAACTTGTTCTGGTGGCAACTTTAGTCACATTAACTATGTAGCTTTCATCTAGACTTTTCCTTGACACATTTTAGTTACACTTTATCATTTTGGTTCAGGACAGTTTCTTAGCTCCCGTTTGTTGTGAGGAAAAGCTAGGAGGCAAAGGAAGGCTGGTCAGAGTTCTACAACCTTATAAATGTATCCACCATCAAGTAGACATTTCTGCTTACAGCAAAAAAATATGGTAAGAAACATCTCACCAGTGAAAGCAGAGCAATTGACTGTTGTGGAAGTTCCTAATCTAAGTTAAAGTAAGACAAAACATCTATACAACATTGTTACTACAAGTCCAAAAGATGGAAGCAATTATATTGTCTCTGAGAAACTAAGAGAATGAACAAATTATACTGGCATATACTTCTTGAAGTATTTTTGTTTGTATACTTTTTTTGTGTGTTTTAGCGGGGCTATTGGCACAAGATTAGCTGTTGTGTAAAGAGATGTGCTAAGCATAAGTGGCCTTGACACGTAGATTCAAGCAGAGAAAGGGAGTACTAAACGGAGAGAGGAACTATTCCTGAGAGAGGGTTTGATGCTTCTGGCCTTCCCAGCATTAGCAAAAATCCCCTGTTTTGACCAAGGGAACATTTATCATTCCTCTGTCCCTTGCCTTTTCCCTTGTTCTACCTCCTCCCCACTTCTCCAGTTTAAGAACTCCTCAAGGGCAGATCTGAGGAGCCAGGGACCAAAGTGGCTTTGCCAAAGAGGCACCAGAGGTTGGCACAAGGCAGCTGCTGGGGCAAGGACAGGAACAGAGACTGGAGCTGTGCTCAGAGACTTTTGGCAAGGGATGTCAGCAGCACTGGGTTGAAAAATGAGTGTACAGATA
Organism: Heliangelus exortis; assembly: GCF_036169615.1. Lineage (NCBI taxonomy): Eukaryota > Metazoa > Chordata > Aves > Apodiformes > Trochilidae > Heliangelus > Heliangelus exortis. The sequence goes on along the minus strand of NC_092422.1, from coordinate 111,642,473 downwards.
CAAAAGCAATCTGCGTTCCCAGAAGCTGCTGAGACTTCAGGAGAGGAAGCATAAATTGAAGCAGCCTTCGGCCTCTCTTATTTACAATGTTACCAAGCAATCACTTTGGCATCAAGTGCATGTATTAGATGCATTTGTTAAACCTAAGAAACAAGAAGAAAGCTACATGGGTTTCAACTGAAGTCTGTGACAGATCTGCTTTATCGCTGAGCTTCATTTTATGATTCTTTTAGTTCTCTACAGACTTAATCTTAAATTAAAGGGTAATGCACTTCACTAGTTATAAACTGCTAAATGTTCATGCTTGAAAAGTTGTGTTAAGGCTCCTGCTCTCTGTAGGGCTGTGTCCATAAGATAGCAACAAACCTGCTGTCCTCCTGGCTATGATGCTATGTATCAAAGGCATTGTGAGAGGAGGCAGCCCTAGTAATGTGGTTGCATAGATATATATGTGTAGTTTTACCCTTAATCCATGGAGGCAGATATGCATTTCAGAGGAAGACCTGTCCCTTTTCTAGGCCGTTCACATGTCAGTATGTGAACTGCAATCTTTTTTATAACTGCTTAACTATAATTCTATCTCTGAAAGGAAATGAAAAAGCAAGGTCGTATTAAAATAAAACATTTACAAATATTCCAAAACATGTTTGATGGAATACCATTCCCAATTCAGCTGTCTCTTGGGTTTTTGCCCAAGCCCTCTAAGAATACCAGTGATTTTTAGTATGAGACAATTTTTATTTCCAGGAAACAATATCTGTTGATGCCATTAAAATGACAGAGAAGACACTGAGCCTGTTGAACTTGATACCACATGTGTACTCTTGTGCCTCAAGCACAGTGTGATTGCTTTCATGCTTTTTAAAATAACAATACAATACGACCTTACAGAAATTACAGCTGTATCGACTGGTTTGAAACCAAAGTAAAAATAGTATGGCAAAAATCATTACCACTACTCTCAGAGGCAAGTCCTTAATACTAGCTACTGAAGCAAGCTTATGTCTGGAAAAGAAATTGAAGCAGTACTATATGGTCTGAAAACCTTTCAGTATTAAGTGCTTCTCTCAGTTGTAAGGTTTGTTACTTTTAGCACCTCTCATCAAGGCTGTCTAATGTGATACAGCCACAACCATAGGAATGCAATTCACTGTTCAGAGAAAGGCTGCACAGGTCCCTGTTTTACTGATGCACTGAAGCAGCATCAATACAAATTTATACAGCATAAATGTAAACTTATACAGGAGATGTTTCAAGTCCCTTTCAGTTCAAGATTTGTAGATTTATGTAGCCACTATACCACGCATTTGGCTTTCCACTGTTTTTTGTTAAAAAGACAAAACAATCGAAGAGCACCCCCAACAGGTTTTCTCCTGGATTTTCTTTGAAAGCATTTCAGGATCTGCGGGATAGGCCTTCAGTTGTTCTAAATAGTCAGCTCCCTTTGAAGCTGAGCTTCTCAGCACCAGGATTGTAGGAAATGTGTAAGCATTGAAAAATGTATGCAGCAGCTGGCTGCCTGGAGTGCCCTAACCTGACCATTTTAGGTACCTGCCATCTCTCTCATCATTTCTTCTGTTTGTGCCTTACAGCAGTGTTCAGCTGATCACCCTGAAAAATCATCAGTGGGTGGCAAGGTTTGGCATGTGCCTGGCTCTACGTGGTAGCTTTTTCACCCATCTCTTATACAGGTCTGCCTATTTGTAAAAACACCAATATGTGACTCCACAAGCCACAGACATTCTTTATCAGTTTAATCTCCTTTGCAGACATTCCATTTAATACAGCTGATGCAGATCTATAACTTTTATCTGCATTTCAGGCCTGGAAAAATTGAACCACATGGTGACAAATCAACTATCTACTTCCTCCCCACTTTAATCCTACAAATGTATTTGTAAGAAGCCTGTTTCCTACCATTTATGTGGTAGGGATGTGTGCCTCACTTTCCTGAAAGTGCTCATTCTTCAATTCAGGACCAATGTGCCCATGACACAAGCTGAAAATTCAGACCTGGATAATGCACCATCTTGTCTGCATGTAAGCCATGCTGCCACTTTGACATAGCTGGACTAGAAATGGTCTCTGTCATATTTAAATGAATTCAAACACCTAAAAAAACCCTGGAGAGCTTCTGGTTCAAAACCAGTATCTGGCTCATCTGGCCACAGAAGGATGGGTCTTTGCTTTTTGAGAGTCCTGCCTACTACCTGCAGCCAGATGTGAGGCCTGAATTTTTGAGGTTATGAAAGGTCCCAGTTTCTTTTACTGTCTATGGGCACTAAGAGGACCCAGCACACTTTACATTTGAAAAGCTCATCTGAGTGCCAAAACTTAGATACTCAAAAGCAGGAATAAAAGTAAATTCTGCTTTAGTCCCTGGAAAGCAAGCTCTTGGCGGTGTGATTCTCCTGCACATAAAATACAGGAAAGATAAAGGAGTTTGTGTAAGGTCCTCCATTCTGCACCATTTTTCAGTGAGCACTCCGTGGCATAGAGAATCTGCTCTATGTGTACTGCTTTAATATGAAATTCTCAACAAAGCCCTCTTGTTTTTCAGGCCAGTCTTTCCTCCCTCCATACAACACGACTTCATGCTTCTACCAAAGGTTCATCTTCAGGCCATCTCAAGAGCTCCAAGGAATTTCAAGAAGACCAAGATTTCAAATGCCACTGCCATAGGAAGGGAAGCAGAACACCTTCATCAGACAGCTCATGCCCAGAGACAAGATCCAACTCCATCCAGGAGACAAGATCCAACTCCATCCAGGAATTTGCGGAGTCCTTTGAAAAGCAATTGCTTCTTAAAAGCAAACGCTCAGTTTCTTTGGTAGGTAACACCCAGCTTAAGATAACTCCAGAAGAAAACCAAACCAACAAACCAATAAGCAGTCCAGCTTTATCCCTGGTGTAACTGCTGTGTCTTTGCTGAGGAAAGAGCAGAAATAAGCTTGAATTAGAATTTCTCAAATTATATGGTCCTTACAGCAACACAAACAAGGTCAAAGTCTTAGTATGGTAGTATGAGAATTCTTGACGTAATATTACCATCTGGACTTATTAAAAAAGGTGTATCTTTCAAATAAGACACTTCACTGGCTGTGGCAATGTTTCCAGAAGTTTCTATGGCTGTGCCAACAAAACATGACAATATAAAATCAGGTTTACTTCACTTTTGCTTCCTCCAGTGTCACCACACACCTACAGCAGCAGCTGTTGCTGTAAGTTGCTGAATATATTTTCTCTGCAGGGGCATGTAGACAGCAGGGGATTTTCCCCCCAGTTTCATCCTTCTCCTCATCGTTCTATCTTGAGGCATAAGCATATTCTGTATGTTTTGTGTTAATGAAAAAGCAAATATCAACCTTTTATCTATGACAACTTGACACATTTATATTATTATGATACATACAAGCTTGTGTATTATATGGTAGAAAGAAGGGTAGTAAACCCTAACTCACTTTTAAGTATCAGAGCACTGTCAAATTAAGTCACATTATTGAAAAAAGCTGTGTTTGAATAACACTTGACATTAGCACCACATAACAATAGAGGGAAGGTTTTTCTTTCAGTTTGTTGACTCTAACAGTTTTTGTAAGGAGAAATAATTTTCATCTGCCTTTCTGTGCAGCAACAAGAGAGAAAATAAACATCTATTTTCAATGAGCATCATCATTACACAGTCAGTCCCACAATTATCATCCTAGCATGCCCAGCCCTCTAAGAATATGCAGAATTATGGTGATGATACTTCTGTCATGCAATTGCTAAGATTTTAAGTGCATTCTCTAATTTTCTTTTTCCCGTTTAGGAACTACTCACAATTTATTTCATTTGAAACTGCACATTGCTTCATTTGCCAACCCTCATCAGTAGCTGTCTGATTTATCATTTATCATTTCTCAAAAGTTCCTATGACTAGAAAATCTGTGAGTGGATCCTAGTTGTACAATACATAGAGTGGGCATAATGATCTAAATATGGCTTCAGTTCCAGTTAAAAGCATAGATTCTGGTACTCTTCTCTAATCCACAAAGTGGTGTGCTGGGCTGTATTTTCATAAGTCTTCCAGGTATCAAATCATTTTCATTCCCTCAGTCACCACTGAAGTCTGGGAAATGTGAAGGGCTTGATAATGTCAAAGAAATGAGTAATAGATCTTAAGGGAATTTTGGAAGTGGGCTTAAAGTTTTAGCTCCACATGGAGCTTTTTCCTTTTTTTTTAAAGACTTTTGGCACTCCTTTTCAGTGAGGTCTTTGCAGCTAGCACTGACAGCCTTCAGGCACATAAAGATGGATCATGTGAAAAGACAGAAACATGAAGTCTGGGCTGAAATCTAGTAGTCCCTCCCTTCTCCCCTCCTTTCTCCTCTCCCCCCTCAAGCCCTCCAGACAGGTGACCCTCCTATTGTACATTTTGTATCATGGAAAGCCTTGAATTTAAGCTCATCCTGTTAAAGTTGATTTGACTGAGGTAGGTAACTGGAATATTTAATTATATACTGTTAGTGAAATAAAATAATAAGATTTTGTTGTCCATGTGGGAGTTATTTTTAATTCCCTGTTATTTTTCTCCTGCCTTTTAGCAACCTGAAGACATGAAGGAGAGAAGAGAGAGATTGTATTTGAGAAAAAGCAAGTCTGACAAGAAAATGGGAGAGAAATCAGAGCCAAGGAGAGAGCACAAAGAAGATGAAGTTTTAGAAGTTGTACCTGCTGAACACAACGAACAGTTTCCATCACAAGCAAGCACTGAGGAAAGATATTTATGCACAGGCAACTAGAATGCCTTGGGATAATTTATTTTAACACTCTCCCTGAAGAGCAAAGGAGCATTCTTGTTTTGTTTTGACTAGGAGAGTTCTGTTAACCAGTATAAAACCCTGACCTGTAAAATATTAGTGCAAGTCAACTGCATCATTGACATCATGTTACTACCTTCCTGTTCCTGTCTGTCCTTTTTCCATTAGGAATGTGACCCTTTTCATAGGAGGAGTCTGTCTGGAACAAGATCCAAATTAGCAATGGACAACAGTAAGAGGGGTTTCATGCATATTAAGTATTGCAGCAGGACCTTGGTAGATGTGTTCATTTATGGTGAGGGTATGTACATACTACAGAGCTGTGCAAAGTCATCCAAAGCCTTAATTTTCTCTTCTGACTGAAAATGGACTTGCTGGTGAGTTTAGGAAGGAAAAAGTATATATAAACTGCCACCTTCTTCCTGGGTCTGACATTCACTGAGATTTGGCTTGGAAACAAGTATCTTTTTCTTTTACATTCTCTCAGCACCAGATTTACAGGAGTAATAGAAGAGCAGGCACACCTTCCTGATGTCCCACTTTTCTCTGCTTCTTCTTACTGGCAATATGATTCTCATTACTCTGGCATCCCCCAGTCCTATCCCATGTCTCCAACCCTGTTTCCCCAATTAAACAACTATTTTTTTTTCAACTTTAACCTTATAATTTTATTTCTTTTGTGGTTTTCCCTCTTTCCATTTACTACTTCATAGGCCTGACTCACAGCTGCCATCTTTTGCTACATCTCTGGTTTTTCCCCAACAAAATTTGAGCCTTTCTGAAAGTTTTCCAGGAATAACAGAGATGTGCTGCCTCTCACATGTCCTTATAATCTCTTCAAGCATTTTGCCGCAGGTGACCCTGGAATGGCAACCTTTTTCACTTTTTCCCTTTTTTAGAGCTAGGGCCAAACACAGGGAATGGGAACTGGTTCTGTCTATGGTAAGCACAGCCTAAGAAAACTCTGTCTCCTTTGGCTGAAGATCTAAACTCAGATATAAATCTCACCAGTTATAAAAAAGATTTATTTCTATGCAGAAGAGGTCCACCTCCACATACACACCTCCAAAACCCCTTCATGCCCCTCCTTCTTCAACATGTTGGTCTTTGCTGAAGAGAAAAACCCTACCTTCTTTGGGCATAACTTCCCTCAGCCCTAGTATAGGGAAAGCCTTTGGACAGTACAGGTAAAGAACAGTGAAGACTATAAATTCATGAGCAAAACTCAAGTTTATGAGTATTTTTCCTGTGATTTTCTGTAATTAACAAAGATCTTAATATTTTACTTAGAGCTTTAACTTTGAATGTTCAACCTTTTAAAAGCTTAGGGAATCCTTAAAACCTTGTTTTAAAACATTTATGTCCATTAAAGGATTGTTGTTCTTTTTAAGGAGGGCTTTGGGGGATATATAAAAGAAAGCAATGGAACTACTGCTGATGCTTGTAAATTGCTTCTTGCCTGGTACCATATGTTATAGACTAATAAATCTGACTGAAAAATGCTTTTCCTATGTGTTGTTCCTGTAGTCTCAAATCCAGATGGGATTTTTGTGAAGTTCTTCTGCCAGCCAAAACTTCTATGCAAATGGCTTTATTTTTATAGCTTTAATTTGAAGATTTCATCACCATAGACCTAGATAGAAAGGAACATGGCCAGCTATACCTGAGTTCCTCAGATAAAACAGCTCACAAACATTCTTTCATGTAGCAGCCTGCCCCCAAACTTTTTTGTGAAAACTGAAAGCCATGGTTGCACCACCTTTACCTGGATTTCAGAACATCAGTCTCCTGTTTCCAGCTGTATCCCAGAAGAATTTGCAGAAAGCTTGTATTAATGTGACTAACACGCTGGTTGTACACCACACCTGATTAAAAGAAAATACAAAAAAGAGCTAAAATAGAAACCCCTGTGTGCCTGGCTGCAGCTTTCTCTTGCCCATCTCCATCAAAGCACAGGCAAGCTTTGGTGCCACCAAGGCAGCTTAGCAGGGCTGCCTGCAAACTGCTCCCTCCTTTATCACTGAGCTTCATCTTTTAAATGGGAATATTATTAGGTGTTTATGTGCTTTCTGAACTGGCTCATCAGCCCCAGGGTGTGACTCTGGAAATGCAAGCTTTCAAATACCACCTCCAACACTGTCCTCTTTAAATCATTTAAAAAAACAGTTTTTTCAGAAGTTTCTGCTTGCTTCACATCATGCCTGACTGGACCAACAGGTCTTCCCATTTTAGACCTATGCAGTCTGATATAATAGGATTACTTAGAAGCTTGCCTGATAGTATGAAATAATTCTCCACAGCAATTAACAATTATTGCATAATGGATTGTGCATTTAGGAAGAAGGTAATTGATAAAAGTGCAATCAGATTAGAATAGCATGGCTGATATTTCTATATCCACGGAAAGTGGAATTGGGATGTTCAAGCAGTCAGAAAGACTGCAAAAGGTTTTAGTTTTCACAGTAGGTGACTAGTTTGGTGGTGACTGACACAGAGAAAAGTCACTACACCCATCCTGAATTCCCAGAGCATCTGTGCTGGCTGTGAGTGTTTTCTGCATACATTCCCATTCCTAGGTAAATACTGTTTGCTTCTTCTACTTTTTCCAGTAGTGGGATGGCTACAATCAGGGTCCAAACCTTGGATACGAAGAAGGTAAGTTAGTGGGAACAGAGAATGTTGAAAACCTACACCAATTTTACAACAGAGGGGAGCCAGCAGGAAACTGCCACTGTGGGCTGGATATCAAAAGCTGACAGGACTCAGAGGCCTGTGAGGGATGTTTTAAACTTGCTGTATCTCATGTGTCCCATGCAGGAAGAAAGGGCATGGATACACATAAGCTTTTCAAGAGCAAAATCCAGTTACAACCCACTGTTTGCTGAGAGGGATAAAAAGAGAGCACCAGGTATGGCTACTTCATCTTTCAGATGGGCATTCCCAAAGCAAAATATTTATACCTGTGTGCTTCTGAGGTATTGTTTAATTGCAGCGTGGTTTTGAGGATGGATTAAATTTTGGGTACTTGTCAACATATCACATATTAGTATACAAGTACCAGACCCCACAAAGGCAAAATCAAGCAGTCGCTATATTTATGTCCATACTTGCAACACTGCTTTCTTGGGAAAAAATTAGAAATATTTAAATGCATAACCGAACAAGCATATAATATCCATTAAAAAAGAAATCTTAAAAGAAATTAAGAAAAAAAATGAAAGGAAAATGCTCATCTCTATATTTTTTCTTCTTTGGCAGAAAAGAAGGTATTTGAGTAAGCACAGCCCTGGCTCTAAAGGTATCCATTGTTCATATGTATAGCTTAAAATCACATAGAGATATAATCAAACTTGATAACGCAAATTATCCACACAGAAATGAATCATAATCATGGGATCTTGAGTTTCTACATCCCTCTGCCAAAACCACTGAAAAAAAAAATGGGTCTTGAAATATATCCAGAAAGATATTGCAGCCAAAATCTAGTTATTCAGTAAGATAAATGAATATTGAAATCCAACCAACTTCATAGATGATGACCTGCCTGCAGTTACTGTGCCAGAGTTTTAGGTAACTGTGTATAAGCAGATGTTAAAATAAACACACTCATCATAGAAAACGCTGCTTTAGGGTGTTGATTTTAATTTTAATGTTATTTTAGATTTTATTGGCAGCTGATATTCCTCCTATTAGGAAGATCCCTCTGAATCCAAGTGCAGTCTCTACTGTACTTTGGAAAAAGACAACTTCTCTCAGCCATGCCTTAACTCTCAGGCCAGACAGAAAATTGAAGAAAGAAGTGATACAGAGAGCATCATAGACCAGTATTCTATCATACTTGATGCATTCTTGTCCTTCTTATGTTTGTTGAAATACAGTTTCTAAACTGACTGATGGTTTTGCCAGATACAGAAGATCCACTAAAACTTGTGACAGTTGTACATTACTTTTTACCAGAAAGCACAGAGAGTCCTTACACAGAGCTCTCAGCCTGGTGACTCAATTCTATTCCTGATTCTGAAATGTCAAAAAAGAGCTCATTTTTTGCTCTGAATCTTGAGCAGAAGAATTCATGAATACCATTCTTCTGGGCTTCTCTACAACTGTAACCCACTGTACAGGGTGGATGCTAAGGTTTTAGTCCTTTAGAATACAGCTCTTCCTGGAAATTTATGCAGTGGATCTTAGTTAATATTCTGCTCTTCCTATAAGCAGAAAACACATGTTTAATGTCTCACATAAGCATTTTAAACATAGAATCATAGAACCATATAGGTTAGGAAGGACCTGCAAGATCATTGAGTCCAACCATAATCCATCTACCACAACCACAAAACCATGTCCTGAAGCACCACATCTAAAAGCTTCTTGAACACCTCCAGGGATGGTGACTCCACCACATCCCTGAGCAGCCCACTCCAATGCCTCACCACTTTTTCAGTGAATTAATTTTTCCTATTATACAACCTAAACCTTCCCTGGCACAACTTAAATGCATTTCCTCTTGTCACATTGCTATTTACTTGGGAGAAAACACCAACACCAGCCTCTCTACAACCTTCTTTCAGGTAGTTTAGTGGGTTTACTCCCTGAGGAATTTTATACAGAGAGTTTTGGCTCTCAGAAAGCAGCTAGAGTGATTTTAGGCTAGCCTTTCCCCAGCTAGCACAAGTTTATGGCTGGGAGAGGACAGTCAGAGTGCTCCTTCCTCCTGACATTCCTCAGGGAGAACAAAATAACTCTGTGCTGCTTTCACCTGTGCAGGAGTATTTGAGAAGCTATGTTTGAGAAGGCAGAAACTAATTTTACTGCATCGATGCGATGACCTTTGATGTCCAAATTAAGAGAGACAGAAGGTGTTACTAATGACCCCAAGGAGGTACAGGAAGCAGAACAGAGAAGGGTTGGATGCCCTCAGTGTTCCGTTCCATATTCTGCCATACCCTAGAAAACACCAGAAGGGTGGAAAAGTTGCCCCTTTCTCCCTTACCTCTTACAAGGGATGTTTTGTAGAGAGGCTCCTGGCTCTCTGTCTTCAGCTTGCCCTGTGCTCTGCAGGATCCAGCTCCATCTGTTGCTGAGAAGGGCCCTTTCTCCTATGTTGGCGCTGCCAGAAGGGACCTTTGGATACTTTTATCAGCAGAGATTTTATATATATGTATTTAATTTCCTTCCTATTTGTTGCTATCTCTTCCCTGTTCTTTAAATGTTGTTCCAATTCTAATTTCTAGCCTTTAAGTCTCTCTTCCTTATTTCATTTTTATCTTTCCCTGAGAGGGTGGGGGAGTAATAGGCAGCAATTTCTTTCTCTGTGTTTTCATTCTTCCTGACCACTAAACAGACAGAATTAATTGGTGCCAAACATGGGTATTGAATTAAGCTGTTTTTTTTTTCCATTTGAATATATCAGAAGGTTACAAAATAAAAGAAATAATTTTCATCATGCTATTTTAACGTGACATGTTAAATCATGCCTTCCAGGACTATTGTTTAAAATTCCTCGTGATACAGTCCAGCCTCCTAAATGTGTTTTCTTACCTTCTCTGCCAGTCAATGATTGATGTGCAGATGGATTGGGTTATGGATTTGCCTGAGCACCTTGTATGCTACTTAATGAGCCTTTCTGTCCTGGAAAACTGTTCTGCCCCTCTCTATGGAAAGCTCACTGCACCCAAGTTTGGAAACGCCAGGAATGACTGTTATTATTGGACTTTATTATTGCTTTGCCTGAATTTGTTCTGGGGGTGGCTCATCTTCAAACATTGGCATAGGAACCCTGCTGCTGTAACAAAGACAAGCAGAGCCACCCTCATTCAGTCTGAACCAGCCCTCATCCCTCTGGTAACAACCCACAGAAAGCATTTAAGGAAGCTGAACCACCTGGTGAGAAAGGGTGACTTGGAGGCAGAGATTGGGGTAAAACTTGGCTCATAGGGAGAGTCAGCCCCAGGCAGGAACAACACGAGAAAGTGACTCAGGGACTGGGATAAATACTAAAACTGTGTCTCTGGAAGAGTTAAGAAATTTAGGAAAGGATTTTTCTCATAATGAAGTGAGCCACTAACTGCATGGGTACCGGGATGTCGGGACAATGGTGCTGATACAATAGATCTGGAGGGCTGAGGGGTTTAGCAATTGGGATCAGAAATGGAGGCATGGACAAAGACACTGGGCAAAAAACTGGCACTCATAGTCTCTAGTGACATCTCTTAGCAGCCATAAAGAGCTGATATTCCTCTAGGGAGAATATCACTTGTTGCCATATTATGTGGAGCACCATGGAGAAAGGAATCAGATATATGAGAGACCTCTCTGTCCCTGAGGTTATCTGTGGTGACAATGAGTAAGCACTGGTAGATCCTCATGAACTACCATATAGGAGTCCTCTGTCAAGAAAGTTCATAGGGTGCTCCTTTTATGTATTCCCTTCTTATTTCTCTCCCTTGACCAGGAAGGGGAGGGGAATAGTAAGGAACAATCCCCTTTTTTGTGTTTCCATAGGGAAGAGAAAACACTTCTTTGAAACAAAGAAGGTTCACTCTGACCACTAAACAAAGACAACAGGTTAGCCCAGAAATTGGGATACCAAAAGATTTTAGTGCACTCCTCCTGTATACCAAGTTCTACGTACCCATATCTGGAGATGAGGCCACTTCAGACAACAGATTTTTTTATCCCTTTAACTCCATTTTCATGGAATCAATTTAGTCCCACAGTAGTATAATCCAGGCCTCAACTACATGATCAACTCACATAATTCATAATGAGGTTATTAATGACAATTTGATTATCTAATCAACAGTAATTCTGACTTGAACTAGTTTAAGACTGATAAAAATTTCCTTTCACTTGAAGGAGGAAGCTGCAGATCAAAGTGTTGTTTGTCATGATGACTTGGGGACCTGCAGCAGAACAGAACTTCACTGCGTGCACAGCTTTCACAAAGAGGGATTGTGACAAACTCCCAGGGCCTTGTTCTCAGTTACATGCAATGTAGAGAGTACAGGAAGGTGTTGGTATGTCAGCTTCTCTAGACCCTGACTAAACCCTGAATGTGGGGTGTTTGAAAGACATATGTGTGTGTTGGAGCTGCTTCAGTAATCCTGCAGTACCAGATGCTACCTAGAAGGTATTGTCCATCCTGAATTTTTTTTAGGGGACTTTTGCACTGATGGAAAGACCAAAGGTGAAGATGATGGGCCAGACTGGAGCTGCTGCAACCAGTGTGTATCATTCTTTATATGACTTTGGAGTGGAAAAATAAACACCAGTGCTGTGAGTTGCTGCGTCTTTCCATGTCTACAGTTCAGAGCTGGTGTTCCAGAGAAGGAGCAAACAGTTCTTCTAACCCCTAGCTAACTGATGTTTAAGGATTCATTCAGTCCAACTCATTCCACTCCATAGAGATAAATAGGCTGGTATAGATGGTGCCTTTATTGCTGTCCTCAGAAAAGGGACCAGGGGACCAAGTGCTCCTCTTTTTGGAGATTGTTTCTGTAGGTGGCACCTGAAGGGTGTTGGTGGAGAGGGAGATTAGCAGAACTTTCAAACACAGAACCTTATCTCAAGAATTTTTTTGTCTGGTATCAAATAATAAAAAAGAGAAAACACTGGATACCTTCTGAAGAAAAAAGTATCTTGACTGCTTGGATCTTGCTAAAGTTATTGTGATGATAACAAGTCTTTCTCTAATAACAGTATCCTTGTTTTCTTAATATAATTGATTCAATAAATATTTTGGACCAGGGATCTTAATTTCTCCACCTGGGAATATCCTGGTAAATAACAAGATTCTCTCTGTCAAAATCTTGTTTGTTAGTGCTCTTTTCCTTTTGTTTTTAACAGTGTATTCAAAAGTGGCTGCAAAGGAAACCAGCATGTCCAGCATGTCGTGGGCAGGTGCTTGTGTTTAAAGTTAGTGGCAGGTGTTTGTCATCCATGATGAAGAAACTCAGGAGAGAGGGCCCTTTAGGATTACTTCCAAGAAACTCCGATTACAGAAGAAGAAAGAAAAAAAAATATTAGTCAGTGGTTTAATGCTTTACAAGGTCACTGTAAGTGTTTTAGATTTTTTTTTTATACAGTTCAGAGTCCAGTTTTGAAGATAAAGAACTCTCACCTGCCTGCATGTGTCATGGAAATATGTCAGTGTTTAGGAAAAAGGTAAAATATTTTTACAGTTCTATGGACAATGTAAATTAATATTACACAGTTGCTACGAAATGAATTGTTTATGTCATATTTCAGTTGTCATCAGTAAATGGCTAGGGAACATATATTGCTTTTTTCCAGCAGAGGGAGCGTGTCAATGCAGAATGAGAACATCAACTTTAGTTTTGCTCCTAATACGAGTCAGAGATTTTAATTAATTACAGTGCCAGGAGGAGACAACAGCAAAATAAATCATAATGAAGAGCACAGGACTGTATGGACAAATTTTGCCCTGTGTTGTTCTTATATCACTTTTGTGGATATGAAGGAAAATAATACTCACTGAAACACAAGGAGGAATTCAGTCTGGTATTCAGAGCAGTGGTATTCACACCATTATCCTCTTGACCTCACTTCTGAAACCCTGTATTGCTGAATCACTAGCTGGCTTCTACACACTGCAGATGTTTCCCAAACTGTCCTTATGATCTGCACTCCATTTCCATGATACTTTACCAACTAGAGACCTGCTGGTGGAGCCCTCCGTGACCCCACTCAGGTGCACGCTGAATGCCCAGGTGGGAGGGAAGGGATGAGCAGCATCCCCCCTGCAGAGGGATGGAGCTCCCCATGGCTGCTGCTTTCCCTGGGGTGACCAACATCAGAGACAGCTCACACAGCTCCTCCTCAGGGAGCTGCTCCTCCTGTGCACACAGCTGAGATGCTTTTCACCTCTGTGGCAGGCCCTACACCCAGAAACTAAGGTGGATTGTTTGCCCATGCTTCTCTGAAACCTTCTTCAGATACTTGCCTATAGCTGCTGAGCTGCTCCGCTGCTCCTGTAGGCCACAACGTCTCTATCATCACCAAGGGATCTGCTGTGTCTAGTGCTTGGTCTTGCTTTCTGTCTTTTTGATGTTAAACACAAGAAAGATTTTGGGAAGGTCTCCACTTATCTGCACCACAGAAAAGATAATATATTTCTTTACCCAGGTTGATTCTGACAGAATTGTTAAATGTGATGCCAGGAATTTCTCAGAGAAAAAGCAGTACAATTTCTTTTCTTAAAAGCAGCACATACTATTATATAAATGTAAATGAAGAAAAATTAACCAAAACCTTTGCTTTTAACATTTTTTTAAAGGAATATTTTCTTTCCAGAGTGTGTAAGTTACATTTAGAAGGTCTGTGCAGGTTTCTATGAATAGTTTAGTAACTCTTCTTTACTTATCAGGTGTGCAGACTGACTTTTCAAAACAAGATCTCACACTGCCATCCCTCACTGCTCCTGTTCTCCTATGCCACACAGGAAAACCCCTACAACATTACAGGTACTTCTCAAATACATAACAGCTGAAAATAAGCTATGTTTTAAAATCATAGAATCATAGAATGGTTTGGGGTGGAAGGGACCTTCAAGATCATCCATTTCCAACCCCCCTGCCATGGTCAGGGATATCTTTCACTAGACCAGGTTGCTCAAAGCCCCATCCCATCTGGCTCTGAACACTGCCAGGGATGAGGCATCCACAGCTTCCCTGGGCAACCTGTGCCTGTGTCTCACGACTCTCACACAGTAAAGAATTTCTTCCTAATGTCTAACCAAAATCTCTCCACTTTCAGTTTAAAGCCATTGCCACTTGTCCTATCACTGCACTTATAAAATGTTCCTCCCCAGTTTTCCTGTAGGGCCCTTCTGGTACTGGAAGGCTGATATAAGGTCTCTGCAGAGCCTTCTCTTCTCCAGGCTGAGCAAACCCTGAACTTTCTCATCCTATCTTCACAGGAGAGGTGTTTCAGATTTCTGATCATCGTCATGGCCCTCTTCTGGATTTTCTCCAACAGCTACATGTCCTTCTTGTGTTGGGGTCTCACAAGAGCAGAGTAGAGGGCAAGAATCCCCTCCCTTGACTTGCTGAATGCATTATGAAATATCTCTGTTCATCAGACACAGCCTCTGCTCCACAGCAGCCTGCATGAAAGTGAGCTGAGCCACACATCCACCCACACTGCAGCCAGTCCAGTTCAGAGTCTGACCCATGCAGGAAGGTTTTGTCACTGCTTGGCTGCAAACTGCAACACTGAAGGTCAGCGAGAAGATCCTGTGGGTCAGCTTAGCTCTGAGGGTACATCTGGCAATGGGACAGAAACAAGAGGATGGGGAGCAGCAAAAAGTCTTAAACCACACAGTTTATTTGCACAGTTAATGTAAGTTACTCTCCTTTGGCCTCTCCCTATTATTTCAGAGGAAAGCTGGAGACATAACATCGTACTGAACTTCGTTCTTCAAATACATAAATGTACACTAATTGCAGGGAGATTATTAATAACTCAAGGTTATCAAATGGAACACAATTGTTGGCAGGATCAGCTCCTATGCTCTGTCTAATGAATACCTTTGCTCATAATAAAAAAAGAGGTAAAACAACTGAATTTATTAAAAGACTTGAAATAAGTCACAGGAATATCAAAACAAAGCTAGCCCTAGATTACACACACACACCTCCTTTCTCATTCACTTGAAAGAGGGTGTTCTGGTTGGACTCTTCAGTGGACTCTTCCAGGAATAGAAATCACCCTCTTTCCCTTTGACACCAGTCAGTCATTTGTTTACTAAAACACTTGGCCATTTTGTTTGTATTGTTCTTGTTCTTCAAGACATCACATAATATTACATATACATATATATATATGCATACTATATATACTGAGCTGTGCTGGCAATTAGACTTTTGTATCTTTGCATCTCCTCTGTGTGCTGTACTGTGAGTTTCTGTCCACCACTCCCCCAGCCTGGCCACAAACTATTATTTTCTGAACTGCTCCTGTGTTTCTCTGCTTCCTCTCAACTTTCTTGCTCAGAAACAGCCTTCTCCCTGTCACTTTCCTTCATCCCTACCATGGCCTTTTCCTAAAAAGCTGCTTAGCTGGCTGCCAGTGATCCCATTACCTCCAACACCACCCTGCAATTTCAAACTCTCTTTTGAGTGTGCCTATGTTTATCAGGCATCTGTGCCAATATATACTAACTCACAGGCCAATGGAAATTTTGATGCTGTGGGAAACCTGGCAGAGAGGTGGGAGCAGAGGGGAACCCGTGCTGTGGAAGTGGGCCTGCCTACCATGCTTCTGGATTAAAGCAAAGGGAAGGCAGAAGCCGAGTGAGTTTGTTGAAGCACTGCTGCAGCTGTGGCTTGGCTGCTGGCTTGGGAGCAGGGTTGGCAGGAGCTTAGGCTTGGGGGTTTGGACCATCTGACTAGGATATCCCTGTGGAGAAGTGTGGTAGAGAGCCCAGAGCTGCCTTTGTGAGGGAGCTGGCTGGTGAGAAGTGTTTTGTGTTGACAGCAAGGGCCTGGGGTGGGTGTACTGTAAATTCAGGTGCTTTGGAAAGGAAAGGATTTGCTAAATGACAGCCAGGCAGGACGCTGAAGGATCCAGTTCATGGTGAGACGGGACATGTGGCCATGCCTGTGAGGAGCTGGCTGGTTAGACAGTGACTGAGCATAAGCCAATATTACTATTGGACACAGAGACTTTCATGTGTCTGATAAATGTGCATATGGGGAGAGATTCTTTGCACTAGAGATTTTCTGGCCCTGGTGTCCAGATGGGATGATGCCCAGTATCACAGTACAGAGAGATGGAGAACATTACCCGCTGAGCTGCAGGACAGCAGAAGGAAAAGTGTCCCAGGAGTCAATGCCCATGCAGTGACATTGGCTTCCTGACCTACCCATACCTCTGTTCTCACCTCCCATAGCTGTGCTCCTGCCCTTGCTTTCTTTCTTCCTCTGAAAAAGCATTTTCCCCTCTTTGTCACTTGCCTGTACTACAGCTGATGCTTTTCATGTCACTGCTTGACTGGACAATTTTTTTGTCCTGTTCTTTCTGCCTCATGTCTCCATCCAGAGGGTTGTTCACCCTGATGTCCTGCTCTGGCTGACTCTCTCTCCTGACTCACCCAAGGTACGTGCTGAACACAGCAAGTGAGTCAGAGGGAGACAGAGAGAACAAAAATTAACAAAACAATGAGGAAGACAAAGTTGCATCATAAAGAAAAAAAAAAAAAAAAAAAAAAGGCAAAAGAATACCATTAAGTTTATAAAGCAAAACTCTCAAAAGCTGGACAAATTCAGACCTAACTCTGCCTTTGGAAGAGTAGTCAAGCCCCCTCTCCCCTTCCCCCATGCAAAGAGTATAATGTGACATGATTTAATCCTTTGACTGCATACCATTTTTCCCACAGGACTAGTGCCTTGTTTAGTGTAAAAGCAGGACAGTGTCTGGGAATGAAGCCGGTCTCTACATTTCCTGGATTAAGTGTGTGACTGTGGGCCCCATTTATCACCGTACAACCCAGACACTGCACCGAGTTCACAGCTGCCAGCTGCTTTGTGAGGTTTTTTAGGGTAGATTTTCCTGCAGCCTCTGAATGTTTTGCAAACACAATTGCCACGACAGTGTGCATTAAAGGTAAGGATCTGCCACTTTCAGGGAGCTGGGAACTTTTTATTAGGATTCGCTACATCTTTTCACATACTCTATTGGTCCTGACATTTGTTCAGAACATTTTATATTTTAACCAATTGCTCTAGCAGATTTCATTTGCTTTTCCTGAGTCCTTGGTGCTTCTATAAATCTACGACCTAGATGTGTCCAACCAGGTACCCCAAAATAAGAAACTATCAGCCAAACATTCAGGTAACTAATCTAAAATGACCAAAGAATGGAGGCAGGGAGAGTTTCTAATTCTTGCAGCCACAGTTTACTATTTCCAAGTCCCTGTTTCTGCAACAACAGGTAAACTAGGACTTGAGCTGGTATTCAGCCCTGAGAGAGTAAATCAAACAGGCTCTCCACCATCTGAGTATTTAGAAGTTATGCTGTTATAGACATTGTCTGACTAATCTGTTGCTGACCATCCTCACCAAAAAATGCCAGGTTGGTGTATATAATTTTTCCCAGCATGAATAATCTGTTACTTTCTATTTCAAAATTTGCTTCATGAGTAAAAAGAAATGTCATTCCATATTTCAAACTTCTGTGGTGGCATTTCCAGCCTTAAAAATAATCCTTGTCCTCATTCAGCTGATACATGACAAAGAAAGAATAAGCAAAGATTCTCAATCTGCAGTGTGAGGACAGGGACCATAATTTTTACACGTGTCTGTACTACAGAAGACCTCACCTGCATGCCTCTCAATGTCATAGTTTGTATTAATTTCAGATACTGATGCTCTGAGAAGAAAAACATTTAGGTTCTGCAGAATATTTTTTCCTAGTGCTTCTGCTATTCCCAGATTTCTCTGTCTGAATCATAATTATATGGAAATGGAGAAGTCTGGGGACAAAATTCTTACCACAAATACACTTGACATTTCTGCCTATGTTGCACCAGATTCTCCATACTGAATTACTAGATTAGTTCAAAGGACTCTAATCAGCTTGAAACATAGCCAATTACCCTTAAATTCTAGATTGTTTCTGTTTCAGGTATTGCACCTGCAGTTATTGCTGTTCCTGTCTTAATGAAGATAGGGGTAAGATGAGGCCTTTCAACCATTTTTCTCCATAATTGTTTTTGCATGTCTTTCTAGATGAAAGACTTTCAAAGGGGGAGACATATTTATATGCTATGAGTCAGCTTGGCAAATTCCAGATTAATTCACAGCAAGGATATAAATCTGAAAAAAAAAAAAAGTTTGAAAGTTTCTTACACAGGATACTTGTAAAAAGATGAAAAGTACTTCAAATAACAATAATATAATTAATAATTAAAAATTGGATAATTTTAAAATGTAATGTCTAATGTAACTACATTTTTTGCTGATGGCAGAGTTAGGCCTAGAAGCATTTTTAAACTCTAAAGATGTAAACCTGTATCTTTTAGGTCCATCTAAGAACAAATATCCCTACTCACTCTCAAAAAATTGGACTGTCTTAAGATGGGTCATTGTATTGAAATTCACTTTTTATTTGCTTATTACAGGTTTTGTTGGAAACAGAATGTCTATGTTTTCCTTTCCTGAAGGCACAGACAATACATGTATTTGTCTTTTTTTTTTCAGCTATTGCATAAACTTTGCAAAGCCGGAATGATTTGTTTAACTTCCTCTGCTCACTCTCTAGATGAATGATTTCATCAGTGTCAGATGCACTTAGATGTTACATTTCATGAGGTCTATCTCAGATGTGGTGCTATATACAAAATGTCCAAGGGAGCAGATAGACATTTTTCTTCAGTTTTTACATAGACACATGTCATGAAAGTGTCCTGTTGGAGGAGATTGGACTAGGCTTGGGAGGCCAATGGTTGGCTTCAAGCCCTTATCATGCAAGGCTGTGATCTTGCACACCCCTACTCTACACCCGTGCTGGAGGCTGGGTGCACATCCTTAGGGGGCAAGATAGCATGAATGAAGCCAGTTGTGGTAAGAGCAGCAAAGGCCAAAGGCACAGAGTGCAGCTGCCAGAGCCCCGTGGACAAAAAGTTGGAGAAAGAGGTTATGGTGGTGTCTTCTTCCACTGTTTGCCAAAGGTAGAGTTACCCCAGGTTGTCAGGAAGAGCGCAGTGGACAACACGCAGATGAATATAATCCAAGTATTGCCATTTATTGAGAGTAGCAGTAGCCCTTTTATACACAGTCAGGCTGATAACATAATACAAGCATATTGCTGGTTGGTACAACACATTTTCTGTATGCCACAGGGCACTATCTAACTGGTTAAACACAATTGTTTATGGGCTGTCTATGTGATGCTTTCCCATCCTGTTATTCTTCTTTTCTGCTGCCAACTCCCTTATCTTTTGCCTGTAGCTGATCTTTTAATAACTTTGCAGCTGGGCCTCAAGGCCCTTAGCTCACTCTGGCTAAAGCTGAATAGTCAGGATTGCTCACATGTCCATTTTCTTCCAAAGATTCTCCAACACCGGGTGACTGGGCTGAAACCAGGTCTTATGACTCCACGTTATGCTCACCTTTGCCAAGCTGCAGAGGCTAGGGTGACCCTAAAACATGTGTATACCTCTGATTTGTCTGTAACCTGCTGATGGGTATTGGGATCAAGGCACAGATATGTGACTGTGGGCGAATGAGGGAGAGAGATATGGTTCATTTAAATGCCTGTTACCTGTGGTAACTCTGATGAACTAAAGAACTAAAGCTTTAAATGTAATGTAATAGACCTGTGGGGCTTGGAGCCACAGACGTTTGGCCTTGTAGTGCTTCATTCAGGTAACTCCTGTGAAAAGTGGCTCAAGCCACCAGTGGAGGTTTAGGTTGGACATTAGAAAGAATTTCTTTACGGAGAGGGTGATCAGACATTGGAATGGGCTGCCCAGGGAAGTGGTGGATTCTCCGTCCCTGGAGATATTTAAAAAGAGACTGGATGTGGCACTCAGTGCCATGGTCTGGTAACTGCAGCTGTAGTGGATCAAGGGTTGGACTTGATGATCTCTGAGGTCCCTTCCAACCCAGCCAATTCTATGATTCTAAGCACTATTTGTAAATTCACCTTGCAGCATTTAAGCTCAGCCACAAACAAACTTCTTCATAACTTGCTTCAGGTGCAATGCTTCGTATCAGCAGTAAACAACCAAAGACAAGCCTATAAAAAATCTTCTCTGTAGGTGTCTCAGGGACTCAAGCCCAATGATTTCCTGAGCTTTATTTAAAGTGTGTTCCCTAACGATTCTTCTGGGTGTGATTTACTTTCATTCCAGCAAGAATGGAGGGATTCCCAACTACGAAGGAATTTTTCCAGTCAAAAATAGGACACAGGGCATATGGAAATAATAAATTTGTTTGTCAGATGGGCAGACACAAAAGATGCACCTAGGCTGTATTTTTCAGGTAATCTTGTTTTTCTGTCTTCAGAACTACAGTTTTTATTTGCAGCTGTCCTGAATGAACAGGTTTTACCATCTCAGAGAGAATACACGGTGCTTTTACCATACAGTGTGCTCATTTTACTGTACAGCTGGAACAATGTAAATGACATCAAACTCATGCTGTTCGAGTATTGAGCAGTTGTCCAGAAGCATTCATAGCACAGACCTGACACTCACTACAGCATTAAGCATCTAAAGGCAATTGTTAATTTGCTGATGGGCACATTGAGTAGGAAGAAAAGTGGAAATGGATCCAATACATTATTAATTACAAACTGGTGAACTGAATCTATTAGTAATTTTAATTTTGGGAATACGTTGCTTCAGCAAGACAAGTGTTGTCTGATTTCTTTTCTCCTTTGACCAACCAGAGTTGGGGAAAAACACCAAACCCCTTCAGGGGTGGGTGAATACTCTGTTCCTCCAGATAGGGGAGGGCTCAATTGTCTGCCTGTGTGTCAGGCATGAACCCTAAGTTTGGAACAGATTCAGTTTTAATTTAATTAATTAATTTCCTTTAGAATAAATTAAAAATAGTAAGATGAAAATGAAAGACGGTCTGAACTTGACTGAATGTAGAAGTGCCCTGGTGATCGCTGGTAAAAAAATTGCAAAGGATTCTTTGTTGTTTCCACAGTCCCTAACACATTTATAGAATATTCTATGCCTGTGCTTCTCTGTGGTTACTTCAATGCACACTACAATAGTCCTCACATAAATACAGAATCCCTGTAGGGTTTCCAGGATGTTAATTGGAGTTTTTGACATTGGAGACACTAATTGTTACTTAGAGTCACTTCTATGTCATCTTAAGTATGGATGGAAGCAAGGAATCCCACGAAGAGATTTTTGCTCCACTGCCAAGACAAACGGATCAAACCAGTGGTAAATAGATGAGGTAATTACAATTATCAGGTTCATTACCTGATTTATCTCAGTCTAACTGAAAACTCTTCTGCAACAGAGGGATATCCATTAGGTAGGAATTAATGCTATTATGTGAAATGAATTCTGCTGCCTAAAAAAAATTACAAAAGAAGTCACTCAGCTGTAACAGCTGTTACAGAGGCTGGATTTCTGAAAGACTGCTTAGGGAGAGGGGTTCTGGAAAATATTGCCTTTTTCTCTATAGTGATTACATCACCTAACTTGCAAAGGCATCTGCTTGCCAGATGCTGAAGGGCATTTGCTGGAAGACTATTAATCTGATAGTAAAAATGTCACTTCATACTAAAGAGACAAGCATGGACAGAGCTGTCCGAGAACATAACTGAGGGTGAAAAAGCATCAAACAGAAATCCTTGTCAATCATAGACTCATCAAATGATTTGGGTTGGAAGAGACATTAAAGATCATCTAGTTCCAACCCCCCTGCCATGGGCAAGGACACCTCGCACTGGACCAGGTTGCTCAAAGCCCCATCCAGCCTGGCCTTGAACACTTTCAGGGATGAGACATCCACAGCTTCCCTGGACAACCTGTGCCCGTGCCTCACCAACCTTACATTAAAGAATTTCTTCTTTATCTCTAGTCTAAATCTGCCCTCTTTCAGTTTAAAATGTTGCCCTTTGCTCTATTGCTACAGGCTCTACAAAAAAGTCTGTTTCCATCTTTCCTGTAAGCACCCGTTATATATTGGAAGGCTCTAATAAG
This sequence comes from Heliangelus exortis, assembly GCF_036169615.1. Lineage (NCBI taxonomy): Eukaryota > Metazoa > Chordata > Aves > Apodiformes > Trochilidae > Heliangelus > Heliangelus exortis. Next base: position 111,619,976 of record NC_092422.1, on the reverse strand, counting down.
GTCCCTAAGTTTTAATCTTTACATGGAGTTAATTTCATCCACAAATTTTGCAATGCAAAAAGCTTTCAGATCCTGAAAAGCAGAAATCCTGAATTAGGGGACCTGAGGTCTTAGACTGTAGTCCATGTTATGAATATGTGGTGGAGAGAAAGGAGGGCAACCAGGCTGGTGAAGGGACTCGAGCACAGATCCTATGAGGAGAGGCTGAGGGAGCTGGGGCTGTTCAGCCTGGAGAAGAGGAGGCTCAGGGGAGACCTCATCACTCTCTACAACTCCCTGAAAGGAGGGTGTAGCCAGGGGGGGTTGGTCTCTTTTCCCAGGCAACCCTCAGCAAGACAAGAGGGCACGGTCTCAAGTTGTGCCAGGGGAGGTTTAGGTTGGACATTAGAAAGAATTTCTTTACTGAGAGGGTGATCAGACATCGGAATGGGCTGCCCTGGGAAGTAGTGGATTCTCCGTCCCTGGAGATATTTAAAAAGAGACTGGATGTGGCACTCAGTGCCATGGTCTGGTAACTGCAGCAGTAGTGGATCAAGGGTTGGACTTGATGATCTCTGAGATCCCTTCCAACCCAGCCAATTCTATAATTTTACGAAATGCATCTCAGCTTGGCTATTCTAACAGCCTCAAGGGAGGCTGGCAACACAAGAGCTTGATGCTGACAGGGACAAAATAGGGTCAGGGAGGCTCCTGGTGTAGTTTGAACAGAACTTCAAAACCTGATTATCATAACTTCATGGTAAAAAACTCCTGACCACGGTGATGGGTTCTCCATCCCTGGAGGTTTTTAAGAAGAGACTGATGTGGCACTCAGTGCCATGGTCTGGTAACCACAGTGATAGTGGGTCAAGGGTTGGACTCGATGATCTCAGAGGTCCTTTCCAACCTGGATGATTCTGTGATTCTGTAAATACCTCAAAGGAGGATTTTTCCATATGCAAACCTTGAAGATTTTGTTGATGTCTCTGCTGGCTGATGTAACAGAGTTTGGTGCTGTATCAAATGCCTTTCACTGTACTGTAAAGGATTCAGTAATGTCACTAACATAGTTAGCTACAGAGTGACATTTGAAAATAAAACTGTGGCTTCATCCTCTCAATTTTATTTTTAGACATTCTTCTTTTGGATTCAGGGCTCTGCCATACATTCCTGTGAAATTACAGGAACGAGGGTGCTCCTTTTTGTAGAGGAAACCTCAGACAGGAAAAAAAAAAAAATCTAAAAAGTCCCCCGCTGTTCTATGCAGCAATCAAAGGAGGGTTTGTGTGTCAGCAAGTGTCTCTCTCCTTCTTCTACTTCTCCTAGCCCTCCCGGGCTGGTGGGAGCCGCTACCTCCGGCCGTGAGCCCCGCCGCCGGGCCGGCCCCGTTCCCCGCTGCTTTTCCTGGAAAGAACAACAAAAGGGGGGACGGGCACCGGGCAGAGCCGGATCCCGCTGAAGCTTGGCTTTCCCACTTTTATTTGGCGCTGCCCTGGGTCCTCCCCAGCCTAGGCGGGGAGGAAACCGCCCGCCCCCCGCGGGGCCGCCCGGGGAACATCTGGGCGGCCGCGCCGCAAACATCTGGGCCAGCGGCGGCTGCGCATCCCCCAGCGGCTGCCACATCTGGAGGGTCCGGCGGCCGGGGGGCTGGTCCGGGCCCGGGCAGAGAAACCCCTCGGAGGGGGCGAGGGGCTGCGGGGAAAGAGGAGAAGGAAGGAGGCTGCGAGGGAGCGGGGCGGCGGAGGTACGGGCAGCCCCACCGCCTCCCAGCCCTGGGTGCGGGCAAGGCTGGAGCTCTTTCCCCAGGAGGCTGCAGGAGGGGTAAGTGTTGAATATTCCCGCCTGAAAGGACAACAAACTACTCCATGTTGGCCTTAAGTCTGTCCATGAGGGGCACTCCTGGGGCAAAAAGGGCCGACGGTACTTTTAAATCAGAAATAGCTTTGGGAAAGGTTGCTGGTTGTAAAACATGCCTGTAAGCCCTTGCAGGCATCCCGAGTAGTTTACCCTAGGTACAAGAACTTTGGCAGCAGTGGTTCTGGATCGTTAAACCTAGGGGGATTAAGTGTTAAAGATGGGAATAAAACATTCACTATAGGTTAAGGTTTCGTGCCTGTTTTTATTTTCTCTCTCTTCCTTGGATGTCTCAAATGGAGAAATGCATCCAAACTCTGAATTTCCAGGCAAAATCAGGAGTTTAAAGTAGCCACGTCTACTTATTATATGAGAGAAAGTCTAAAAAGTTATATTACCCTAGTCTCTCTATTTCAAAATAGTCCCTGCATATGTTTGGTTTGTTTTTTGTTTTTGCTTTGTTTTGTTTGTTTGTTTTCTTTTGTTTTTTGTTTTTTGGTTTTTTTTTGTTTGTTTTTTTTTTCTTTTTTTTTTTAGTTTTTCAGTGACATATCATGCTCTCTCCCAATAATGTTTAATACTTTACATGATATCAAACTCTTTATTAAATATATTTTTGGCAAATGGTTTTTTGAGATTTCAGATCTTAGGAACTGAAATTTAGAAGTGCTTCAAAAGAAAATATTTCTGCCTATGGTTTCAAAACAATGTTACATGAACATGTTACAATGAATATACATTTATATATCTAGTTACTGTGATTTCTCCAGAATGTATAAGTCTGTTTACATCACCTTATATTATCGTAGACCTCTCTAAATTATGGCATACATTGTGCCATAAGTCATCACAAATACGTTTTCATTTGTAAAAGGCATTTATTCAATATTGATTTTACATGCAAATTCATAATTGACCCTGGAGATACCTTTCTGAAGTTCAGTCAGATGTCTTTTGCTTCTTTTCAGGGTTGCTTATGTGGGCTTTTCCTGTATTTTTCTCTTTACAAATGGAGAATTCTCCTAGGGTCTCTTGACCCTAAGTTGTTGAGGGTGTGGGTAGATATAATTGCTGGGGTAGAAAAATCAAATGAACCTTGAGAAGTGGCTTCAATAATTATGCCTGTGTTTAGGCAAACTCTCCATGTGTACTCTTTTCTTGCACACCAAATCTGCTGAGAAATACCATTTTTACTCAGTAATGAAAACAGCCAGTGCAGTAGCACAAAAATGGGCTTCTTGTTTTCCAGTCTGTACCTTACATGAATCAAGACTCCTCACTGTCAAACTTCTTGTTGACTGGCTCCTGCTCTCTTTCTTAGATGTGACCAAACTTGCTCTTGCTCTCTTGCAGTTGGTAACAGTGGTCATTTTGATTGTCTCTTATGCACAAGGTGAGTTCCTAAAGCTGGGGATTATAAATAATTAAACACTGTTTTTGAAATATCTTGGATTTTAGTTGACTGCCACTCTACTGTGGCAGTTCTGTTTTATCCTGCAGCAGGAGCCAGATCTTGAGTTCTGATACTTCTTTTTGCTCCAGAAAACAAAAAGGATACTTAATTCTCATTAATTTATGCCTAAATCAGGGCCTGCTATAACATTTTAATGCTTTCTTGGCAAAATCCCTGAAACTCCATATGACCTTGCATTTGAGACATTTCTAAGATACAGAATGTAGCATCTGTAACATCACTGGTTTCGGAAAGGGGTACAGCCCCTTGCTGCAGCTGCTGCTTGAATTACAGAGCTCCTACTCCATAACATTATTCTTGCTTCCTCCATTAACTCTGTTGGATAACGGGCAGCACAAACAGAAGCTGCCTCTGCTTTGGTCTTGCATTATGGAGGACTCTTCAATTTCTGCTAATGTTGCATTAGCACTAGCTAATTCCATTTAGTGTGTATGAGGTGGGCTCATAAAGAGGAGCTACACCTGTTTCTCTGATGCATTTTTATTTTTCTAGCTGGGCTGACTCCGACAGTTATTTCTCCCAGCTTACCTTGCCAATGCTCCCATTTATTCATTAATGTTTCTCTTTCTTTTCTGACCCACATGTTTTTTGAGAGTGTATTTTCCCCATACAGTAGCTGGCAGAGACAGTGCTCTTGGTCAGCCCTGTGATTAGCACTACACCAAGCACCCTGATCTCAACAGACAGAGAAAACTTCCAGGTACAAAGACAAGTCAGTCAAGGCCAAGCTCTAGATGCAAATCCCACTTTCTGCTCTGTTCCATGACTTTATGGAAATTACTGAGAAAAAAGGTTTTTAGAATTTTTTCTCCATTTCTCATCAGAACACTACAGTGCAAGCCCTAACCACCCAAATGTCATTAGTTATAGAATCCAAATCAGTGAGGTACTTCCCCCCAGACAGACAGGATGGCTGATGGCTAAGAATCACTTTATCAAATAACTTCTGAAAGCAAAGATTCAAGAAGAAGAGGCTGGATCTCAGCAGGAGGAGACAGCTAAGTGTAGCCCAGTGTCCCACTAGAAGCCAATATTCTGGACACACACCCCTAGTTTCTGGCTTTCTTCCTAGCAGGGGAGAGAAGTTCAGCTCTTAGAGGTGCCACCTGCTTGTTCCCCAGGTATGAGCTGTTATGAGCATCACACTGGCTAACTGAGCTGGCTTGTAATTTTTTTGGTAAGAAAACTGAGTCCTTCCTATGAATACCAACAATGACTACTAAATGCTCTTTCACTTGTTAAGATGAACTGATGAACTCCCTTCCTGTTTTTGTTAACTTGAGAGCATCCTTATGATGAAAGCTTACTAGTATGCACAGCACTGTCTGACACTTCTGCTTACTGTATTTTGTTAGTGTTTGGTGATTCTTTAAAACAGGGTCTTCTCTATAATAGTCCAGTCCTCATTTCAAGGCCTCAGTCACTCCAGTATATGGTACCATATATAATGAAGAGAAACCGAAGAGAAATCTAAATGCCTTTTCTGCAGTCACTGGTAGCCACAGTAAGGCAGCAACCCTTGCAACCAAAGAATTATAAACCATACTGAGGTCAGCAAGCCCTGTCTTCCATACCTGAAATCTGTCCTTCTCCAAGAATAGAATTACTCACTTTCCTTTTTCACACCTGCCTTGCTTGCAGGTAGAAAAAAGCATAATAGACCACTCAAACATTAAGTCTGCTCAGTTAATACCCCTTTTTTCAGTTGTGTTTTCCTATCTTCAAGATGTACTTGGATACACAAACAACTGCAGCAAATTCTAATAGTCTGTAAAGTGGTCTGTAAATGCCAGGCACAGGATTTGTCACAGCCCAGATGATACTTAGTATTTATTACAAATATTTGTTATAGTCCAGTGGTTGTGTCAACTTTGCTGTCTAACTTGATTCTTCTGCTGAAGCCCTAACTGTATTGAGAAGACACTATGAAGGGAGGTCCATGAGTGCTAACAGAAACCAAACAATATTTTATTTTGTTTCCTCTCCAGAGCTGGACATTGAGCCACCAGTTGAGATAACAAACTTTTGCCCCCTTGACATTTTTCTAGAATGACTATCAGGAAGCAGAGAACCTGTCGGTGAGCACACCTGAAACTACAAGGAGTGGCCAGGGGTTACCAGTGGCCAAACCTTACAAAAATCGTCATGGTAGGGTAACCAGACAGCAATTTTCTTACTGGAGGTGTGACCAGGGGCCTTCAGGTTTACCTGGTTTCCTGCAGAGGTAATTCGTTGGAGAGATTTGGACAGTAAGAGGAACAGTGAAAGAAATTTAAATTTAAAAAGAGAGAGCATTTAGGAATTTCACTTGCTGGCACAATTCAGGTTAAAATCAGGAGGCAGCAAGAGCCCAGCACCAGGTAGACTGTAGAGGGGAGCCAGTCCTGGATGTCAGTGAAGATCTCCTGCAGCACAGCAGTGGGATGTAGCAGCAAGTCCTCCCCCATGCCATCTGTCTGGCAGGGCTGAGCCTCCACTTCACACAAGAGAAAACTTGCTTGATTCTATTGAGCTGTGCATTGGCAACACCTCCCTTTGAGGCCAGCAATCTGCTGTGACCCTCTGCAGGGAAGGGAAGAGCTGCTCTGTGTGACCCTCTGGAGGGAAGGGAAGAGCTGCTTTGCACAAGAGACAGCTGGAAGGTCACCTCACAGGAGGCAGCGGCCGCTGCTGGGATCCTGCAGGCAAGGAAGTGGCTGTGGGGGCTGAAGCTGAACATGCTCCTGCTGGAGGTAGCACTCTCATACCTGCAATAGTCTGCTCACATACTCGTGATGTTTTACCCTTTATTTAAGGCTGTGCTAGGAAATACCAAGTTTTATGGCCAATAGGAAAAATTGACTTACATATTCCGTGCAATCACAAGGTATTTCTTTTTGTGTGTGTGCGTGTTTTCGGAACGTGTGGTGAATGAAAGGCTCTGAACTGGCAGTCCTGAAGACCAAATATTTGATATCCACAGACTAGCAGCTGCTCTGATATCAATAGCAAATGGTAAGACTATTCTGGAGTGTTTCTTGTCCCTGGATAACCTCTGGAGATAGTCTGCTCAGCTTTGAGAGCAGAAACAGATTTAGCAGATGCACAGAGAAAGGGGAAGAAAAGCCAGAAAGCTGAGGGTCACGAGAGATGAAAAAACTCTGTGAGAAGCACTCAGAGGGCTAAGAAGGACAAGTATCTGGGAACAAAGAGTTGTTGACAGATGCGAGGCACTGAAAAAGTTAGAGTAGTACTGGCCATGAGCCCAAACTTAGTGTTACAAGAGATTTTGACTTGGATACCCTACTCTTTCAGGCCAGAATATAGATTTCTGGCCATTATCTCTTTGGGATTTCTGGTTTTCATCCCTGTCTGGTAGTCCTGAAGATTTTATCAAGGGTTGAATTCTTCTCTTACAGGCTTCAGAGATGCCTATTCGTGACATTTATTTATTTATTTTTAACTGAAAATCTTTCTCTCTCACACTCTTAAGCCAAAAATATCAAGGCTATACAGTCATTTTTTAACATTTCTGGAAGTCTTGACTCCCACTTTCCTTAGCAGACACAGCACTTAGTTCCAGTTTAATTCTGAAGGAGCTATAGGTGCCAGAGCACCTTCACACCAGAGCAGTGACCTCATGTGGAAACATGGGGTTGTAGTTGCTGAAACACTTTTAGTCATGACATGAAACCAGTACTGCATTTAGTGAAGAGAATAATTACAGCAGATAGTGTTTTTCAGATCAGCATGGCTCTCTGTGGTGTTTATAATCTAGTGGCTACAGGTTAAAAGGCACTCATCTCATGAATATATCTTCAATGACAAGGAAACTTTGGTACTGAAGTAAACTTGTCTGATTTTCTGTGATGTGCCTTCAATATATTCAACTTTGTTGGATTCCTGTTTTCAATAAAAGCTGTGTGATCACAGACTGTGCACTGATTAGAAAATGTCTACAAAGTTGTCATTTCCTCCTCGTATCTGAGCGAATTATTCTCATTGACATCATGATGGATTCCTGCTGCTCTTATGGATAAATAAATATATTCTATCAAATATTATAAACTCCACACTGTTGTTTCCTAATCTAGCATAGATGGGAGAGGAATAATGTTTTGATTTCACAGTTGCAGTAAATTTTCTTATGCTTAATCTCTGAGTCTTAACATTTTTATCCTATGGTTTTGTAGCAGAAATTAATGCATTAAAGCAGAGTGAGTTTCTCCCATAACTTGTGTCATTTCTCAAAAAAAACAAACCCTGCATGTTTTATTGACTGTCGTCTTTAACATCCACCAGGGCTTGATAAACACAGGAAACTGCAAGGCATACTTCTGTGGTAGGAGAATATGCAGGGAAGGGAAACCGCCTGCTGCAGGGCAGCTCTGGCTCAGCTGTCTCTTATGTCCCCCTCCGGTACAGGGTACTGATCCTCTGGCTTTTTTTAAAGGGAGGAAGGAGAAACAAAAGGAAATGAATCTAGTTCTTCAAGAACTGATTGAGGAACAGTCTGAGTAAGTCAGGAAGTATCGCTAGTTTTTCCTTACCACTTGCAAGTCTTGCCTTATTCCCTACATGGGCAGCCTCGAAAGATCAGGAATCAGAATTGTGTATGTTATGAAATGTCCCTTCCAAAAAGTCAGAAGGTGTTTAAAGGAATTATATAAGTGTTTATTGCCTGCCTTTCATGCTTCTACTGGTGTAAGAGAAAATTTTCAGGCTAAAAATACTCACTTTTCCTTGAGTGCTCATTTGTTACCTGCATTTGTTCATCTTTTCCTTTGCCAGTGGATCCCCAATTCCTTTCTGATCTCAAGGAGTGAGATGCAGCCTGTACAAGGGGATGAACATCTCAGGTACACAAAGTATTACTGGCCTGGTGTGCTCCACACCATCTCAATAGAGGGATCTCACATTGTACTTGCTGTCACATCAAAGTGGTGTTGTGGTGGCAGTTGATATTTAGTCTTGCCAAAATAAACTTTCAGGACCAATTAAAGGAAATTAATCATTTAGAAAGCTTAATCAGTTTGAGGTGAGCTCTGTCATGGTGTTTTCATGTTTGCAAAGGGTTTAAAGTGTAATTCATGTAGCTTCTTTCTGAAACTGACTGTTGAGATTCAGTGCTCCAAAAGTCTGCCATAACAGCTGGCTGGCAGATCTGATTTGTCTCTTTCTGGAAAAATCTTACAAATAATCCCTAACTTCTTTGAATGAACTCAAACTGAAGTTTATACACTCTGAAGCTAATAATATGCAATCATATTCCTTACAGAAAAATAATTTTTTATGGTTCTGTTTGTTTATCTTGGATATAAAACAGTAGCGGCTCTATCAATCTTTTCCTTTTCATCTTTTCCCTTGTTTTGAAAGGCAAAAACAGAGTTTTAGACAGAGTATCTTGATGTATTACTGAGGTTTAGGGCAGGAAGATTCTGCAGTGATCAGATTTCTAGGTAACACACATGTGACTTTTTTTATACCATTCACTGCAACATCAACACACAGTTCTTCATATGACTCTTTCTGCAGCTGCAGTCTCCCAGAGACAAGCTTCTCATAGGTTTAATTTACCTTTTTAATCCAGTATCTTGCTTTGATGTGCCATACAGGATAAATCTTTCCCTTTGGAGTGCTGTGTACCTGTGGTGAATAATAAAATATCTAATGAATAAAGTCTTTCTAATGAATAGTGTTCAGGGAGATCAGGCACAGGGGAGGTAAGGCCACCCCCCACTCCTCTCCTCTTCCTTTCCTTCAAAAAAGGAATAAACCTCATCTGTAGTACCTTTCAGGCCAGAAAGTTTTAGAAGAACCAGAAACCGAGACTTTCATAATGAAAGAAGTATTTCAAAGTTTAAAACAAAGGCTAAAGCAAAGTCCAGATGACTGTCTAAAACTTCATCTCCTGTTAGTACTGCCCTATTTTGAGGCAAACAATGGCACAGTGAATATTGGCAGTGATACACAAGCTGCTCTGGCTCTTTGAACTAAAGATGTCTTGAAATGAGATACCTCTTCTGTGAGATGTTGGGAGCTGGGTCTCATCTGTGGAGCTGAGCCCCCCAACCACAACACAGTAGGCTGCTCAGGAGTGAGCAGTGCTTTCTCCACTTGCAAATAAAACACAGGCTTCAACCTAACAGGACTTTCAGGGTAGTGGGGAAGCAGAGGAGGCAGAGAAAGGCTCTCTTGACCCTTAGACACTCAGCTACCACCTCATCCCCCTCTTGCACTGCCCACCGTGGGGCAGGATCAGAGATGCTCAGCTCACAAGTAATCTGATTTGGCATCACCAACACATGCCCCAGGAAGGATTAGAGCTTAATTCAGTGTTTTGTGAGTGGAGATAGAGGCAGTCATCACAATCTTGGTGGCTGGGGTGCCTGTGCTGAGACATGCCTGTCAGCTCTGCCACCACTTGTTCCTCCTCACAGCTTTTCTGTTCTGCTCTGAGTGGGCAGCTGGAGAGCAGGAGAGGCAAAGATCCCCACAACATCTCTGGGCCTTGCTTTTCTTCTTGGTGGGAGGCAAGTACCATGCAGAAACCCTTCCTAGCACAGCAAAAATCCCAAATGGAATATTTTACATTTCATAAGAGCGTGTAACCAAATCCCTCATTCCCCCCTTCAGCTGCTCCATGGCTGGCAGGTCCTGCTTCCTCAGGAGCCTCCTCTGGGGCTAGGTGCAGGCATCTTGGTGTGCTTTGCTTCCAAGTTTTGAGACTTTCAGCACTGACAATACCTGCAAGTATCCAGAAATGGGCTTGCTTGGGCAGCAACTGTCACATATCCCTTTTCTTGTACTTCAGTGATATTTCTCCAGAAATTAGCTAAGGGGAGTTTTATCGAGGAAAATGTTTCAAAGCTCATCCCCTTCCTTTCTTCAGCCTCACAGTGGGAGAAATCATCTCTGGATAAGGAGAGGACATGCAGAGGGGGAAAGACCCTCTTCAGCCTCCCTGTTTAAATCACATCCTGCCTTGTGCTATGCATGAACACTTAAATTTTTTTTCTTCTCTTTTGTAGTATATAAGTATATAGGTCAGTTTTCCTCATATGGTTGGGTAGTAGTCTTGTTGCTTCATGACCTGTGCATGTGGAGAAGTTGCTCTTCTTAAAAATTTTTGAAACATAAATCAATGTTTTCAGTGTAGCTTAGCCTCCAGAAATAAGAAAGGACTCAGAGTACGTGACTAGACAGCATTACATGTACCCTCTACAAGTACTGCACAGCCCACAAGCCACAGTTTCAAACTTCTTATTCAGAGCTGACCATAGGAAATACTTACTGGTTAGGAAAAATACACCAGAGCCTGCATGTTGTACTCTTTACCAGCTTCAGTGTAGTCTGGTAATAGTATTTTTAAGTCAGCAGTGATAATAACAGAAAATACAGATTGCCAGTGCTTCTAAAGTGGTTATTCTTGATTATTGCCTAAGCAAAGATTGAGCATGCCTTTGAGTCATGGTACATAGCAATGCAGTCTACAATAATTTAAAGAAAAATTGCAATTTAATGTTAGAACTGTCATTTTAATGAAAAAGCTCTTGGAGCTAAGTTAAATCTCCTAGAAGCTGGGATGGTGACCAGAATTATTAGGTTTATTAACGGCATTGCTTTAAAAGGACTTTGTAACACTGACTGACTGATAACCTTGTAGCTCAGTGCACCTCATGTACTTGATAATGTGTATCTAGTTGTGGGTGCATAATTCACCTATCAAATAGGTGAGAAGGACTTGATGTTTGTAAATTATAATGAGACATCTGGATAGAAATATAAAATACAATTTATTAATGAATAGCTATCCATCAGATCTGTATGCAATCAAGTTGTTCTCTGATCAGGTATTGTCTTGTTTTCTGTTTGTGGAGTAAGGAAACATAGAACACTTTCTAAAGTGAACTCTCTCTAAAGGTGAAATAAACAAATTATGAATATTCATGTTCTGTCTTTTGCTTGTACAACTTCAATAGCATGATGTAGTGTGCCATGGCTTTTTCTCTCTTAATTTGCCAGCTGTTAGCTCTGCATTTCAGGTGAGCTGCTTTGCAGTTGGTTTGCTTACTCTTGTTCTGCAAATTTATGAGACTGGGGGGACAGGCTGGGTGTTTTGAACAGCCAGGGAAAAAGATAAGAACCCAGATTTATTTAAAAATAAAGCTAGAGTACTTAATTCAGTGACATGCTTTGATCTATACAAAGAAATACTTTTAAATTATAGCCCACAGGATTCTCCTGCTATTCACATAATCAATCTGCATTTGTTCCACCTTCAGGTATTGTCTAGCAGAAAACCATGGGCAATTTCAAAGGGCATGCCCTCCCTGGAAGCTTTTTTCTTCTTTTTGGTTTGTGGTGGTCAGTGAAGTATCCACTGAAGTATGCCTGTCGAAAAAACAAGAATGCTTGCTACCTTGGCTCCAGGGCAGGATTTCAGCGTCTGGAGTTTGTTGAAGGGATCATCAAAGCTGTCTTTGCCCTGATTGGTAAGTAAGGAGGACTTGGGGCAGATAACAAAAAAGCTGTGCCTTTCAGCATTTTTAAATTTTTTTTTTTTTTTAAATTATGTTCTCGGATTGAACATGTGTTTTGGTATGTTGTCCTTTAAGCACCATGAACCTAAGAACTAGTGGGGCTACAGTTGTTAATTACATAGTTATGACTCCAACATGGTTTCTATCCATGGCACTCTTCTGGAGTTCCTTTAAGGTCTCCTGACTACTTCACATCTGGTCCATCTGAGTGTTCATATGCTCTTCACTATTTCAGGAAGGGAGAGGATACTTGGGCAAGGGCATTTCACATGTGGACCTGGAGCATCAGACTGCAGAGGCTTTGCTTTCCTAGTTTGAATCCAGCCATCTCAGATGTTAATAGTCTCCCCTGATTTACTGATAAAGTATGTAAATGCAGACACTTCTTCATTAATGTCATTCAAATGTGAAAATATTCACAAAGAAAGACTGAACTCCAGATCTCATTATGCTCAGAGTTGCCTGGTTTCTAATTAAGGTGCAAGATGTTCCAAAACCTTGTTCTTACTTCTCCTTCCTCTCCAGAAGTTCTATCACTTAAGCTACATCAGCACTTGAGGTGATGTTGTGTGTACAGAACACACTTCCATATACATTAAAAAGTGATTAAAATCTAAATAACAGCATTCATTGAGGGATACCCTTCCTACGAATCTCCCAGACAGCGGCTAGAGGTAGATGGGCACTTAAACCACTCATCTAGGGTTTTTATTTTTACCCCAAAACAAAAAGATATTTCTTAAGTGTGTGGTAATTTCAATTCCAGTCAAAAACATGAGCAAGAAAGCCTGACAAGGGCAAACAATAAAAGCAGCAGCAGGAGTAAAACCTGCTCTTTCTGTGTTAGGAAAAGTTGAAATAAAGGTGGAAAAATCCTGCATTTGCTCTTCTGTGTATCTACTTACACAGCAGGATGAAGGCCTACGCTTTATAAAAATATAATTAACTTTAAAATTTTTAAAGCATAGTGTATTTTAAACTCTTCCCAAACTTCACTGATCACATAAAGCATCTAAAATCAGCTTTCCCATTGCTGGGATAGTGCACTAGTTAGCAAGACAGTGAGGGGCTAAGCTGGGAGCAGCAACTCAAATACAGACTCAGTATAAAAAAAAAAAAAAAAAAAAGAGAAATAGCTGGCTCCATTTTCACTGTTGGAAACTGCAAGATGCAAATAGTCCCATCAAGAGGAGCTGAGGCCTGCTTTCCTTTGGCTTTCTCCTCTGTGCATTTTCACTTGAATTTGGACAGGATGTTAAAAATGTTATTGGGAATGGCTGAACTGGACAGAAGGGTGCAAGGCATAGCAGTCACCCAGAGCAGTCCTCAGGTAGACAGACTAAATCCTAAATTGATGGACATTAGCCTGTGTGAGGATATATTACTGCTTCTATTGTTTGTACAAAGATTTATCATCAGTTTAAACCTTGAGCACCAGGACAAATAATTATACTTCTCATTTCATGTGCAGGAATGGTGGCTGAGCAGTTTGTTCCTGATGGACCTCATCTTAAATTGTATAACTATGAGGAAAAGCACTGGGATCACCTGATGAACTGGCAACATGCTACCATGTACCTCTTCTATGGCATTTCAGGATTGGTTGACATTGTGACTCATGGGACCAACACATTACCAGTGGCCATGGACAGGATGATGCTTTCCTTAGCAGTCTTTATTGAAGGTCAGTTTAACTCACCCTGCAGAGATGTGTGTGGATACAGAGAGGTATCAGTCTTTGGTCTGGGAACCCCAAATCAGCCTTTAAGAATGAGACTATAGGGTCTGGGTGTTTAACTCCCTGAAATGCTTACAGAGATCAGTGTTGGCCCTCCTTGAACTACTGAGGTTTTGTGTGCCCTACAGCCCAGAGCGTGATCACACTTTGCTGAAGTGTATCTGTACTTTCCTAACTGGCTCAAGTAACAACAGAAATGTTATGAACATAGCAGCACAAGCCTGTTCTGGGTAAGTGAGCAGGAGTTTGAACATCAGATTCAATGGATGCTGTCATGGTATAGGCCCCACCAGCCTTGCTCCGGTTGCTCACCCTCCACCCCTACTGGGGGACAGGGAGGAGCAGTCATTAATTGAGACAAGGGCAGGGAGGTTTTCATTCCCTAGTTACAGTAGTGGGCAAAAAATAGACAAGTTAAATTTGGGAAGGAAAAAACCCTAATTTAATCTACAAGGAGAAAGAGAAAACATGGCCAGATCTTAATAATTTCCCTTAGTTTACTAGAAGCAGATGCAGGGAGTTTACAAGGAAAGAAAATATCTTAAACTGGTCACTTAATTTATCACACAATCATAGAATCATAGAATGGCTAAGGTTGGAAGGAACCTTAAAGATCATCCAGTTCCAACCCTCCTGCCATGGGCAGGGACACCTCTCACTAGACCAGGTTGCTCAAAGACCCACCCAACCTGGCCTTGAACACTTCCAGGGATGAGACATCCACAGCTTCCCTGGGCAACCTGTTCCAGTGCTTTACTGCCCTCATAGTAAAAAGTTTCCTCCTAACATCCAAGCTAAATCTCCCCCCTTCAAATTTTAAACCATTGCCCCTTTTCCTCTCTCTACACACCTATGCAAAAAGTCATACCCCAGCTTTCTTGTAGGCCTCCTTCAGGTACTGGAAAGACAGGATAAGGTCACTTTGGAGCCTCCTCTTCTCCAGGCTGAACAAGCCCATCTTCCTCAGAGTATTTTTATAGGGGAGGTGCTCCAGTCCTCTGATCATTTTTGTGATTTTCCTTTGGACACTCTCAAGGAGCTCTATGTCATTCTTAAGTTGGGGACTCCAGAGTTGGACACAGGGTTTTTTTTATTCCAGGTTTTCTCTTTTGCTACCACCTTCATGGGAGAGCCATGCTGGATGTTCATGTTCATCAGTTACTGCTATTTGCTATCTTTGGAGCTGCTGTTTGCATATTTCTGGAAGTTTTCTTCCGTGGCAGTATTGTGCTAGAGATGCTCCGTACAAGCCTCTGCATATTACAAGGCAGCTGGTTCTGGCAGGTAGGTCACTTTTTTGCCTTAAGAATTTCTTTCTTCAGCCAAATTAGTAATTCACCTCCTTGCAGACTTATCACAGGTGATATAGTATATCTTTTAAACACAGACCTGAAAACTTTCATATAAAGAAATGCATTCTTGATGCCCTTTTAGAAAGATAAAAGAATTTATCATATCTTTTTTACAGACAAAGAAGCCATATTACTTCTAGTGTCTTTTATTTGAATAAATAAAATAGCTAAAGTGGTTTTGTTGAGCTCTCCCTTGCTACTGAACATTCCCTCTGATCTCCATAACATCCTGTTCAAAATTTGCCAGCCAAGTGGCAGTGTTTTTACAGCCTTGCAATTTATGATGGGTTTTTTACATCTTTTTTTTTCCCCACTGTCAGCTGCTGAAGCTGTGAGTGAGTGCCCAGTTGGACAGGTCAGGCAAAGCACCCTCTGACATTGTGTAGAAAGGAAGGAAGGTGCAAATTATCTTTTATGTTGGCTTCCTCTTTCTACTATCTAAAAAACATTTCAGTAGTGGCAATATAGGTGTAAAAGTTATTTGAACTCCTGGTTTGGGTTAAGAGATTGAGTCATGTAAAGCCTTTTGCTTTTCCAGTTTTCAGGACATTGGGCAGAGGTAAGCCCAAACTTTTGTATTTCAGGCATGTGGCTCCAAAACAGACATTTCAAAATGTAACTAACATTCCTTCACTTAGCTGTGATTCTATCCAGTTAATAGACATTTGATAGCAACCCTTTCTCTGCTTTCATACAAGAGAGAGAATATAATTTCTGTGATCTTGTAACACAGAAATAGGAGTGTTAGTGGCAATGTATTTCATCTTATAGTGCAGCATTGAGGTCACTACAGTGTTTTTTCTGTCCAGCACGTCTAGACTGTCTTCCCTTTTTTATATGTTGGCCAGACACGATTAATAAAAATGTTTGCTCTTTCTTAAGAGGACTGGACACTCAGCACCAACTCAAATATTTAAATACTTGTTCTAGCAAAGAAACAGACCTTTGAAATGACATAGTTTTTCTTTTAAGTGAACTAAAAAACCTGGTGCTGCAGAGCTTGGTGTTTTGTTTTCTTTACTGTAAACTTCTCTTCAGTGATTTAAGAAGGTTTGCATAAGAGAAATTAGATGCTACCATTTTTTTCTTTCTTGCCTGCCTAGCCTAATTTTAGAACAAGTTACTTCTTTAGCTCTGGTGACAATGTGTTTCTTGTTCCAAAGTAAAAAAATTGAAGAACTAATACAAGAGATCCATGTGTCCCTTTTTTCTCTCCTGCACCAGACTTTAACTGTATGTGTGACTGCAGCATGAAAAATTTGTAAAAAGTACAGGGACTTTATTTCTGTGTCATCAACACCCTCATTCATTAAATTCTCTGCACGGAAGTGCAAAATACACTCCTCCCCTCCTCCCTCCTCTCCTCTCCCAAGCTACTAAATTCCCAGCTAAACTGCTGAGAGGTGACTTGGAAGAGTATCAGGTAGCACAGAGGACTGGTGCTTGTCCTCAGGCAGACCCCTTTGTAGCCATGGGATTACTAGTTAACCAGTTTATTCACTAACCTGAATTTGATCTTTCTTAGTTATGAAAAAACAAATAATCTATGAATTTCACATGAACTTATAGCCTTGAGTGAGAAAGCTCTGTTTTCATGTAATTTCAAAACCTGATGTTTTCCCTGGATGATCAAGAAGAAATAAACTTATGTCTTGCCTTTATTTATTAATCTATTATTCATCTTCTGAACCATGAGCACATTCCCAGATGCTGTTGGGAAGAAATCAGTGCAAATGACCAGGCAGGTTTGCTGATTGGTGATGTGCTTGCAGTTCAAACCATACATGGCTGAGCATAAGCCCCTTTTCTTACAGTAAGTAATTATGATTGCTGCAGGACAACTCTCTGGCCCTCTCCTTAATTCTTTAGGCAAAAGCAGGGGGTCTCTGAGGCTGGCTCTGCATCTTCTAAGGCAGCTGTGTAAAATGATCCACTACATCAGTGTTTTTAATAAAATTCACTGATATAATCAGCACTACAAGAATATCAAATATCTGCCGTGTGGCGCGTAACGTAGTACAAATATCACATAGGATATATGGCAAATGACATTTCTAAATATCTTTTTGTTGTTGTTGTTTAATTATAGATTGGTTTTGTGCTTTATCCTCCAAATGGGAGTGCAGAGTGGAATCAGACGGATCATACTAATATGATGTTCCTCACCATGTGCTATTGCTGGCATTATGCTTTTGCTTTTCTTATACTTGCAGTGAATTACACAATTGTCAGCTGGTAAGTTACCTGAAACACTGAATTTTTGGAGACCTGTTTATTTAGTCCACCAGGAGATTTATTTTAGAAAAGTTTCACTGACAAACGGAAAGGTTTCCACGAAGTACTTAATTGTCTTGTGAGGTATAATAAAAATACATATGGCTAATTAGTGAAGACAACACATCTCATTGCTGCATTAGAGAGGGGGAAACATTCATAAAGTATATCTCTGGAAGCATAATGTTTCTCAGATAAAATGAGCTCTTTCTGATAGTCTTCCACATTTGTAAGTACACAAATTTTACAAGGAGGAGAGAATTTTTTCTCTTCAGTATCTTTTTCCCCATCGCCCATCTCTATTAATTCCAAGTGGCTTAGTCAGCAGGCTTCATGACTTAGCTTTGAAGATGATTGAACAGGTTTCATTGCTAGCATTTTTCTGTAACTAGACCTGATTTCTCTTTCACTAGATGGCTTCATTCCCTAATTTCAAGTGTTAGCCCTTTTCCTCACTGTCCAGTGTTAATTCCGATGAGATTCCCATTGCAGAGTTAACCTGGCTGTAAAAATGAGCCTGATTTTGCCATTTGTTATCAGCTTCTTCCTGCAGGACCTTGTCAACTCTTTTTCTGCACTGTCCTAAGCATGCTTCTTAGCCTCACTTTACCCCTACCATCCTAATAGCCCTCTTTAGTCATGCTTTGGACATATTTAGTTCTTGCAGTCTTGCTTGGCACCAAGGAGCTGCGAAATCTTTTTGGATTTCAGTCCAAAAGACACAGACACTCAAGTCTGGGTAAGTGGTTTGTTGTGGAAAGGGTGGCAACTATAGAGAAGGTGACAACAACCTTACATCCCTTCTGATGCTGGGATCAGCAGCCACTGCAGCATCAGACACCACCATGCCTATATTCCAGGGTTGCTCAAAACTCCCATCCATGGGAAAGGTGTTCAGACTCACTCTTCTTCATGGCTTTATAGTACTCTCCCAAATGGACACATCTATCCTTGTCTCTCACCTGCACAACACTGAATTTTCTAGATGTTACACTGAGGTTTGCACAAGATCTATGTTCTTAGGTATGTCCACAGGAACAAGCTCTTACAAGGAGTACATACAGGTGGTATTGTTACAGGCAGCACATACTAATGTCACAGTACATGATCACATTGTATAGTGGTCACTCATGCTAAAATACAGGTATCTACACTTAAGGCCTGTGATTCAATTCTGTCCAGAATCTGTTGGAATTAGTCACTATATCCTCTTTACACTGTCTTCCAGAGTGGTCCACTTCAGGTCTTCATAAATGAATCATCCTAATTCCCTGCTGAGATGCAAGAATTAAACAGTTTTGGGTTTTTTTTCATGTAAATATGGCCAGATGAGCCTTTGAGTTACTATTGACAAATGTTTTTTCTTGTTTTCTTGTTGCTGTTTCCAGGGCAATTCGTTCAAAGGTTAAACAGTCCCAGTTGATGGAAATGGGATTACTGAAAACATCGGAAAGAGATCAAGAGTCAGAAGATGAAATTTAGTATAAGTATGGCTTGACTAGCTTATCTGCTCTACCATTAGGCTAAATGATACCTCATTTCTAATTTGTTTACCATCTTATTAATTCTTTACTACAACTTCCTATACAAATAACATCTCTTCGAGTACTGTTACATCTTTATTTGCAGAGGGCAAGCTTGGTATTGACTTGAGGTAGTTGCACTAGTATCTTGCTCATCACATGCTTCAAAGAAAAACAGACTAATATTATACAGACTTGACCAAGACGAGGGGGCATGATGAAGTCTGTGTGTTTGCCTCATTAAAAGCTAGGCAAAATGAACTGACTATTAAATTTCCACAGTTTGGGAGTCCCAGTAAATGTGTTGCCCTGCAAGCAACCCTGCATAAATAACAGTGAAGACTTGGAAATTGGTAGAACAAGATAAAAAAAAAAATCAGTCATGCAGCTGTCTTGCATAATACTTCCATGTCTCTGCTTGTAGCCTAATGATAAATGGGATGAATGTACACTGCAAACTCATTCAGTGTTTCCTTGAAGAGTATGAAGTGTGTTCAGTCCTGAAGATACACCACCAAGCTTGATACCAGAGAGCCACATGGTGATCAAAAGCCACTGCAGTTATTCATTCTCATGCCTAAATAGTCCTGCCCCTTTGCTATTATTTGACTTTGAAAGGCAGTGAAGTGACTTTACTTACCCTCAGCTCCTGGAGCAAAATCTTTCCCAGAAAGGCCAAGGGATGTCCAGTGGGGCAGCACCCATCTACAAACCCAGTTTCTTTTCCAAAGTTAATTTCTCTCCTTTGGTGGAATTTGGTGGAATTTCAGCAGGGTTCATAGCAGACATGTGACTGGACCCAGCACCTGGGTCAGGAGAGGGTAACGCTGATCTGCAGGCAGGATGAAACATTTTGCATTCTTTTCCCTATGTGACTCCTGCTGCTGCCCCTGCAAGTGCTGGGCAACCTGCAGAGTGCTGCATGGTGAGCTGTGAGAGGGCAGATGTTGCCTTCATAGTAGCTCCATGCCCAGCTACCCATAGCAGTGAGTCACTTTTTTAAAAAAATAAACCTTTTGTAATTGGAACTATTTTCTCTGCTAAAACTGAAGTCTTGATCCAGAATGCTTTTTCCAGCACTCACAGTTGTTTGGGATGCACTCCAACCTCAACAAAAGGGAAATAACTGACTGATATGTGTCAAAAGACATCAGAAAATGATGTTGTGTATAAACATAAGGCTGTTGTGTCACCCCTGGGCAGACTTTTGAAGCATTGCTCTGGCTCTAATACATATTTTGAGAGATTTTCATGAGCAGCTAGACAGGAAGGAGCACTTGCTGTGCCAATGCATGTATGCTTTGCCTTCCAGAGGGCTGAGCACACAATGCAGGCTCATGGCCATGGGCCACTTTACATATCCATCAGGGAATCATTATAGAAAACAGCCTTTCCTTCTAGAAAAACTTTCTAAAAATATTTTTTTCTAATAATTTTCATAAACAGGACAACAAATTCTGTTCAGATAGTATCAGTATGTCAGGCTTGGTGCTGCAGAAGTATGTTCTTCCTATTATTGGAATTTTTTCTGATGCTTTTAAGTGAATGCAGAGATGGACTCTGGCAGATGAATGAGAGTTGTAGGATATGGTCCTGCTACTTTTGAGTTTCCCCTGTATTTTTTTTGCAGTGTGAACCAGAAGTATGAGCAGAATAAAATTATTAACTGCAGTCAGTTGATTGCTTAAAAAGAAAAGCAATAAAATATTTTGTGGCTCAAGGGAATCCCAAAGCTTGCAAAAAATTTAAATAAATAAAATATTTTCCTAAAGCTATTTCACACATTCATTTAGCTTTTAGAACCCACCTTTTCCTTTCTCTTTTTCTCTTTCCATCTTCCTTAGCTGCACATGCTGCTAATGCTGAATTTCAAACTGCCAGGCTTATCAATGCCTTTCCAAAATCAGTAAGGTAATATATTCTGAAAGAGATCTCCAGAAAGTACTTTGCTACTCACAGGCAGGAACAATGGAAGTTTATTCATGGATTTTCTTGATAAATTATATTTAATACTGTACAAATATTAAGGTGCTGTATCTCTAAAGGGGATAACCTAAGCAGGAAGAAAACCATGATAAACTGGCTGAGCTTTGATATGTCTTCTTAGAAGACGTATTAAAAAAATATTTTGGATCTTTGCTAAGTATCATGAAGCAGCTTTCAGATTATCCAGATGAATTTACTTTGGAAAGCAAGAACCATAGGCCCATAGACAATTCTATGTTTAGAAATGTAAAATGGGAAACAGCAGATGCATAGCCTAAGAACACCACCTTTCTCAGAAATTGTTTGCCCTTCTTCAATGCCTTTTCTCTCAATGGCCTTGGAGGGTTTGGGGAAGTTTAATGTAGTCTGTCTTGGGACATTCTTGTAAGCAAGGTATCGATATGGCATTTTTGCATTTTTGTAGCTCTGTGTCTCAGTCTTGCAGTGGTCTCACTGTAAACTTTGTATTGGTATTTACTCCACTCTGTAAATCTAAGACTTGAGTTTCATTATCATGGTTTTCCATTAAAATCTGATTTTCTGGTGGCATAAGCCAGAAAGAAGATCCATGGTTTTGCTGAGGAGCTTGGAGCAGGGATATATTGGCCAAATGCAGTGTGTCATTACACCCAGCTATAGTCTTACCTTTTTATTGCACCACATCACACTTGCCTCTAAACTGTTGAGATTGTTTTACAGGGCAGAATTTTTTTTTCATCTTAGCATGGCTGGGGCATAAAGCTTCTGCATTGCTGAGCAATGAAGGTGATGCTTACTAATCAAAAAGAACTTGGGGTTATTACAGAAGTGTGTCATGAGGAGCCAGAAGTGAGTGCCTCATGGGATTCCATAACCTGAGAGATTTGTGAATGTGGAGGGTGCTTATCAAACTCTCCTTGAAAAAATCTGCCTTTTCAGAAACAAAAAGTGCCAGTACTTGAATGCCATGACCAGAAGAGTGGCTGCCTCCTGCAGTTCCTCCTGGGGCTGCCTCAGCCTGGGCTATCTGGCCCTGTCCAGGGGCACCTGGGCAACAGCCCAGCAGTACCTGTAGGTCTGTGGACTTTTTCTGAGAGAAAACCTGATCAGGACTCAGCCTGAGTATATCTCCTTCTGCCTCCCTGCTGTGGAACTCCCATAAATGATCAGAGAACTGGAGGAATAAGCCCCATCACACACACTTGCTGGTTTTGGTGCAACCATGGTTAGGAAAAATGCCTTTAAAGAAGCACAACCTGATGCTAATACAGTTTGTGACACAAAACTGTAGGGCAGGCTTCTCACAAAAACCTCTTTCTTCATGTAAGTGAAAGTGGCATTGTATTAATAAGCTTGAAGAAATGCAAGGAAAAACAGATCCTGAAGCATCAAAGAAACAGCAGTCTCTTGGGTTTATTTTTTAATACTTACAGAGTGAGTGGGGATTTATGCAGTATTTTTGGTGCCACAAAGAAAGAAACACCCCATTCCAGGGTGTGTTATTGCTACATAGAACACCTGACCCATTCTCCTCAAGCATTGTTCAAAAGAGATGCCCAGGAACAGTAAGGTACCTATTACAATAAAAAAGGTACAGCCTCTGGCAGCTCATTAACAACAGATTTTGCTTGAGTTGAATGAGTGGAGAGAAGTCTGACAAGTTTACAGATGCCACTTGGAGAAAGGTAGCTGCTCTTCAGAAAATTTAAGTTATTATTAAATATCGGTGCTTTTGAAAAAATATATAGTAGTTTATTATAGATAAGATACACTTGTAATTTTATTTAATAAAATTGATTTATTCCTGTAAGATTTCTGTCATGTTTTCAGGGGAAAATACATAACCATTTATGGGGCAGGATGGGGTGAGATACACATGTTACTCAAGCAGCCCACCCAGATATTTGAACCACCTGCACTTGAATTCTGGAAAGGTCAGTGCTTTTTTGTCAAATCCTCCGGATTCTACTATCTGATTGCCATTTACAACACATGTAAAAACAATGATTAATGAAGTCTGGACTGTAGAGCTTCACAGACCCACAAAAAGTCAAATGCTGTGGAAAAAGGAGGCCCCAGATTTGGATTTAGCCTCCTGCGTCACATCTGATGGAGTAGTCAGCAAGCCAAGTAAATGGAACTGCATGGACAGGATCTTTCTGTTTTGACAAGCTTAATAATAAAAATATTTAGGATTTTACTTGAGTTTGGTCCTGTTTTCCTTTAAAGAAACAAACAAAACCCTTTTTCTGCTGTAATACGAAAAAACTTTCTAAAAGAAAAAAAACACAACTAAGATACTTGAAGAAATGCTGGCAATTACAGGTTTGGTCCTGTTCATATTTTTCACCAGTTTCTAAAGTTAAAAATTGGGACCATACCTCAAAAAAAGTAGTGAAGTTTTTTGGCCACTCCTAGACTGCATTTTAGGCATCACTTGGTTATTCATTAAAGATTACAGTCCTATGGCTTGCTTTCATCATGCCATGGATTTGATAAAACTTTGCTACATACTTGACAGAGTATTTGACAGAGTACTTGACATACCTCTGAGGTGCTTCAGTGATGGGGTGAGGCATGGAGGGAAGCAGTCACACACAATATGGGAAGTCTGGTCTTGGGATGGCATTGTTTGAGCCCAGGAGAGCTTGCTTGGTGTTGCCAGTGTGCTGAGGAGTCAGTAGACCAAAGGAAAAGGAGGCTGAAACCATCCTCTGGACAACCACGGAAGAAGATGTCCTGGTGGAAAAAGAGCATCTCCAAACTAGCAGCTTAAAGGTAAGGCTGCTCTTGGAGCTCCTGGATCCTCAACCACATTACTGGGTGCACTTGCACTAACACATTTTAGTCTGGATCAAGAGACCTCTTTGGAACTCACCTGCTTATCCTACCTTAAGCACCAAGGCTTTCACCACGGAGAGGAGTCAGAGGGTGGGAACTGGAGTCCCTTCATAGGACATGGACTTTGATGGTGCTCTCCAGCACTGTGCCCAGTGCACTCCAAGCACCAATGGGCATCTGTCTCCCTGGGACAAAATGCCTGTGGAATGGAATGGTTGAGATGTAGAGATCTGCTCCTTTGACACCACCAATATAGGCACAGACATGAGCAAGGTGAGGAAATAGTCTGGCAAAGAAGCCTTCAAAGATTTATAGAATCATAGAATGGGCTGGGTTGGAAGGGACCTCAGAGATCATCAAGTCCAACCCTTGATCCACTACCGCTGCAGTTACCAGACCATGGCACTGAGTGCCACATCCAGTCTCTTTTTAAATATCTCCAGGGACGGAGAATCCACTACTTCCCGGGGCAGCCCATTCCAATGTTTGATCACCCTCTGTAAAGAAATTCTTTCTAATGTCCTGTAGCAGAAGGATAAATGGCTTCAAAGTGGCTTTCTCTCACTTAGATTTTCTGCATCTCTGTAAAGCTTAGTATCTCTCATATTTGTTCTATATTCTGTAAATAAATGCTTTATTTTCCTTGTAT
Source organism: Heliangelus exortis (assembly GCF_036169615.1). Lineage (NCBI taxonomy): Eukaryota > Metazoa > Chordata > Aves > Apodiformes > Trochilidae > Heliangelus > Heliangelus exortis. Next base: position 111,595,805 of record NC_092422.1, on the reverse strand, counting down.
CTAAGCCTAGGTTGAACTAAGATTAGTTTTGGCAGCAAGGCATTTAAATCCCCCAGGTTCATTCATCCTTAAAACTGAGGCACCTGAAAACTTTGGTATATCTTGGACCTTAATGCCCTCCTCCCACATTGCTGAGTTCCTCTGAACTGCAGAAGTTGGAGTAGGAATTACTGGTACAGAAGTTGGTGGAAGAAAACAGAATAGCTTTTTATCCAAAAAGCTCTTTGGCATGAGCAGTAGTGGAAGCAAGCCTGACTCCCAAGTACTGCATACCAACAGCACATCTGTTAAAAGGGAGAAAAACGATAGGAAAACTGCTGGGCACTTGCCTTTAAAATCTATTCTAGGTTAAATATGTGCTTCCTCAAAATATGTATGAGTAGAAAGCCTAATATTTGTCAAATGAGGCGTAACTAGTCCTAAGATGACCTTTTCAGAAAAGTAATTTCTAACACTTTGCTATGTAATTGTTGCAGTTCTTGGATTTCTGTATTTGATGCAGTTCTTAGAATGAAAATACATGTAAAGAGTAGAAGAAAAACTTACAAATACTATAGCATACTTTGCAATTTGTTTCAGAAAGAAAGCTGACACATCTAGACCACTGCCACTTAGTGACAAAATATACTGCAAGGGGTGGTGGTAACTAAAGGGTCAGTGTCAGAGCAAAGGTATGAAATTCAGCCAGAAAGGGTTATGTCTACCAGCCATTGCCTCCCTAAGAAGGAGAAGGAAGAAATGGAAAATAGACTTCAGATCTATACGACTGAACAGCAATTAAGCAACTGGAAATGACTCCCAACAGTCTAGGACTATTGGAGGGAAATCTGAGTTCATGGTACATGGCATTCCAGTCTGCCTCCAGAGTCATTTACCAGGGACAAGGTTCTCAGACACACTCAAGTATTTTTATGGCTCTTTTGCAGCAGCCCCAGGGGCAGTAATGCTGATTCCCTGGTCTCAACAGGAATGACAGCAGGAGTGAAAGCTTGCACTGCATTACTGGAATTTTACTAGTTTGTGAGTCTAACTCAGCCAGATGCAGTTGACATGTAAAAATACGTCAAAGATGGTGTTTACTGCTGGCACTGGACTTTATTCAGAGTGGAAAACACAAGAAGAAAGGAAATAAGAAACATCTGGCTCTAATTAAGGCTTAAAAAATGGAAGAAAGCAAAAAAATCGTATCTAGTCACTCAAGAATGGTTTTGTCTCCCTGCAGCTGCATCACATATGCAAATTTGCAAGTGATATGGTTTTCCTTCAGTTTGATTATCCTGTTGTATAAACATGGTTTATTGTTTTCCTAAATAAAATTGTACTACCCTTTAGGACATATTTATTGATTTGTTTGGGTTTTTCAATCTGGTCCCTTATGTCATATTTTCCCCTTTAAGTTTATAGAAAATATTGACGTGAAGCTAGAAGCTGCAAATCTATTTTACTCAAAATCCTACTTCTGCTTCCCTGCTGACAAACTGTCTTCCACTTGGAAACCTGGGCTTGCAATACAAATTGTTTAACTCACAGTATTTTGTGTATCTAAACTCAACATGCTACTCAAAGACACCCATGATGATGTTAGCTATGCAAAGGAATGAAGCAGGGATGTTATTCTCATTGGACAGAAAGGGCAATGTTAGTAACCACAGGAATTTATTCTTATTTCTTTCCTACTTTGTAATTCAACAATCTCTGCAAGTATGCAATGTCCCTGCCATCCTCTATGAACATTTCTTCTAGCAGAAGACCCAGACCTGTGATTCAGAACCTAGACATTCTTTTAATAAACTGCAACTTCAGACTTGGTGATATGTTGGATGTAGCATGACTTAATGTTGCTGAACTGTTCTGTGACTCAGTTTCCCCTTTTGCAAGATCCAGTCTGTCTGAATCATGTTTGGTTCTGCTTTGTTCTGTAGAAATCCTTCTTAGGGATAGGCATCTTCCTGTACGTCCCTTACACTCAGTTTTAAACTCTCTGCCCTTCTAACCTCAGAAAAGCAAACATTTAACTACTTATGGCGAGAAACCGTGAAGTAATTAATAGATGCAAGGGTACTAAGCATTCTTTGTGAGCAGGAGGATGAGGAGATCTTTTTCCCCTGCTGAGCATTGCAGTTGTTCCCCTTTGACAGCAGTGAGATAGCTGGGTCACAAGCCCTCGGGTTGCCTGGGTGACTCTGCAAATGCAGAGTGGGCCAGCGGGGCATGGGATGGATGCTGGGGATATCCCTGGAGCTGTGACACTCACTCAGCTTCCACTCACAGCTGCTCTTGCCAGGCAATGGGGGCACCCCGGCTGCCCTGCCCGGCTTCTGCCCCTCTGAGGAAGAACGCCTGGCAGTGCCTGTGCATCCCCTTTGGGGGGACATTGCACTTCGGGATTTTATGGAGTGCAAAGTCTCGAATTACCCCGCTGTGCCAGGGAGATAGCTTTTTCCTCCCGCCCTCGGACTGCATCCCAGTCATTTGCTGCGTGCCACAACCCCCTCCCTCCGGCTCCCCCCGCGTCCCCAGGGCGATGCCAGCGCTCCAGACCTTTTCCTCTTCTCCATTTTCACTGCTAATGAGATTATTCCAGAAGAAGGGACAGATCTAGGACAAGAGACACACTCGCAACCTAACTGCTAGCAGAGGGGGGCAGGCAGCCAGGCAGTGCTGTGCCCAGAGGGGCAGCAAGGAGCCCTGTCCCACCCGGGTGTTTGTCCCAGTCCCAGTCGCTGGTGTGGTGGCACTGCCTGCCTTTGACTAAAACCTCTGCAAGCAGACTGATAAGGCTTTTGGCTCTACCTGAAGAAGCTTATTAACAACTTTGGAGATCCTGTCTGTTGATTTTGCTTATTTCAGCATTTCCTCCGTTCTTCCTCTGTCCTTAGATGCCTTGATCACAAAAAAATAGGTGTTTGGTGTTTCTCATTTTGATTTTTTTACATATGAGTATTCTCATTAATACTTTACAGATTGCCACCAAGTAGATTTAATGCATACCTTATCTCACTCGTTTTTTTTCTTGATAAGAGAAAAAAATCTTAATAATCTGTAACCTGTGAAAGAAATAGTAGTATCTAGCTGTAGCAGTAGAAGTAGCAGTAGTAGTTAGTAGCACGACTATTTGGCCACATCCCAATATACCTGAGTCCTTTTTTGACTGGATTTCTCTACATCCCTAACGTATCACATCAGCTTTTTGAGCTAGTTCTAAAACTGATATGGAAGTGCTTCATTAATTAAAAAAGCCAAACAAACCTCCTATCCTAATGTAAAAGCAATATGCTGTTCCTACTCACACACAGGGGATTCATTCAGTGAACACTAGGGATAAAAAAGACTGTGTTTACTCCTGTTGGTATCTTAACCAGCTCTGTTTGCCTCTTCATTTTGACTGTGATACTGATGTCTTTGCTTTCAATTTGCCAGTGGAAGACATACTAGCATGCAGAGAAAGATGCTGATTTTGGCAGTTCTGGTGTTATTTTTCTTCTTGCTTAATATTTTACTTGTGACTTTCTACCTGTTTCCTTTAACTTCCTCACTCTTTTCTGAATGAGTCAGATATCCTGGGACTCTGAAGACACAGATTTTATTTCCAGTTGTACCAGTGCCTGCTGAGTGACCATATTTAATGGCAGAGGTGCACAGAGGGGGTGCAACAAGCCTCTCCGCTGCCTATCCAACTTAAGCAGTGTGGAAATGCCATTTACTCTGCTGAAAGTGCATGCCAAGTGCCTGATCTAGGCCAGTCCTCACACAGTCAGCATTTCCACCTCCTTGCAGCACAACAGGAACTTTACTGCAGAGGACCTCTTTCTCCCCCTTCCACAGCTTCCTACCTGGGTCCCACTTGGCCTCCCTACAGCCAGCACCCTCCAGACCATGTGGAGGTCTAGTTTGAAGACCAGAGTTAGTTCCCATCAGTCTGTGCATATCTATATATCTATATATAGATATATATATATATACACACACACACACATGTACGTGTATATATATGTGTATATAAATGCATATATGCAGGGATGCCTTGCTTGGAGGGAAGAGAGTTTTGCTGGCATGGCTCTGAACCATGCTATGCACTCAAATAACAGACTCCAGCCCTTACCAGTGTAAATGTAGGTGGATGTCTGAGCTGGGACATATCCCTTTAGCAAGTAGAAGCCATGACATTTAATGCCTTGCTAAGTGAAATTTTTTATTGAGTGGAAAATTATGGAAATAATGGTGTGCTACTTCTCCACCAAAAGTTGTTGTTGTTGTTTTTTTTTTTAAATTTTTCTAAGTGGAACAGAAGAGGTTAAAGGTTAAAGTTTTAGCAGTGGAGAAGTAGTTAATGGTTTATCTATTATGATAGCTTATGAATGCACAATACCATTTTATAGCAGAGCAGACAGTCTGCACCACAACATGTCTTCACTCCACTGGGATAGAACATTGGTTGGAATTACCTGCTGTGTAGTGACTGTGACCATTTGGGCTCTGTGCTTTTGGCAGCTTGTCCTCAAGTTTAAGACAGGTAAGAAATAGAATTCTACCACATTTGAGCTCTATTTGAGTTTATCGGGGTCTTTTTTCCTATCCTTAAGTATATTAACATGATTGCTGATAAAGATTATTATATCCATGCTGTGCACTTCTTAAGTCGAAACATTTTTCTTTTTACATTGGTGTTTAAAGACATACCCCAAACTTTGCATTCTGCTGTAGAACAGAATAGGCCTGCAAACAATCTCTGGGGTACTTTCTTTGTAACATGTTTACACTGTACATAATTTCTCTGATACAGCTTTGAGAAATGTCTTGGAGCTTTCTCAGTCTTTCTAACTTATTTTTTCAACAGAAAAAAATCCTCTAGCTAGTATAGTAAGTTGTGTTTTAAAGAGGAAACATTCAGCTTTGCATTTGTTTATATGTGCTGTTTATAAACATGCTGTATAGCATCTGTTCATATTTTCATTACAATTTGCATTACAGAAAAAATAGTTGAAAGAATATCAGATATATTGGTTTGCATATTCTATACCTGAATCAGGTCAATGCTTCCTTGTGAGACACTTTTGAGTGCAAACTTGGAGCAGAACACTGCTCAGTGTTTCCTCTCAGGAAAATACTCACCATATTGTCTTAATAAAAAATTATGCCTGGACCTCTATTCAGAATTCATAGAAAGAATCAGACACTCCTGACTACTTATCCAGCAGGGATTCAGATATGATTGGAGATCAAGAAGCCTAGGGAAAGGCTTACATAAAGATACATTAGGATATATTTACTTCAAGAAATTTATCAGATGTTTGGAGGGAGGGAACATACCCAAGCCCAAGAAATGGCATGTAAGTAAACAGCAGTTGTTGAACATACGTCAGTAATAATCTGCCTTTGCTAATATATGTATCTGCCCAGTGCTTTGTTCGACTTGATGGGCTAAACTCAGATGAAATGGGAGTTAACTCTCAGTGTAGCTTGGAAATACTTCCTTGTGCCTTGGATTTACACAATTGCAGGCAAACAGGTTGCTAGGAACTGGGTCTAGATTGCAGATACTTCAGGGAGAAAGAATACCCCCATGCTCCTCTGATGCCATGCTTACTGTGTGTAGTGGTAGTGTTTCTTCTTTATTCAAAATGGAACCACAAGTATTAGCATTAGCAGTTCCCACAGTATTTTATTAAAAAACAGCCACAAACCCAACAGTTCATTATGACACAGTGTTATGCAAGAATCTTTTTAGTTTTAAAAATATATGAGGTAAAAATCAATGTGATTCTTGAGATTATTTTCTGAAAAACTTAAAAATCAAAGGCCAATAAGATGTTTTCTGAATCTTAAAATAAAACCAGAAGAACCGCATGATTTTAAGCCAATACCACAATTACTGGAGTTTATTGCTTGTGGGGTAGACAGGATTGCATTAGTCAGCTCAGGAATTTGCATTTGTGAAAGACACAGATTTCCCTCTGGAAAAAAAAAAAAAAAAAAAAAGTTTTACAATGCTACAGAAGACCTTGAACAGTAGGCTAAGAAAGGTTACCAGGAAGCATGAAATAGAGCCACAATCTGAACTAATATTAACAAACCCCACAAGCTGTTTGCTGGCACCTGTCCTTTCCTGCATGTGCTGCATGGCAGCTGTTTCCACACCTCCAGGGGTAAAATCTGGACTTTCCACCCCAGAGCTTCATGCTTTTGTGTATTACTGCTTTCAAAGGAGAGTGAACCCTCTCTTCCTTTTTACCTTTTCCTTTCCCTACACTCCTCTAGCAGCCCCAGTGTCACTCTTCTGCCACATGTGCCACGTGCATGTCCCTGGCACCTGAGCCAGCACTGATGGGCAGTGGGGCCACAACTGCCCTGCCAGGCACCTGTCTGCCCCAGATATAACCATTCTCTACAGCTGCTTAGCTTGGGCTACCCAGGTCTCAATTACTGGAGGAGTTTTCCTTTCCTTTCTGTAAGATTTCCAACGGGGAGACAACGTGTATGGAAAAGCTGAGGAGGCATTACCTAGAAACACATAGATGTTATTCCACAATCATTCTAGACATCTGGCTGTAATGTAGCTGATGCAGCCTGAAATACAAATGCTAAATAGCAACAACATGAGAACAAGCTGAGTGGTGTGTGCCAAGAACAGAATTACCCCCACCATGTGGCAAATCCCTTACAGATTGCAGGAATCTTTCGGTTATATAAATCCCATCAAAGAGTAAAAAGTTAGGCAATCTTTTTAGTTCAGTGATAATATTAGACATATACAATAGCACGTGTTCCTGACAACATTGTTTACTTTTGAATTTTCTGGCTTTACTCTATTTGTCAGCATCTCAAAACACAGGCACTAAAACATCAGATCAAATTGCAGTCCTCAGCTCCAGTTTTTCTGTGTTATTTCAAGGCATACAGAGCACTCAGTGCACAGGGGCACAATGGGATGGGATTCCGTCTCCATCCTTCATTTAGGAACTGGGTGAGACTGACTGTTGGGAAACCTTGATCTGTGGACCCATATTTCAGAGCCTGTGGTCCGTCAACCCCCTCCCCTGATGCAATTTCTGCTGCAGAATACCCCTTAGCCATTCCACATTTTCTTTTTTTAAGAATCCTTAATATTTTCAAAGCTTGCTGAACACAGCAAATACCATGGTATGTTCAGAATTTTCTGAGGTATGCGGTTTCTCTGTTATTGCTTACATGGTTCTTTTTTGTTTCCTGAAGCTGTGCAATGACTACACCACAAAAAACCCACTATTTCTGCCAAAAGAGTAAAAATTGGTACCAATCCTGCAGTGTGAATAGAAGCTATGGATGAGAGTGGGAATGAGTTTTTATCTGCTCTGTCCTGTAATGGCAGTCTAAAATCAGAGTATTTCTGTCTGATTCTTGAAGGTGCCAATATCCACACATCCTTGTTACCATTCTGGGTCCCTCAGCTTTGGGAATCTGTGGCCCTGTTTTGCCATCTTCCTTCTGTGAAATCTTTCAGAAATAACTTGGGCTTTTCATGGGCTCAGCAGCTCAAGCTTTTGGTGCAGCCTGGAGACCCCCACCATCACTCCTGCTCACCCAGCAGCTGCACAGAACTGTTACACCTACATTGCTGTGGAAAAGTAAATTTATGTCTGAAAGCTTTGACCCCACATTCATGCCATTGGTTTCAGGAGCAAGGAGGGATCCGTGACAGTACCTGGGCAAGATGATGGGTCAGATATGCTTTTTAGTTGAATATTTTTTAACTGAAGCTTCAAATAAATCATGGTTGGTTTATCCTTCATCAAATTAGATGGATACATGGTTTTACATATCTATTAATGAATATGTATATATTTATTCTTTATTTACACAGACAGCACAGAACCTCTGGTACCTCCATGCTTCTGTATCAACGGTGGTGTCTGTTGGAATGGAGCCTGCGTGTGCCCAGAGGAATGGGTGGGATCTCTTTGTGAGATAGGTCAGTATAACCCAGGTAGCATGGAAAGCTGGAATAATTTATGGGAATCCCCAACCTCCTTAGCAGGGTCATATCCATAAGCAATGATGTGGCTCTTCTTGCTCCTTGAGGCCATACCCTTCTCCCACTTCTGTCACTGTTTTAAATGAATAATATATCTGGGAAAGACATTACAGGTTTCAAATGTCTGTGGCCTGTTTCTAGCCAATCTGGCCTTTTTTTGAATTTGTCTGTTTGAAGATCACAGTGACCTGAAAGTCCGATTCAGACATCAGTGTCCCATATTGCTATGTCTTAATCTGTCTGGGTTTGAGGGATGCCATCTGGCTCAGCACCCTGCAGGACAACGTTTGCCCTCAGCTCCTCCTTCCACTGGCACTGGTTTTGAATAAGTCAAATATCCTGTTCCTGGCATAGCGCTGGCCTGGTTGACTCCCTTTTCAGTCTCCGTGGTATTGGCACCTCTGCACTGCTGTAACTGGAGCTGATGTTCCCAGAGGATTTGGGGAGGGAGCCGGCTCACCACAGTACAGTATCTCCAGAGCTGCTAACATCCTCAGCTCATCCTTTCTTAGCCAACAACTCACATTGTGGCCAGTGTGACCCATGGATGTGCTATCATGTGTCAGCTGTGCCTTTGTCAAATTAATTCACACATTTGGTCAGAAGGATCTCAAAAGATCTGCAGCTCATTCAGTAAAATATTATTGGTGAAGACTGCTAGGTAGATGGAAACTACAGGTCTCATTACCCTAAAGGAAGGATGGGTACCACCTCCCTTGCCTCCTGGCCACACTCCTCTTTCTGCAACCCAGGATTCCACTGGCCTTCCTGGCAGCAAGGGAACACTGCTGGATCATGGATAATTTACTCTCTAGCAGGAGCCCCAGACCCTTCTCCTCAGGGCTGCTTTCCAGCAGGTCCACCCCTAACTTATATTGGTGCTATGGGGTTCTTCCTCTCTCCCCAGTTGCAGGACCCTACACTTGGTCTTACTGAACCTCATAATTTTATTCCCTGCCCAGCTCTCCAGCCTGTCCAGGTTATGCTGGATGGTAGCACAGCCCTCTGGAGTGTCAGCCACCCCTCCCACCCAGCTTTGTATCATCAGTGAACTTGCTGAGGATACACTCTGTCCCCTCACCTAGGTCCTTGATGAACATGTTGAACAAAGTCAGACTGAATATTGATCCCTGGGGGACACTGCTGGTCACAGGCCTCCAGCATGACCCTGCTCCATTGGTCACCCTCTGAGTTCTGTCACACAGCAGCCCTCAGTCCCCCTCACTGTCCACTCATCTAGCCCACGCTTCCTGAATTTCCCAATGAGGATGTTATGGGAGAGAGCATCAAAAGCCTTGCCCAAGTCCAGGTAGATAACATCCACTGCTCTTCCCTCATCCATCCAGCCAGTAATGATGTCATAGAAGGCAATCAGGAATATTGTAAAAGCAGAGCAATCCGCTGGTTGATATCCTTTAATGTCTTCATCAAAGGCCTGAATGATGACACCGCATGCCCACTCAGCAAATCAACAGGTAATTCTAGACTTGGGATGGGAAGCAGGGATTATTGACACAGTTAATGGTGGAGATTTAATGCAGAAGAACCTAGAGAAACCGGAGGATCTTGGAAACAGAAACTTCACAGTGTTTGACAAGGACAAAAGCCAATTTCCGTGTCAGGAACATTGGCACAGACCAGGAACTTGCTTGCTAAGGAGCTGCCCTTCTGGAAAGTACCTGGGAGTGACAGTGGATGCCAAGTTCAACATGATCCAGCAGGTTGTGTCCAATGCCAAAAAGGCAAAGCACACTAGGGTGGGAGAGGTGGCCTACAGGGGGCATTTGAGGGAGCTGGGCTTGTTCACTGTGCTGAAGAAGAGGCTGAAGCAAAAGCTATTATCAGCCTAGCTAACTGAGTGGGAATTGCAAACATCATACAATACAAACTCTTCTTGGTAGAAGAAGAGCACCATCAGTGATAAATCGCATTTTAAGAGGATGAGAGTCACCATGAAGAGAAATACTTTGGTTAGAAGGGTAACATGTCACTGGAATAGGCTCCCCAGTGAGGATGTAGAACTGCTGATTGGCCCAGGTGCACTCCAGGAGGTTCCTGCCACCTCACATTTTTGAGACTCCTCACCCTTCTAATCATATTCTGGAGAGTGAGGTTCAGGCATGGAGCTGTAAGACAGACCTAATCTTTGCAGAGTTATGCATCCTTCTTTGTTCATAAGCACTTCTATAGAAGGCAAGTATAGCTGTGTTTCTCAAGGAAACCAAGACCCTGTAGAAAACAGGACCTACAAAGAGTTACGTGACTTGGCAAGGAAGTCCATACCAGAAGATGGAAAATATCCCAGGTCCCTAAGCCCCCATCAAGACCTCTACCATCAGTATGCTTCTTTGTCTCAGTTCGGCTAATGGGACACAATCAGCTGAAATATGGTCTGAATTAGAAAAATCAGCAAAACCAGGATGTTTCAAGTCCTAAGATCAGGCAAAAATTTTCTGTCTGTGTGCTGTTGCAATTTTTTAAAGAGTCTGCTGCATTGCAAGGTAAATTTGTGTTAAGTAAATGCAATAGGCTGCTGTACTGGGTCAGGCCATAGGTCCACTGAACTCATCCTCCTCCCTTCAGACATAACCAGTAGCAAGTGCTTAAACACTAAGCACTTGCTAGTCCTGTGGGACTAGGAGTGGACACCCCATCCTGTTCCAGCAGGCACTGGGACAGTGGCTTCCTGTGCCAGTAGACACGTCCGACACATCATGGTTCAGAGTCAGTAGAGGACCGTTTTTTGTCCAGTCTTTATGTGGAGCAAATGTGTATTTTTGTCCCACTGCTGTATTCTGTGGCACTCTAAATTACCAGATCTAGTTTCTGCCTGGGTAAAAAGAGTCTGGAAATGGAGCTTTATAATATTTTACAAATTTTCTAGCACAAAGGCAGTGAAAATAGGACATATGGCAAAAAGTATGGACGTTTAGGGTTTTAGTGACTTTATAAATATCACCTGAGCTCAGCAGCTCACATTTAAATGAGATTTACCTGACTGCTTGTATTTCCTCTGGGGCAAAAGATTCAATAAGCTCCTATTGTCCCAATACTATTTTTTGAAAATTGGTCCTGATAGTAAAAATATTTGATCTGGATATATGTGGGTTTTGTTGTTTTTTTTCTTTTCCTTCTGTGCAGCTAATTTCTGTGAAGCCAGTACTTACGCAGTGAACATCTCTGAAGGCGTTACAAGAAACCTTACTTTTGAACGAATTATAGTGGGTAAAAGTGGCAGCTCCAGAGAAAAATGTGAACCTCACACTGTGAATGGTACGTGTTTCTTTCCTTTCACTTCTGCCTCCCCAAAGTTAATGTGAGCTTTGTGAAAGATGTTGGATTACTGGAGCGGATGAGAGGCCAATCTTTGAAGCCAGAACAGCCTAGCTCAGGCAGCAGGAGTGCAAACCTTTCCACACAGCTTTCTACTCCAAGTGCAGAGAATTTCAGGTATGCATGCCAAGTCATAATGCTGCCTGTCTGGGACTGGGCTGAGAGTCAGTTAATATCTGCTCCTGAACAGCCCTTTGATAGAAGAAAAATCTATTTATAGCCAACTATTTAGCATTAGGAGCCAGGATGCTTTCCATCAGCTGTGGTTCAGTGAACTGCCTCAGCTTTCAGAGGCAGCTTTGTGGAGCAGTAAGTGTTGCACAGCTGCTCCACAGGCCCTTTGCATTTCTTTCACAACATATAAACCAAGTTTTCCAGGAAATTAAAGAAGTCTTTCTGAGAGTGTTTCTTTCTCAGTGTTGATGTCTGTGCCTCCTGTTTAAAAAGTGTTCCTACAACTCTAGCATGAATCTATCTGAATTTGGAATTAATAATGTCAGTGACTGATAATATTTTGAATACAAGACACATGTTCTAAAAAAGAACAATAACTAGTTAAATAACTGATGGTCACTTGTAACATTGAAAGACAAATATTTTACATGCAAACAGAAAAGAACACTGGATAGGCTGTCCCACCCATAGTACAGTTTTAATTCCCTATGAGGTCATGTGCATATGAGTGTGTGCTTCCATGCTAACTGTATGCATTTCTGCTTTTACAATATTACAGGTAACATTTCAATAGCAATCCGGATGTGCTCCAGAGAAAAGACAAATATTGTTTTAAAGCCCCCCAAAATTCTTAATTGTTATGAAAGTATGGGCTCCTTAGCATTACAGGTAATCTTAAATTCCTATTTAAACAGTGTCTAAAATTCTGCGTCATCTAAACAAAAAAAAAAAAAAAAAAAAAAAAAAAAAAAAAAAAAAAAAGTGATAGGAAATTGTGGCAGGAAATATGTATGTGCTATATTTCTTATAGCTTTGCAGAAAGCAAAATGAATTACCAAAGCATTTTTCAGTGGCATTCTTGACATGTGCCTGCTTTGCAAATGTCCTGATTTCCAATGGCGATTAATTTATTTTGCTTAATTTTGCGTGTCAGAAATGCACAGCATGTAATTTCATAATTCTTAACTGGGCTGCAACTCCCAGTTCACAGCAAAAAGCTCTGAATGGAGGCAATGACAGTCCAGGATACCGAATTGGTAAGAAATCGGAAGCATTTGGAGAAGTCTTGCATGAGGGAAAATGAAGGAAGCGATGCTGTCACTGACACATTAGGAGGGATTAAGAGCAAAGCCTTTCCATTCCATCCTGTGATCATCTGAATACTTCTCTCCCTCAAGAATTCAAACTCCAACTCTTTTGTGTGGCAAACTCTTCCTGATACAATCCATAAACCCTTAAGCCTTGCTTTAAGGCCTAGCTCTGCCTTAGCTTAAAAACATGAAGAGATGAATATGACTAAGCACATTACAGTCACTGCTGCTGTTCTTATCCTACTGCACTTCATTTCCTTATCACTAGTCTCAACTGGAGAAAAAAAAAAGCAGTAAAAAAGAAACCATTTACAGGCCCTTTAGGTAAGGGAAGTCCATTTAACGATGCTTTTGCTTGACTGTTGTACCTTCAATCCAATACTTTGAGTGCCTGGATCCTTTGATGGGGAAACCCTTGGGCTCATATTATGCACTTCACTAAAAGGTTCAAATGTAAAATCTTGCCTAAAGTAATATATAATATTAGTAGTAGCCATTTCTAATGCTAATAAACTTCAACATTATGTTGCATCAGAAGCCTAGCCTGCTGCCTGTATTTTGGGGGGTTGTTACAACTGATGTCATGGTGCCACCTAGTGTGCCCAGTGACTGCTAGGACAAGGCTGGAGGAGGTCTTCATGCTAGTGATCCAGAGCCCAGGGTTAAAAGGATTTTATTCTTTTAAATACTGATATTTACTTTGAATACAAGGTCATGCTAAAAGTCAGAAGTCTAGATGGTATTTAAGGTCTCTTCCAACCCAAACTATTCTATGATTCTATGAAAACAGTGAAAATACATGTTCATGATATATTGTTTGCTCATAGTGCATTTGCAGATGTTTTCAAGTCAAATAATATAATCTCTTGTAAATATTAACTTCCTTCCCCCCTGTGTAATGCAATCATTTTTCTTTCCTACCATTCCAAGCATTATAAACACTCCAAAGCTGCATGATTGACTCTTGGTTTTGACAGTTTCTCAATATAAAAAATTTGAGAGGAATTCAGTGATGAAGGTACTCATTTAAGATCTTCAATGACTGTAAGATTCCATATACTGCTTGGCTGGTCGCCAAGATGAAAATTCTTCTGATGATTAGAAGATTTCCTATCTCTTTAAATCTTATTGTTACCTAACTATACCTTCATATAATATACACCTAATGCCTCACCTTTTTTGTGTCTAGAATCTTAAGATACTATAGACATTTATGCTCGACCTATTAAGTTCTGACTGTCTCAAACTGGACACAACCAGGGCTTCTCACGAGACTCCAGTACCAGAATATTTTCTTTGTTTATTTCTACATTTATTCCAAGCCAACACTATAGACAATGTACTGAAGTGAGGATAATGTGTTGAGAAGCATTATTCCAGATGAAATTTCTCAGGTTTCTTCACAGGGTCACAGAATGTCAGGGGTTGGAAGGGGCCTCTGAAGATTATCAAGTCCAATCTCCTGTGCCAGAGCAGGACCAAAACTAGGGCAGGTCTCAGAAATTCATCCAGACAAGTCTTGAAAATCTCCAGAGGAGACTTCACAACCTCTCTGGGAAGCCTGTTCCAGGCTTACTGTAACCCTTACAGTAAAGAAATTCTTCCTCATGTTGAAGTGAAACTTCCTGTGCTCTATCTTGGACCCATTGCCCCTCATCCTATCACAGGGCACAAGTGAGAACAGATTGTCCTTTCCTTCTTGGCACCCAGCCCTCATATATTTATACATATTAATTAGATTCCCTCTCAGTCTTTTCCTCTCCATACTAAAAAGACCCAGGTCTCTCAGACATTCTTTATAAGGCAGGTGTTCCAGTTTCTTAATCATCCTCATAGTCCTTCTTTGTAGTTTCATATTTGTTTCATGGCTTTTCAAAAAAAACCCCATTCTAGTAATTTAAGGAAAAGTGAAAAGTATACAGTTGTTTATAGACTCAGAAGCTCAAAGTCCTCAAGACAAAAGGGAAGGTCCTGATGTTGTCTTGTGCTATCTTATAACAAAGTGTGGAGAATGAGGGGGTCAGGTTCTTTTTCAGGTTTTAGGATGAGAGGCAACAGAGAAAAGAGGAAACTTGGAAGATTACAGTTAGAAAGAGAAATTTTTTTCTCTTGAGGCTGGTCAAACACAAGCAGGTTTCTGAGGGAAATTGTGGATATTCAAAGAGAGCCCTGATCAACTTGGTCTCAGCCAGCCCTCCTAGGATAGCAGTCCTCCAGGATTCCCTCCCAACCCAAGCTACTCGATGAGCCTATGAAATTATCCCCTGGGGAGAATCTGCAGGCACGATGCACTTGACATGCTCAGAAACAATTGAGATCACCAATTATTTGTACATTTTGATTCTATGTGAGGATGTTATGAAAGTGGTGACCTGTTCTCCTTTTCACATTTTCTTCCTATTGAATGGCATTTTCCTCACAGATTGAAGCTGCAAACTCCAGCAATGTTACAGATATTGCGAATAACATTCAAATCCTCACCTCCATGCCAGAGCAACTGACCACACAGAACATCTCTGATGCTGCAAACATCGCAGTGCATATCCTTCAAAAGCCAAATGTTTCACCAGACTCTGAGGTGAGGCTTACTAGTACTAAAATAAGTCTTTTGTGCCTTCATATTTGGGATATCAATTCTGTCCCCTCTCTGCTGGCAGAAGGAACACTCTCTCTTCTCTCTGAACTGTACATAACACCACAACCAAAAGCATTCATTCTGCCATCTAGCAGAGTAAATTAAGTGACCTGGGGTCCTACTTGTGGAATCACTGTGGTGTCAGTTCTCAGCAATGAGTGTTAATTTGTTTCTTATCAGCTGCTTAGACTTGCATGTATTATAATACAAGCATAATTTGATACTTAAGTTACTAATTTAATCCTTACTGTCTAAATTAATGAAAGTGTGGTATTTATGAAATCATTGTCACAAAGTTTATGTTCTCACAAATGGCATCCTCTATTCATGTACTCTGATGTGTGTACTTTCAAGCAGTACTTACTAAGTGTTTCTACCTTACTCATCCATTATGTAGCACGAGATGATTTATTCTGACTGTGTTTGAATATTGCATGTTTTTTTCTGCCTGTGCCAGGCATCTGTGGCAGTAATGGCTACAGTGAGTCAACTCTTGGATGCCAACGAAACAGAATTCAAGGACAATTATCTTGACGATATTTCAACAAGGTAACTTTAGCTTTTGCCATTTTGTAAGATGTAAAACTCCATTTTCCCTCCTGTTCCAGGATGGAAGTAATTCACGGACAAGAGAAAATATTTTTACTGTTCAATGCCAATACGCAGTTTCATCAATTCAGTAGATTTATACCAAGATAAAAAAATTTGGCTTCATTTTTCTGCTTTGGAAAAATTATGAGAGTAGGGAATGAGAAGATGTTCTCACTGCAGAACCAAATGAGAGAGGAAGCTCAGAAACAGAACTTATAGCTGTGTATTAAGAAATAATGGTAACTTTTATCCCACTCATTATTTCAATGCAGACTCACAAAAACACTGGAGGAATTTTCCTTGATAGGCAGCATCTCGCAGCCCAATGTTGCAGTCCAGTCTGCCCCACTGAACTTAAGCTCCTCTACAGTTCTGTTTTCAGCACTGAGAAGTAAGTTGGTGTGTCTTGTTAGATTTACCTGGAAAAGGCAGGATGTAACATAATACTTAATGCATTCACTGCTAATTTTTTACAGGCACAACACACAACTACCCATCAACAGAACTAGAAGTACAGGAAAATGTCGCAGGGCTTCTCCATGATCTCAGAGCTGAAGTTCAGATACTGCTCAACATTACAGGTAACAGTAAATGCTTTCTCCTAATGAAAATTAGGAAAATTTCCTTTCCTGGGAAAATTATGAATGAATAAAAATTTGGAAAAAAATCCCTAAGCCAATATAAGTATTTACATGTTGCTTTTTATGCATGCTGATGACACATAGTGATAGAGGAAATGCACTTGTCAAATGATTTGAATAATCTTATTCATAGATTAATGCCCATGTACATGTAAAGGCCAGAATGTTTTTGGTGTTTGGGACTTTTTCATTTGTTTTGCTTTCTCAAGTTGATAATGTAAGGAATCTTCTGCTGTACTTCTGCAGACACCAGGATCAAGAGCTAGTACATATCTGCCTCACCCAAAATCCAAAGACATCAATCTTTCCAACTAAAATTACTCCTGTCAGGAAGTACTAAAAATTTTAAAATTTGAAGAAATCTAAATAAATACCTAAACAAAAATGTGCTGTAAATATTGGATGTTTGAAATAGCATAGCATCAGCTTCTTTAAAAGCACCTGCTTCTCTGATATCTGTATATCTGCTATCCATACATACTTTTTTTCTTGCCTCATGAAGGTTCATCAAACAATGGAAGAGTTGGCTTTGTGTTGTATCAAAATGACAAACTTTTCCAGTCAAGGATTTATCAGAGTCACAGTGGTTTCTCTAAAAAAATAATTTCTGGCAACATTGATGGTGGAAATACCAGCAGTGTTGAAATAGCCTTCAGTCCCAAGGTAAGCCTCTGTAAGAAAAGCCAAGTTCAGTTTAAAACAAAGGCTGCCCTTGTCTTACTACCTGTCTTCAGGACCTCAAGAGACTATGAGGCTTTTTATTTTGGGTTTTGTTTGTTTGTTTACTTTTAATATATATATACACACACACACACACATATATAAATATATATATACACTGCTTTGATTTTTGGCAATAACCATGTGAGAGATTTTGTGGGATGTAGAGGTGACATAAGGAACAGTATTTAGATAACATGGCAAAGAAAACATTTTTCAACTTATCTATTTAACACCTGTTGTTACTGGCCCAGTACTGCTAAACTAGGATATTTGCAAGCAAAATTGTTTTCAATTAAAAGTTCTAGATATACCAGAATGGATTTGTCCTTGAGGAGAGGAGTCCTAAATCAAGAATGAAAAAGGCCAGGCCCCTGGAGGATATTTTTTCATTCCAGAAGACTATCAGAATTTTTGAAAACAAAAAGGAGTCAGTTTGACTGGCATAGCTCGATACATGTACAAATGTGGGGAGTGTTCATTTTTCATATTATCTTTTAACTCCTGGTTCCAGTTAAAGTCATGTTACAGTCATGTTACCTAGAAAACTAGTGTCATTTCCAAGGAAATCACTGAAACACACTTTTAATTGATTTTTTTTACTCTTACTTTCATTCCTCATTTTTAGTTGAACTACCTAGTACTGTGAACACTTGCTTTCACTTCAAGCTGCTTGTTGCTTATCTGAAAAGCAGTTTTAATTGAAGTTCCCTGCAAACACATACTTGAAAACAACTGCATTCCTTTAACATCTGACTGCAGGAGCACCATCGTGCTGTAGAAGGGAAGGAGATGGTGCATGGTGTTTATTATTGTTTGCTTCCTTTGTACTGTGTGCAATCAGCTCTGCTTGGCAGTATTCTAATGCTACCAAAATCTGAAAGCAGTTGTTTGACTTCCACAAAACTCATTTTTAAGTTTTTTAATGCCTGGTCAATAGACATCTGAATGGTAATTACCTGAGTAAATCACAGAAATGGCTAATTTCATTAAGAATCTTGACTGAGAAAGACACATGAAGCATATTTAAAATGCAAAATCATGCTGCTATTGGTATCAGCCATAAGTTTTACCGGAATCCCTGTGAGTCCCCCAGTAGCTGCCAGCTCCCCTTTCAGTGGATAATTGTCAGTACATGTCATATCTGCTGAAGTTTCTATAGCCACTTTTTCTCCTTGCAATCCCAATGCACAGTACAACACATCTGAGCTGCAGCTCCATGATCATGCCTGTGTGTTTTGGAACTATACTGCCAACGACTGGAGCACCGTCGGCTGCGCAAAAGGAAGAGACCAGTTCTTGAGATGCGTGTGTAATCACACTACTAATTTTGCTGTCCTGATGGTAGGCTGTTGTCCTTTTTTCTTTTGTCCTTTCTTGAACTGGAAAAGTGTGGGGGTTTGGGGTTTTTTTTTGTTTGTTTGTTTAGTTTTTTTTTGTTTGTTTTTTTTTTTTTCTCATTTGTTTGGTGATTTTCAATTGTAAGACCATCATATGTGAGTATGTAGATGCACTAACCTAGAAGGCATAGGAGTCTGAGATGTCCTTATGTACTTGTTTCTGATTAATGGCACAGCTGGAAAATGGGGACATGCCAGTTGCCCCCAGGCTGCTGGAAAACTAATATATTTGTGAGTCCTGGCTTCCACTGACACGAATAGTGGCTGTGCCCACCTGCCTGTGTATCCCAGCAGCAGGGGAGAGCTGGCATCTCCATTGCTGCAGCTGGTTGGTAAATGAGTGCATTTCTGAAGCCTAAAGTGCCCCAGGATGAACAACATAGCTCAGGATCTGGGCTAGCTGTGGCACTGCCTGGGCTGGGTAAATAACTCAAAGTACATCACATCAACTACTTCCTTTAGTTATATGTTTACAAAAGCAATCGCTCTGTAAATATTAACCCTGCTACCATTAAGCCCTCTCATACTAATAAGATTATTTAGGAACCACTAACTGTCTCTGACATTTGTAATTCTTTCAATATTTGTTTCAGCTTCTCTAAACAAAACACTCCCTGTGTAAAATTACGTATCTGTGGTCATGGGCTTCAGCAATGCCAGGATTTCAGAGTTTCTTTTTACTCAGTTATAATAGAATTTTCATATTTGTAATACTTATTCTTTCGCTATTTCCTTTTATCTTATGCATGTCCTTATTGTACAATATTACCATATTCTAGAGAAGATTTTCATTCATTTATGCAAAGACAACAGTATGTTCTATTTCACACATGTACATTTATTTGCTGCTTTACCATCACTATACAAACAATAACTGGTTTTGAACTTTAGTTCTTTGTAACATCTTACCTTAGAAGCCAAAATTCAGAATGCACACCAGTGCAAAAAGTTAAAGCCACTTTTTCCAGTTTGTGTCACCTTGCATTTTTTCATGAATAATTTAATCTGCTGTTTTGCTAAGTATTTGGTTGACATCACAAAGTGTCTTTTTGGAGATCTTCACAAGCTTCTTGAGTCTGAAGGTCCGGAATACTTTTGTGTGATCCAAAAAGTTTGGCAGTGGCTAGCAACAGTCTTAGCTTGACTAAAACATTTTCATTTCTATGTGCAACTAGAAGTATAGCTTTTGTAAAAAATATATCTTTTCTCTTCACTGAAACAGATTTGTTTTCTAGGCCTTTAGAATCAAATATAAATATGCGAAGCCCTTGGAGTATATTTCTTACATTGGTGTTGGATTTTCCATGGCTGGTCTGGTCATTACCATTTTGTTTCAAATATTCACTAGGTAAGAGTGAAGATGTACAACTGCAAGTATTTTATACTAAGTTACATTATTTTGCTTTGGAGGAAAATTATGACAATAGTCAGTTTAGAACATACTGCAATATTATTGAGAAGCAAATAAAATTTAAAAAAAGAGCTAATCATGTAGAATAGATTGGGAAATAAGTGTGGCTTACTAGTTAAAGTGAAGACATGAAATGTCTCAGCCATGCCACTCACCTAGATGAAACTTTAATTTTTCTGTTAATGTTAATCTTTTAATGTGAGTTTATGTAGGTGATTACTTTCAATAAATCTACCTTCAAAAATGTGAGCTTTAAAAAGAAATGATATAACAGAGTACAGAAGAGCCTGGTCTGATAAAAGGCCAAACCTTTCATAGGAAACACTGGGCAGGGCATCTGAGAAGGAAAATCCTTCCATCACTTTGGGCAGTTCTCCAGCAGGCAGGAGGCAGGCAGGCAGTGTATGCTACGGAGGATCAAGACAAGGGTTGATCCTTTTACCATGGGATCCCATCACCATGTCTAATCTCCTTGTCAAGTTCCAGAGTGACATTTGTTTCACTGACATGAAGTAATGGGAGTCTGCCATTTCCATTGCCTTTCATGTCCCCTGCTGCCTCCCTGACATACTTTTTCCTACCATGACTGGGCAGCAGACAACACAGACCCAGAGCTGTGTTATTACTACACTGGTCCATGTTGAGGTGTTTAGTTCAATACTTGCAATTAATGGTAGGCTTTTAAAAATGTATAACAGTATTCCACCAGCAGCATGACCTGCTTTTTATTTTCCTATATGCACAGTGTCCTGGTAGGAAAATGTCTAATCACTTCTCATTCTTCTAGCCAGTTACCAATATGCCTGTTACATTGGTGTCTTCATTTGAGGCTTATCATCTTAGCCCACTGTCTTATTGCTTACACCTTCAGCATTTATGTAGAAGCATATCTTTTGTTCCTTGCTATCCTATTTAAATGTTATTCTGATTTCTGTTGTCTATTTGATAGTTTCTATACTCTGTTGCCTTCTGTTTGTAAAATGTCTGTAGAGAACAGATTATTTCAGTGCACCACGATTATACAGCAATGTAGGTTATGCACACTGCTTGTGTTACAGTTTTACTGTAAGTGACTTAATTCAAACACAACTGCAGCAACCTTCCATGATGGACGTGCCCATGATGGTTGGTGTCATGTGATTTCCCCTTGGATGAGAAGCAAAGTCACACCAAGGGAGTTGTAGTTATCATAGATCAGTGTTTCTCATCCTGCTTGCAGTAATATTGATTTGGAGATATTCCACCAGGGTTGCTGTATTTAAAATTTTAAGAGCTTCCAGACAACACCTTTTAAATGCATTTATAAGATAGAGTTTGGAAGTGGAGGTTTATTATTCTCTTGTACCTTGAAGAGTGTTTATAAGTAGTTGTCTTATGTTATTTCACCTCTTACACTGAAGAAAAAGATTAGAAGAAGAGCAGAGTGGAAAAAAGAAAATGCATTCAAGCTGCTGCTGGACAAAGCACTGTCCTTAAAGGTGCTGATTATTCTCTGTTCTAGTTGAAATCAGATGAAACTAATGGATTTGGTAAGCTGTCTGAAAGTAATGACAGTGTAGAATTCTGCAAACAAGGTACTGCTTTG
The DNA here is from genome assembly GCF_036169615.1 of Heliangelus exortis. NCBI lineage: Eukaryota > Metazoa > Chordata > Aves > Apodiformes > Trochilidae > Heliangelus > Heliangelus exortis. The sequence goes on along the minus strand of NC_092422.1, from coordinate 111,574,213 downwards.
TTTTCTCTCTGCATTAAGACTGCACACCCCAGGCTGCTTTTAATATCAATAGAAATTAATGAACATTCTACAGTTTTTCTTATTTTGCTGTACCCTTTTCTCTTAAATGTATTCCTACCCACAGGAAAACTCGAAAGTCATCCGTAACGTGGATGTTAGTGAGTCTCTGTTTCTCTATGCTCATTTTTAACATCATCTTCATCTGTGGAATTGAAAACAAAAATGCCAGGAACCACAGCAGCAATACCACCAGCTACTACCAGCAATCCCTCTCTTATGATACTGCCAGTAACACTTTACTCACATCTGACATCATAGATCCTCCTGCTGACTCTCGATGCACAGCCATGGCTGTCCTACTGCACTATTTTTTGTTGGCAACATTTATGTGGACAGCACTCAACTCTACACAATTATACTTACTGCTGCTCAGAGCCATGAAGCCCCTGCCTGGACACTTCCTCTTAACCATGTCAGTAATTGGATGGGGTAAGATTTGAAGTCACATATGTGGCAACTTTTACCAAAGTATCCATGCATGGTACATTCAGGGAGAGTTGCAAAGATAGGAGATTAGTAGATAGCAGCTACACTCAGTGTCTCATCAGTTTAGCTCAATGTGATTTAATAAATCATCTCCTGCTACTGCTCACACGACTGGAATAAACTGAGCTTGTTTTCGTTGCCCTGTTATGGCACTAAAAGTTGCTTGCTCACTGGCAGAGAAACAGAGATCTGTTGTGTGCAGGAGAAATTTTCACAGTAATCAAGGCATTTGGCAATTTGTTTCTGTCAACTAAGCAAAAAAGTCATGAGCTGTCCTCAGAAAAACACTGCTCACAAACTTCAGTCCTGTCTTTTCTCTATAGAAAACCCATTCAGGTTTGTGTGAGGCAGATGATACAGAGCTCTTAAAAACTATGGACTCCAGGAGGCACGAAGCTTAGTTGTGTGGAATGGAGGTATGGCTATGCAACTAAAAAATAAATTGCTAATGTCTCTTCTTCTAATTAGGAATCCCTGCTCTAGTAGTTGCAATAACACTTGGAGCTACTTACAGAGAAGGAAAAGCTTTAAACTACCGACAAGAAGAATTGTAAGTTCATATATTATTACAACACTTATCCCACACCTTTTGTGATGGCTCATTACTAATACAATTCTATATTTATGGTTTGTGTACTATTTTGTATGTCTAAATATTTAAAAGGCAACTCTTCTAAACATTTGCTATAAGGAATTGCAGTTCACCTTGCTAAAGATTTAGGGTACGGGATCCACATCTGCCTTTCAGCCTAACTGAAATTCAAGACCCTCACTTAAGTGCATAACTGCATTTCAGTGCCTAAACTTAATTCTCCCATATATTTAAAATTTTTTTGTCCAACATGACTATATCCTCTGTGGTTTTGATATCTGTATTTGTTGGAGTGCCCACATACCAAAGCAGGCTATCAGGCTTACAAATGTATATTGGTGATGGTGGATGATACAGGGCAAAGACAGACCTCAATTGGAAATGTAAACACAGCCACTCTTCCACATAGTGGCCATCATATGATACTCATTTAGGGTGTGTTGAATTCTAACTTGAGATTATTTGGCACTGAAAAAAAGGAGGTCAATATTACTGCAGGATAACCCTGTCCTCCTGAAGTTGACCATGTTTTTGTTTCAACCTTTGTCCATCAGGTTTCCTCTATTAATCTTTAACTCTACTACAATATATACTCCAAAGATAAACTTGGATATGGTGACCAGATATATATTTGGTTAGCTATAGCATTATATTTCTCTAGGCAGTGTATCTGATGAATAATTTTGCATTCCAGAAAGAGAAGCATAAATGAAAGCCCTCAGTTCTCAAGGCATGGTTGCCATTCAGAGATAGGTTAACAAGACCTAAAGAGCATCATGGGATCTTTTGGGATGAAAAGTGGATTTATTTTTTCTTATTTATTTTGGTATTCTGAATAATGCATCTAACAAATATTTTGAAATGGTTTCTCTTTATATTAAAAGTTGCTGGCTTGCAGCACTGGATCAAAATAAGAATTTCAGTATGCAAAAGCCCATGTTTTGGTCATTCCTCTTGCCAGTAGCACTTATACTCCTGTTTAACATCATCGTCTTCATCAAGATCAGTGTCTCTGTGATATGGAAGAAGAACAAGAATTTGACAAGGTGAGATGGCAAAGGACTCCTCAGACCTTTCAGCATACATATTCTGTCTCTTATATATATATTATAGATATCTCTTTTATATATATATATATATATATTCTCTGCCTCTTGCCACCAGCTCTGACTTTCTTGTCATAAATGCAGATTTTGATAAAATACTTAGTACTTAAAGCAGTCAGAAAATTAATTCCATTATTGCAATATCTCAGACTTTGTTCAAGCGTGTACACATTTCAGGATTTTGCCCCCTTTTCATCTGGCAGTGCCACTCAGCTTGACTTCAGTGAAAGTTATACCCTATTAAAATCCGTATAAGTGACAGGAGAGCTGGATCCAGCCAAAAGAAAATTATTAATTTTTGGGAACATCTGAACATCAGACCAGTTCTCTAGCATCTTTGAAGCAGATTTGCTTGCTCAGTTTTGTATCAACACTCCATCTATTGTCACAGTCTGTGCGTCACAAACTCCACAGTGTACACTGAATTATTTAAACGGTAAATGTTTTAACTTTTACTAATCCCATGTAACTGAAACGTTCAGCAAAACTTTGTACAGTTTCTTCATTCCTTTTATATACAATTTTCACCGTTGGAGCAAAGAAAATACCTTTGACTCCCTTTGTGCTTGAGAGAAACTGCACAATGAACATTCACCAGCAGCTTATTCTTACATTGAAAATTAAGCACATTTCGATTGCATTTATAAGCATTCTAAAAAGCTTATAATAGCTAACATGCTGATTTTCAATGTTTCTTTTTGCCTTGGTAAACCCTGCTTTTTGTTAAAGAAAGATAGACCCAAACCATGTGCTCCAAACACAGATTATTCTGATGAACTTGTTTAGAAATCTTTTTCTGTATTTCTTCTCTGGACCATAGATCAAACAAATGTAGGGAGGTGCATGTTCTCAACTCACCTTTCCTCAGCTCAACTGAGTAACATGTCTTTGCAATGTAGCACTGAATAAATAAAAAGTACAAAGCTCAAAGAGATAGTAAATGGTATAGAGAAAGATTCAGTAACTTTTTTTTCTTGTGTTTATAGGAATAAAAAGGATTCATTTATGAAAAAGATGATTGGCACTATCTCTATAGTGGTAGTGCTTGGAATCACCTGGATGATAGGCTACCTCATGTTAATAAGTCATGAAGAAACAAGTTTAGTTTTCAGCTATCTGTTTTGCATTTTTAATACTACCCAGGTAAAATATTTAGCAATTATGAGACTGATAATAGCTTGGTATAGCTTGGGAACTTGTTGGAAAGCATTTTGGAATTTCTGTTGATGGATGCTATCTATCTGGCCTGTCACTCATAACTCAATAACCCAATACGCAAATTTTTATTTCAAGGTCACCACTGAAAAGACCTCCCTGTCTGAGAGGCTTCCCTTATACCACATTATACATAAAATTATAATTAAAACTTCATGGATTGAGACCTTTCACAACAATGCTGGATAAAAGCTGACAGGAAAGCATCTGACTCTTTTTGTGCCATGACTCTGCTATATTCATGGCTTTATATTCATATAGTGCATATGAAGTACTTTATTGTTACAGCACTGAATTTTTACATCACTGAATATTTTCTACAATAATTATCTACAAAACATTTTCTACAAAATAACTAATTGGAAATATGTGAAAATCCTACCTCCAAATATTAAGGTTTTTACTATCAGTTTGATCTACTGAAAACTGAGGGTCTGTGTATCACTGGGGATATTAAAAAAGTGCAACAAGTCCTGAAGTGACTACTACTGCACCAATGGATTGGTTATAGCCATGATTTAAACCCAAAATCATGAACAGGGAACAGAGATCCATCTATTTAAAACATTGAGCCTTTAAAAAAAACAAAAACCAAACAACCAAACAGGATACTTCTGATTACTCCTTTTAATAAGAATTTAAAAGAACAGTATAGAAATTTTATATTTCTATGTAAATCCTGCTTCCCTTCCTGACTGAAGTGATGAAAGTGCACACCAGCCACATTTAGCTCTGGTTTTACCTTCACCCTCTCCAGCAGAGGGTGAGAATACAATCCTGAGTCATGCTAAATAATCCATTACAATGTCCAGATGAGATGACTACAGTAGCAAATCTGTAGTTACATGGAAAAAATTTCCTATTGAAAGAACTACTTGTAGTTCAAGATACAAATATCTTAGTCACTGAAAATAACTTTGTGGTTGTTTTTCAAGTAAAATAATATTGACCTATTATTGTCTGGTTTTACCATCAAAATCTTAACTCCACACTTTCTATTTACTCTACAGGGACTTCAGATTTGTATTCTGTACACTTTCAGATCATCAATCTTCAAGAAAAAAGTTTCTGAAGTGTTTCCTGTTCTCGGAATGTCAGAAGTACCATTGTATCTGCATTCAAAAACTTACTATGTTTCAAGAGCAGAGCTTACAAAATGTTCACAGGAAACTTTCAGAGCAACTCAGACTTTTTCAGATAATATTTCCTTATCTACCTTCCCTAACGGGATTTAGAAACCTGTTTATGTGTGAAAGATAATCCTGCAATCCATTTGCTTTATAAGATCTCACAGGTATCTTGAATGATAGACATACCACTCCAGCTGCAAGTAGCTCAAAACAGATCACAAGCCAAGACCACCAGGAGTCAAGAGGAGCACACGCTATCAAGACTGCACAATTGTTAAGCAGCAATGCAGCACTAAATCCTCTTGATACTGCTTGTACTGCATGGCACTGGGGAAAGTCTTTGAACTTGGGGTTATTACAGTTTTATATTATATAGTAAGCATGGATAAAAGTTGCTCTATTTATGGCCTGTATGCTGGTTGAACATGTTTACTTAGGCTAAGCACTGAAGCTCTTATCTGCCTTTCGTAACAGGAGTTTCAATTTAATTAGAAACCAAAAGGCAAATCAACAAACAGCACAGTTCTTGTTGGCTCTGGGTCCAAATTCTACTCACTACCTCTACAATACATTGATTTGGTCTTTACATAAGAAAATCTGCATCTTACAAACGTGTCTTTTAAATTTCACAGCTAAAACCTCTATTATAACTGATTAGTAGACAAAATACTCTGTTTTCATATAAGTAAATGAAAAAAAAAAAAAAGTTAGATGCTTGGAAAAGAAAGGCTAGGAAAGATATTATTTCTACATTTTAAATATAGGTCCTCTTCACATCACCTGCAGCATCAGCCTGTGAAAGGAAGCATATTTTCTTTTGGGGGCAGTTTGGTGTTCCCATCATAGAGGCTGGAGTGCTCCAGTTAGCACCCTGCTCTGAACTGACTTTGGGCTGCACCTTTCTCTCTGCCTCTCTGTCCTTTGACTTTATTGGGAGCTTAGAATAAGGGTCCCTTGGCAGATGCATTAAGAGTTCCAAGCTTAGGCTATAAGTTAACATAAACCCTTCATCTCCTCTTTTGATCTTTTATTAATATTTATAATTATTTAGTGAAAAAATGTTGAAAGTAATGTCAAAGGGAGGGGAGAAGAGTTTCTGGATGCTGAAGTGAGGAGTAAGAAAGAGGAGAGTACCTTGATGGAAGGAAGTGTGTGGTGGCTTGGGCACCACCTGTGTTTGAAGTGCAAGAAGCTCTTTCCACTTTGTGACTCTGGGTAAAATAGTAAGGCCCATTGTACTTGGTTCTTGTCTGAAGAATGGGAAGAGTTATATTGCCTCATTCCATTCTCTCCTGTGTGAGAAAAAAGCCTGAGGAATTTAAACAGGTAATTTAAAAAATTATGTATTTCTTTATTTTGTTCTCCAAACAAAAATATTTGTTTTACCACCCCTGGTTTCAATAAGACAAGAACATTAAATTGAATTTTAAATGATCTGGTTTAAGAAGTATGGTTTTACCTCATGCTTTTATTTTTCCTGAAAATGAATCTTGTGTGTTTTGAAAACTTTCAAGCTGCTCCAAATAAGGTCACTGGTATGATCAAACGTGATGGCTGAACATTTAGGGACAGCATCTCTGAATACATAGGCATCGTATATGAGGCTTTCTGAATGTCCCCATGGAAGTGTTTCAGCAGTCCTGAAAATGTCTCAGTATCTTAGAAGTCAATTCTGTCTCTATGAAGCAAAAAATAAGTGTTCTCCAGCATTGTTAAATGTCCAAAACGAGCAGTCACAGCAGACAGAAGACAGAAGTTCATCACCAGTGTTCCAGAAAAGGCAGAGATGGTCATTCAAAGTTATCTAGGAAAGGTAATTAATACTTCTATGCCTCTATGAGCACCTGTTTTTTTGTTTGGATTTTTTTTTAAATTAATGTATGATACCTGTCTTTGTCAATTCTTTCAATTTCATTGGAGAAAGAGTATTTTAGAAACCTACATGTCATTTAGGAAGGACCATATTTCTTCGTAAAAAAAAGCCAAGCACTCTGAGGATGGTACCTCAAATGAGTAATAATATTTATTAATCTTTGATATTTTTCCCCACAAACAAAAATCTATTCCAAAGCATGTCCCAACTAATTTTGAAAACAGCTCTTTCATGAAAATATATCATCTCCACATTATACCAAAAAGCAAGCAAAAACCTAAGAAGAATCTGAAATACTGATTGGAAAAGCGTGGACTTTTTACTAATTAAATAATCATCCTGTATCTATTTTAGATGTTAATAAAATGCTGCTATAGCTGATACTGAGTACATCTCTAGCATAAAACATTTTCATCATAAACTCCTTCGGAAAATTATACATTTTATGGGTTTTTTACTTTTTTTTTTTTTTTCAGAGAATCCTAATTTCAAAAATTGAACAAAGCAAAATTATCTTTTTTTGAGGTTATATATGCTTAATTGTAATAGGAACTATAGTTCAACTCTTATCTCCACGTGGAATATATTGATCTTAATAATGCAGTGACCTTTAGTATTCTTTCTGATACATGGGCTTAAAGGATTGTGCAGTTTCTTCTTGTTAACACTTTGGAAACACTGCTTTGATAAAGAAGTGGATTGCAAAAGGACTGAATCATCAATACAAAGGTATGAAACATGATCAGCATAGAGTGTAATGGATGAACAAGTCCTTTTTTCTGGATTATTTTGCTACATTTTTGAAGAGACTTTTTTTGAAAATATCCAAACTCTTTCTACATATTTTCTAATACTTATCAAAGAAGCCACCTGAACCACTGCTTTCCTTGAAATATTTAGAATTACAAACAGGTATTATATTCAGATTGTCTCGCCTTCATTTCAGTGTGAATAACACCTGCTTAGTACTAGTTGGACTTGTTTTGACACTCGCCTAAGCACAAACAAAGCTCTAAGAAAGGACAAATACCACAAGAATCAAACTGCTATGACTTTTCTTGCCCCAGCAGAAATAGCTATTTGGAAGTCTCTGGAAGATACTTTGGAAAAGGTGACTTTTCAGAGACATCTCTAAATCCTGGAAATAACCAGACACAGTTGTGGTTTAGCTGGCTCTGCAGAGTTAATTGCTGTTTCATATACTAGCATTCACTTGTAAACGACAAAAGACAGCAGGAATCTCAAATATCCTGCAGTAACAGGAGACCGGTTCCATCAGGTCTGAGAGGCACCCCTAGCAATCCATTTTTTTTCCATCGTTAATACAGGAAACGCATTAAATCAGCTTCAGATTTTTTTCTCTTGGATGGACAACCTCAGAACGCACGGTGGGAGGACAGGGGGATATCGGTGAAGCCCTGGAAGGATTGTCTTAACAGGTCAGCGACTATTCGAGGACGAGCGAGTTCTCTGTGTGAACGCGGCGGCGCCTGCCAAGATCGGTGGAATTTGGTGGCCGATTTTTCATGGCAGCACCGTCAGACCGTCGGCCCATGGGGGTCAAAGCTCGCATTTCGCAACAAATTCACAGCGCTCTATCAGCACCACCGCGTACTGTCGTGAGTCCATTTCTCCCACCTTTTCGGCTGCAGTTGGACGTGTCCCGGGAGTCCCGGGAGAAAGGGCATTACTCTTACCTCAGGGCTACGCCTCAGCCAGATGTCGGGTTTCTGCGTACTGGGTCAACAGCCTGAAAGGTGTTACCCCAAAATCTGACTATTCGGTACATAACAGCGAAACACCACCCCACTCCCCTTTATTGAGGGGAGGAGTAAAGCGAAAAGCACCACGCACCGCGGGTCGGTGGGCGGGGGGTGGTGGTGGATCCCAGTTTGAAGGGGGGAGGGCGGGCAATGGGTAAGGTGAATCCGGGCCACAACCCAACGGACACCCCACCAACGGCCGCGGCCCGCGCTGTCACGCCCCCGCCAGCGCAAGGGCGCGGGGAGGCGGGCGGGACCCTACGCGGGGAGCCGGGCGGGACCCTACGTGAGGAGGAGGAGGCGGCAGTGGCCACTCCGTCCGTCCGTCCGTCCGTCCGTCCGTCCGTCCCTCCCTCCCTCCCTTCCTCCCTTCCTCCCTCCTTCCCTCCGTCCCTCCGTCCCTCCTTCCCTCCGTCCGTCTTTCCTTCCCTCCCTCCGTCCCTATCCCTCCCTTCGCCTCCCTCCCACCGCCCCGCTGACGCGGCGCCCGCAAGCTCAGGGGGAGGTGTGTGGGTGGGCGGGTCCCTGGGTGGAGCACGCGCGCTGCGGCGCCGGCCGCGCTGGCGGCCGGAGTGCGCATGCGGGCAGCTCGCGCAGGCCCGGGCCGTTGCGGGCGTCTCTCCTGCCCCTTCCTTCCATTGCCACGTACGGGCGGTGGCGGTGGTGGCGGCCGTGCCTGGGCTCCCACGGGGCGGGGGCCTCCACCGGCGGGAAGGCGGAGAAGCCAGGGTAAGAGAGCGGGGCTACTCGCCTTCCCCTCCCCTCCTCGCCCTGTGCCCGGGGGGAGCCGGTGTCGCGTGTGTGAAGGCGGCGGGAGGGGTGGTTGCGGGCTGGGGGTGAGCTCCCCCTCCCCTCTCCTCCTCTGGTTCTAGGGGCGACGCAGCCCCTGGCGGAGAGGCTGGGAGACCCTTTGTGTGTCCCCCGGCCGCGGGTGAGAGGCTGAAAGCATCCCCCGGCCTTTTCGGCCTGGGGAATCGGGGATGAGCGCCAGCACAGGCCTACCCCCCTCCCTTCTCAAGGAGGGAAGGGGGGCCTGGTCTCTTTCTCACCAAGCCTCTTTCCCCTTGGGAACCAGAGGAATTACAGACTTCTCATTTCCCAGCACGGAGCGGCTGTGGTTGCTGCTCCCCATTGGGTCAGGCCTGTCCTTCACGGAACTGGAGTAAAATGAAGAGAGCTTTCCTCCTTTTTACACACTTCTCCCTCTCCCCTTCCTCTCCAGATGTCTTGGGAAAACTTATGGCTCCATTGAATGGGGTTTGGGAGGCAGGGCTGCTTGGCCCTGTTTCTGTATTCTTCACCCTGTTGTTTCCTGTCCCTGTTTTGACAGAGGGAAAAGTGAAGCAGGAATGCCAATTCTTCCCTTGTTTAGGCAAGGCTGTTTTTCTCTGCTGCAGTGCAAAAAGGGTAGTGAAATCCAACGTGGTTATGACATCATGGTTTTAGAAGGGATCCTGAGGTGACTGACTTAGACTGGACAGTCACTGTCCACATGAACCATTTAGATTGGTACATCATGTGAATAGAAAGAGAGCCAAGAGGGGAGGAAAAAAAAACCTGTACCTCCAAAATGCACGTGGCATACCAGGATGATAAGAAAGATGTGAGTGTGACTTACAAAAAATAATCTTAAACAGCAAGACATCAATGTTTGGTGCTTTGCCCTCAAGAAAGTAGGCACAGTGATTGGTTCTGTTAAAAAGCTTATTAGTGTGCATTCTGGATGTCTTCTCTGAAAAATTTTCCCAAGGGAGTAATCCATTCAGCTGTGCCACAGTGAGGAAAGAAAAGCTGTAATGCTGTATAATTAAATAATTAGAATATTTAGCATAGTTTTCTGTAACAGTTGGAAATGGTCACAGTGTTTATAATGTCTCTTAAAACCTGTTCAACCTCAAGCAGAATGAAGAGCAGTTGGACAAAAAAAAATTTAAAAGTGGTCCTGCTGCCTTTTCACAATGATTGGTAGACCCAGAGCAGATATCTATGAGTAACATTGGTAAATAAGACATTGTAACTCTGTAAGTACATTACAGTAGTTAATTTCCTTGCACAAAGATACAAAGGATACGTTGCATCTATTAAAAGGCCACAGGAGCTCAGATGTGTCCACTAAAATGTGTATCTGTAGGGATTACAGATGATGTTCAGTTCTTCCTGTTGTCATTTTCTAAGTAGCTTGCATTGTAATGCTAAAGAAGCAAAGCCAGTGCCTAGCTCTTATGTTTGAACAGCATGAGATGATAGCTGGATTAATTCTGTAAGTTAAACCACCCTTAAACATGGGATACAGATAGTATTTGTCCACTGTACTAAATTTTACCAGGAGCTGTAGCATGATGGGAGTGAAAGGGTACCATCTCCATGCATTACTCATTTCATAAAATGTGAGTGAGGAATCCGAAAAGTAGCCTCTTCCTGTTGACCTGCTTTGCATGTCACAACAGTCTTACCCTCTCCCTGTCAGGAGTGAGTGCAGAGCTTTTTAAAGGTGAGGGGTACAGCTACGAGCCTATGAGAATCAGGGAGAAGCTTTGTCTGATTTCTGGGATTTGCTTGCTCTCAGCTTCTGTCCTGTATATGTCTCCTGCCTGTCCATTCCAGTTTACTTCCAGCTGTGTTGAAAGAGGAAAGCTGGGAAGCCCAGTATCCCATGGGTGAGAGGAACCTGTTTTTTCTCTCTGGTTAGCAGCCTGTTGTCTAAAATCAGATAATGTATGTTTGAGATGTGTGTGTGAAAGAGAGACAAGAAGTACACCTGTTGGGTGAGAGGGTGGAGCACAGTCAGGTTCTCTGGTGGATTGGTCTGCATACCAGATCAATGTCAGGTAGCTCTGGACATTAAGCACTTGTGTAACAAACAGGTGGACTGCATAAAATTCAGGCAGCTCATCACATAGGCTTTCCAGCAGAAGCAGTACAATCTTAAACTGAATTGAAGGCAGATCATATTTTTAGGTGGTTGTGTATTTTTGATTGTGTTTCATTCTTACCCAGTTTGTTGGCTCTTCTGTAGGAAAGAGGCATTACTACTCCGTTCCTCTAGGTAGTCTGTCCTAATGCTGTGCAGTGTGCCCTTGAAGACACACTAGTTAATGCCAGAGGCTCCAGCCCTAAGCTAGGAAATCAACTTCTAGGCTTTTATACTGCTAAATCAATCAAAGTTTATTTTCTTAGTCTTAACTTGGGATTTTAAGGTAGGAACCATACGAGTATTTTGAGACTGCTGGGGAAGATCACTGTCCTGAAAGCGAGTCCATTATTATTGTTAGGAATTCCTACATGCAGTTAGAAAATCAGAAAAAATAAGCTGCTTCTGTTGTGAAATAAAAGCCCTTGTTCAAGATCTGTTCTAGTTGAACTTCAAACTCTAGAATGCTGGAAAGTGTAAATCTGATTGTTACATTATGAATAAAATATTAACTTTTTTTAGTTGTTTGAAACTTTGTAATGAAAGATTGATGTGAACTGTATAAGTTTCACTGTAAATATTTATTTTTTTTTTTTCCTGATGCAGCTTCCTGTTTTCTGCCACTGATAGTGCATGGCGGCTTATCCTAACTCTGTCCTGAAGTGAGGTGGGAAATCTGTCTAGTAATTCAGCATCAGTAAAACAGACAAGGTAATGATAAATATATCTTTTTGGAAAGGAGGTGAAAGAAAATACGTAGATGAACACTATGTTTAAATAAACCAAAAACAACACCAACACACAACTTCTACAAGAACCTGGGATTTTTCAGCAAGCATAGTGTTAATTAGACTGAGTTGATGTGTGTGCAGGAAAGACTTCTGTGTTGCAAAATATGAATAATGTGTTGGTGAGCATTAACAATACTATAAATGTCACTGTTTCATCATGGTGTCTCAGCAGCAACCTGGCTGTGTTAACTGCAGGTCCCTTTTCTCTGCAGTTAGACTGTATCCACGTACCTCTTGTTAAGCCTGATTAGGAGATGAATTTTATTCAGTAGCTGCTTGTTTCTCTGCCACTGGGCTGAGCGAAGGGATTTGCATGAAATGTTTGCTGTATATTAAGCTAATTAATAAAAAAACCAAAGCACCCAAAAGTTGAATTGCAATCTGAAGATACCTTCATACTACAGCTTTTTAAAGCAATGTGTTATAAAATCCTTAGAGATAAAGGAGAAATACCTGTTTATCTTTACCAAGAATTGGTTTTGCATAGAGAAGGAACAGCGTGCTTTCCTGCATGTGGCTTTAGAAATGTCGACCTTGATGTGTAGGGCTTCCTAGTTTTATGATTTCCATAGTTTGTACTTCAGATATTAAAATAACTGCTGCTTTAATTGTTCCTCATTCCAGATCTATTGTTTTGGCCCTGTCCAATATAATGAAGAAAGAAGGGGACGTTTGACTATTTTTTTTCAGTTCCTTTGCTTAGTAACTTCTCTGTAGTTTCTGTTTTTCTTTTAAACATAGGACCTTGGTGATTTTTTAATGACATGCCTCATAGAAAGGGGTAATTTTTACAATGTCATATACAAACTGTTAGAGATACAACTGATATATTTATATATTGCATGCTGCTTGGACACAGGATGGCTTTGTTCCACTTCGTTTTATGTTGCAGCAGTTATCCACTTCTCAGTGCACTGAGAGTAATTGACTGTTCTGAGCATGTATACGGCATAATAATTTTGTGGCTCTGAGCCTAATGAGTAGCTAATGTGCTCTGTTGAGCAACTCCTAAAAATCTAAAGTCTTGGTTAAAACATCTCGGTCAGAATTTCAGAAAAGGAAAAAATTTTGTATCTTGTTTTTGGGAGAAGAACTCTACATGCATTCTCATCATTCATATAATAAAACCAATGTTCAACTCTTAATTATTTGTTCATTTGTTTATGAAATAATGTGTGATTCAGCTTGATCCCGATAATAAAGTCACTTTACCGCTTACAGTCTTTGAAATAAGATATTTTGTTCAGGAAGTCTTTTCTTGAATGGAAGAAAAAACATAAGTGCTTTTTGCTGGTTTTCATAATTATGAAGGTTATAAAAATAATCTACTAGGGTCATAGCATAACCAGTATAACATAAGGCTGAAAGCTTCTGCTACCATTTAATTTTCCATGAGAGTTGAATACATGTATCTTAAAAGCAAATCCTAGGGAATATTGGTTCCTTTATAGCTTGTTCTCTGTGACAGCTTACATATGATACCTGAAAAAAAAAAGAGTTTGAGATTTCTAAATGTCACACATATTTAAAGCTGTGTGACTTTTAAAAATTCTTAACTTTTAAATTCTGAAAACTAGGCCCGGTGGTAACTGTTGACTTGAATTATCTGGTCTTTGCCTATAAGCTCAGTTGATGCATTGTGTACTTTATTTTTTTGAGAAATTAGTACATCCCAGACTGTGTTTGAGAGAGGTTCTCTGGAGAGCTTCTGAACAGTAATGCTTTCCAAATATGGAAAGCTTCAGAACTGTCATCAGATGTGTTTAAATAAATGTGTGGTTTTCTAAAGTGTTTTTAATATTCTGTTCTCAACAGGTGTGCAGGTGATAAGGAATCCATCATGAATGGGCAGTTGGACTTAAGTGGGAAGCTGATCATCAAAGCTCAGCTTGGAGATGATATTAGGAGAATTCCTATTCATAATGAAGATATCACCTATGATGAATTGGTGCTAATGATGCAACGGGTTTTTAGAGGAAAACTTCTGAGCAATGATGAAGTCACAATAAAATATAAAGATGAGGGTAAGGTTTAATTACTACTGTTGCTCTGGTACAATATATCTATGGTCAGAAACTCTGAAATTCACCTCTTCAAAATTGTCCAGATTCACTGACAACTACAAGTGATTTCCTGTGAAATCCTTTGTATCAGACAATAGATGGTTGTGTTGTCTTAACATAGTTTCTCCAGTTTTTCTGAAATATCAGATAAATGACAGTTCAGTTTTTGCTGTTGCAGGAAGCTGGTACTATTGCAGGTTTCTCTTCTGTCCACTCATTTAAACTTTTGTGTTTCAGTGAGCCTGAAGGTGAGGAGTTGAATAAGCACGTATGACTTAATGCAAGCTCTTCCAAAACTGTAAAAACTTGCCTTTGTAGCAGTAGTTCTTGATTAGGTTTTCCTTCATCAGTAAAGATGAGACGAATTTTTTAATTTAACCTGATATATTTTTTTAAAAGTAATCTTTCCCCTATGTTAGGGTTTGAATCTGCTGGACATAAATTGTTTCAAAGTCAATCTTAGCCACTAGTGCTAAACAAATGCAAGATTAAGAAAGAAGGGCTTCCACAGAATGACAAGAACCTTGATTGAGTTGTGTAGAAATAGACTTGTGGTTTGGAGAGTTTTTCCTCTTGAAATGTCATTGTGGGGCATAGATAAGTTACTTATTTTGGGACAGATGGGTGTTATTCATAAAATCAAACTCAGAATTAAGTGATAAAATTCAAAGTCTCTTAGTCAGATCTAGGACCATGTGATAAATACATTTTTAAAATACATCTAGGCAATAAACTTTCACTTTGAAACACCATGAGACAGTTTTTCCAGGTTGATGGGGATTGTGACAGACACTGCTCATCAAAATTGATGAGCAATGATGGGCTAATATTTTGAGTCTTAATCTCTAGTGGGTGAGAGTTAATTGGATTTTTGGTGACTTTCTTATCACAAAATCATTTTACTCTTTTTTTCTGGAATGAGAAAAGTGAAAGGAAACGGATGAATGCTTTTTCATTAGTCATTAGGTTAAAGCTTCCAGTCTCTTTTTTTGCATTCCTACCTGTTCTTTAAGTATAGTTCTGGTTATGCTTTTATCACATCTTTTTTTAAGAAGGTAACAGTGTGTGATGGTATTGTATGTAAAGTGTGGTTTTATTCTTTGGTTGTCTTACACAGCCTAGAGACCTCCTAAATTATGTTCCTAAGTTATATTTAGCTTACATGGTGCTTTTCTAAAATGACTAGGAAAAGAAGTTTCAGTTTGATTACTGCCTTGTGGAGTTAGGTTTTATTTTATATCCAAACTGGGTGTCTTTCAAACTTCTGAAGAAGGGAATTACTTTACTATGTATGAAGTACTTTTCATGTCCTGCTTAAGGTTCTTGGATATGTAGTAAAATACAGTGTGTGCAAAAAAAAGCCAACCCGGCAAACAAACCAGTGAGGGTTGTCATCAGTGATTTTGTGTGAATCAGAGTAGAACTGTATCTTAACCACACGTTAGTGAGTTACTTATACCAAAGCCCGTGTGGAGCCAATAATAGAAACTTTACTTTTTTTTAAATTAATTTTTTTTAAATTAGACTTGAATTTAAAAAGAGTGCCTGGGGCATGTGAGGAAGCTGGGCTTGTTCACTTTGCTGCAGAGGTTGAGGGCAGAGGTAGTAGCAGGCTCCAGCTAACTGAGGGGGGATTGCAAACACCGTTGAATCTGAATTGATTTCTGTAGCACCAGATGGCAGCAATCAGCAGCTGCGGTTTGAGAGGCTGAGCATGAGTTTTGACCAGGAGGGCAGTGTGTCACTGGAGCAGGTTGCCTGGTGGGGTTTCGGAGCCTGAGTTGTTGGAGTCTTTCCAGTTTCTACTCAGCAAATCCATGACTTACACTGGCATCAGTCAGTGTTTTTTGAGGTTGTTAAAGTACAAACAGGACATAGAATATGTAAAAGACCTTGGAGACAACAATATTTCTTTCAAGAAAACTTGAAAATTGTTTTACGTGTCAGAAGTTTATTTGTATTTGCATGATTTCTTGTCTTGTTAGAAAGCAATTTATTTGAAAACCGACCGCTTTGTTAGGTGCTATTAAGGGTTCTATACTAAAAAAACCTTCCATTGCAGAGGGCTTACTTGTAGTCAGGTATTACAAAATTAGACTATGTAGTTCTTCAAATTCTGAGCTTTTCTCAACTTGCTGTTGTGTTTATTACTATTTGTACTGTGGTATTGACTTATTTTAAAATTTTAACCTTCTATACAATTATGCACCTTCTATGCATAATTTCCCTTCACACTGATTCTGGCACTAAAATAAAAAACTTTTTTTTCTTAGTAACTTCAGAATCAAATAGGGAAGTTGTTTTTGAGTAATCAGGTATCAGTTCTGCCCTAGTGTGAATTTCAGTAGTTTATAGGATTTGCTTTTAATGTAAATTTTTCCTTTTCTTTTCAGATGGAGATCTTATAACAATTTTTGATAGCTCAGATCTTTTCTTTGCAATTCAGTGCAGTAGGATACTTAAGCTGACATTGTTTGGTAAGTATAGAACATCTTGTCTTTTACTTTGTTTTAATAATGTTTATTAAGATTCAGATGGCTTCTCTGGGAGGTACTTTCAGTACTTTCAGAAGAATGAAATCTAAGAATGAAATCTAAGTTATAAACACTGGATTAATACATGGTACATATTTTCCTTGTTGGTATTTCATGTGACATCTGAACTTATGGAAACCGAAACGGTTTCTTTTTGTAAGACTGCTTAGAGTATTTGGCATGCATACAGTGTAGTAAATGTGGTTTTTTTTCTTGATGTTATTTTCCATATTCCACTCTAGCATTTCTGATGTTTTATTCACAGCTGTGTGAGAAATTTAAGATAATTATCTTGCAGTTTTACTAGTGCACTGCCAATAACTATCTGTAATTGCTTGAAGTTGAACAGATTTTAACATTTATCTTTTGTCCTTTTGTATAATAGTGTTCTTTATTTTCACATTAATATTTTGAAATTAAAACTTAGTTCTAAGGAATGGCAAGCAGCCTTTATCCTGAGCATTGACCTTATTCATGACTTGCAGCAGTGCTGTGTAAGCTACCTTATTTCTAAAGGCACTTTCTGAAGGGACAGGTTTCCACAAGCAAGTATGATCTCTGAATTGTTCAGGGTATATCCACAGCAATGAGCAACCACTGCAGAAATGTGGTGCACATTTATTGTGCACTTCTGTTACTGTGGGTTATGCTGAACTGAGATTACATTAATGGAACAGTAAACTCTAAAGAGAGCTCAGTCTGTGTTGGCTGAACTGTGTCACTTTAAACTCCACAGAGGATGAGGATGCTACAAGAAAATAAAAGTTAGGGATATATATATATTTTAAATTTTAAACTGGATGTCCAAATGTTACTACAGTCTTAAATTTATCTAATTGTTGTTTTGCAGTCAATGGACAGCCAAGACCTCTAGAATCTAATCAGGTGAAATACCTCCGTCGAGAGCTGATAGAACTTCGCAATAAAGTCAATCATTTACTGGACTGTTTAGAACCACCAGCTGAACCTGGAGTTTCCACTAATCTCCCTGAAAGTGGTAGGCAGTGTAACAAAGAATTGTTTGGTTGGATTTGCAGAGCTGTGTGCTATTGAACAAAGTGAAAAATGGAGGCTTGAATACGGGATGTGATCTTAACTGTTGTGTGGTGGTTCAGAATTTAATTTTTAGTGTTTCAATTATTTCAGAGGCAGAATTTCTATTCAAATTATCTCAACTAAAGCACTAAGTTATCTTAGGAATAAAACTTCAAAGTCTGAGGTTTTTGCTGTGCGGTATGAAAACGCTGTAACTAACACTTGTAAGTCACAACAATGATTTGAGAGGGCTTTAAGCTATATTAATAGCTTGTTGCTGAAGAGTTCTTGCTCCCAGCAGAGCACTCCTGCTTACTTTGGCTAGCTCTGGTGCTGATCTTGTCATGTTGCTGAACAGGTTTGATTCACTAAAAGAGCAAAAAGCAACTTCAGCAAGAATTATATTCACTTTTTTGCCAGGTTAGGAAATTGAATCCACACATTTTGAGCTCAGACCAGCATCAGAGCTGCCTCGGGGTAAGCAGCACAAGGGTGCAGATACGGGTGGGAAGGGCTTATTGGTGGAGTGTAGAATGGGAATAGTCTTATTCTACTAGTCTTGAGGCTTTGGTCTTCTAGTTTAGGGTTGTACTGCAAAAACTATACCTCTGTGTGCTTACCTACAGATTTCAGGAAAGCTGGACACAAAATAGTGAGAGGCGTGGATTGCAGTGTTCAGAGTGAAAAAGCAAACTGAGAATTCCAGCCCTTCTTTTAGGAAGCACTGCTTTTGTACCTAACACTTCAAAGTTTTACTAATTTTGTAATTAAAAAATCCCAGTTCTTGTTCCTACAATATTACTGATTTCAGTGCGATAAGATATATTCTGGTTATAAATCATTAGGAAGAAGTCTAAGGTGATGACCTTAAGAGTGTAAAAAAAAAAAACCATAGGTAATCTAACCATATCTGCATGTGTTTGGTTTTAAGAGAAAATGAAGCATTCTGCTAGGGATGGTTTTCTGAATGGTACACAGGTGTTACTTGTATAATGGCAAAGAGATGAACTTCACTTGTCATCTTAGGAAGAATTTGGGAAGAAGGGGAATAGACCAAATGAAACTGCAGTTGATAAAACACTATAGTAAACTGGAACCTACCCTGTGAGTTTTCATAATTTTAGATTTTCTTCAGGCAAGTCATACTAGAGTAACTGGTTGAAGCAGCAGTCTCATACCTTTGAATTTTAGGCAAGGTGATACATGATCCTGATACTCCATAGTTTCAGTGTTACCTTTAAGGAACTGTGTACTGAAACCTCCCAGTTCCAGGTACATCACTGATTCATCACTGTTAGCCTAATATAAGCATTTCAACAGTTAAAACATTTAAAAAAAACCGCATAGCTATGCAGTTCTAAAGTTGCTCTAGTGAAACGGATATGTATGATGGTGTTTCAGTTCTCAAGGATTTATGACTGGGCACTTTGTTTTGTAGATGCTGTAGATGGAAGGGAAGAAAAGCCTGCTGCTGACTCCAATGTTAAGCCATCTACTCAAGTTACAGCAGAGAGCATGTTTGCATTTGATCCACTAAAGAACCAGGATGAAGTCAGCAAGAATGTCATGTCAGCATTTGGCTTGACAGATGATCAGGTGTCAGGTAAGAATACATCTGATGAAAAGGAAAGCTAACAATGGTAATAATTGATTACTTAAATCGCAATTTGTAACAAAGCATTTGTATATTGGATGTATTAAGCTGTGTTCTGTGCTCTCTTTTTTTTTCCAGAGTTCTAAAACTTGAGATATTAACCTGTTGTGACTGTTTGCTAGCTTTTGTATACAAAGTGTTGAATTGTTGGTGTTGTATTTAGCATGGTGTTTTAGATTGGGTTAGATTTTTGGGTTAGATTTAGATTGGCTTAAATTTTTAAAATTTGGTTTACCTCAAGATATTTTGTAGAATAACTTAATTGGAAACTGCCAGTGATAGAAAAAAAGTATCCAGTGCTCTGCCTCAGGGCTTTATTTTGAAGTTCAGCTTATCTTCTTGGCTTGTGCTTCTGTTGTTTGGGTCAGTCAGAATGTTTGGTGCGACCCTGCCCTTTCTCAGTTTAATTTCAAAAGTAAATAGTGTCAGCTTTTTTACTGTAACAGAAAGGAATTATCTACTTGTCTGAATTATGAGCTGCCCTACCTAGCCTAGAATGCTAAGCATGTGAAAACTAACTATACTAAACTGAAAGGGATAACTTAAGAAAAGATAACTCAAGCTAGAAAAGCAAGATAGAATGTAGTTGCGAGTGTGGAGCAGAATATAGAGAAGTTAGTTTGCATGCAATCTGCACAGGTCTGGCAGGGTTTAATGTAGCACTGAAGCCAACTGCTGTTAGCTCTCAGAATTTGCTGTTTACTTTCAACTTTAGAGCAAGTAAATTCTATTTGGTGTGTGAGGTAGAAGTACAGATGGGCAAACTAATACCAACTGAAACTTGTTTCTGCAACACATCTGCCTTGGCAAAAGAGTGGAGTGATAGGGATAGATCTAGCTAGTTGTAACCCACAGAGGAGTTGTCATCAGGCTGGGGTACTGCTCCATGGATCAGGCCTATGGAGTGATCACCTGTGCCTTCATGGTACATTTTGGTTGTCATTATTTCACAAACCAGATAAAGGTTTGATTGTACTTGAAAACATGGTGGGCTGTCTCTGCACAATGAGCTGATAGGGTATGAGGAACAGCTAGTGTACAGTTTGAGATAATTTTTGAAGGAGTGTTTTCTGTTTTCTGATACAAAGCCTCAATGTCAGTTAATGCTTTGATCATAGCATCAGTGACATGTCAGTGTTTGTGTCTCCTTAATTCTTCTGATAGAAGAACTGGCTTGACATGCTTTGAATTTAAAAAGGATCATTCAAGCAGGATAGAAGAAACCCCATTTCTAAAGCTATAAGCCTACAGTGATGTATAGAAAGGCAAAACTAGAAGTAGGCAGATTTTATTAATTTTTCCCCTCGTAAGACTAACATTAAAACACAGGTAAGGGCTTGTGTGTATATTCATATTGTATAAATGTAACTTTCTTAAAATAGAAAGTGAATTTGCAGCTATTCTAATACTTGTGTTTAAGCATGTCGTGGAAAGTATGTCTCATAGGTAGCATTCATATAGCAAAGAGCTGGAGAGATCCAGGTTTAAGCTCCCTTGTTTCTTCAAGTGTTTTGCATTAAATAGTAGAATATTATACCTGTTCGCATACATATTTCAGAACTTCTCAGTGACAGAGAAAATCTAAATTCTCTGGTTCCATGCTTGCTTTGAGTGCTAGTTGAAATATTTTCGGAATTACCAAAGCAGACACTTGCTTTTAGACTGAGGCCTGCCATATTCTCTCCAGGAATGGAAGTTTAATGGACTCCATGGAAGTTTTCTGTTCACATGTTGTGTGACTGGTGGTAAAAACACTTTGTTGGCTACACCCACTACACTAAAACACTAGTGCATCTGAACAGTTTCATGCAGCCTTTCATCTTTGCTCCATATGAGTTAGAATGGTTGGTGGATATCTGCCCAAATGTGCAAAGTCTTCAGTGTACCTGTACTTAAAGTCATGGAAAAAGCATGGTATTGTGCAGGCTTTTATTCCCCAAAAGGGTCACATTCTTTAGAAGGGTGAAATTTGAGTGACCTAGAGACAGCTGAGATAGTATTCCAGTATTCCCCAAAAAGTATTTTCAAAGAAGAGTTTAGATGTGCAAATATGTTTAGTTTTAACTTGGGACGTGACACTCTGAGATGTAAATCTATGGAAAGCTGGAAAAAATGTTGAAAACTTTGCAAGGTAATGGTCTTGTGCTTTTGTTTGTGTTTTTAAAATTCAGACTCTTTGCCCATTTTACGTACTGTATTTTGGTCTTACTTCTCTAGGACCACCCAGTGCCCCTGCAGAAGAGCGATCGGGAACACCGGACAGCATTGCTTCCTCCTCTTCTGCAGCTCACCCCCCTGGTGTTCAGGCACAGCAGCCAACATACCCTGGAACACAGCCACAGACTGGTCAGGTGGAAGGTAAGCAGCACGTTTTTCTACGATTTAAGATACGAATGATGATGTCTGAATCTGAGTGATCTGCAGCTAAAATTTCCAATTAGCACACCCAAAATCGATAGCAAACTGCGAATTCATCTGAGGGACTTGGCAGAAAAACTTTTTTCCTCCTTTGCTGTTCCATATAGAAACAGCAGGTGGAGCAGCAGCTGTATGTAAAAGGGTAAGTAATGGAATGTGAAGATTGCCATGGTACTATTTTCTGCTTGATTTTGTTCTCACTGTAATACAGATTTATATACACTACACTTTAAACCTTTCTGAGAACTATAGTTCATGTCATACTCTGTGTTGTGTCAAGCTTTCATTTAGTTAACAGTTTGTTGGCTTGTCTACCATGAACTTAAAATATTTAATCAACTTTTCTATCTAACAAAACAGAGCCATTACTGCATTGCTTCTTTACTATGTGTGGCTCTGTACTAGTCTGGTTAAACTTTGTAATTATAGATTGTAGTTTTCCTGTGTAACCCTTGAGAGTCTCAGCTGTCTCACCTTTCCAGCCTAAGGTCTCAACTCAAGTATTCAGATTTCTTTGTACTATGCCCTGGTACATGTTATTTGATATAAACCTGTTCAGAGGCAGAGGTTTGCCACGTTTTGTCATAATATTTTTCTACTGATAACTTTCTAAGAACTCCAAGCCTTCAGACCTGCATAATTTCAGATGAAACTCTCAATCAAATGACTGAATGGCAGCCGTCACAAGTGGTGTTCCTCAGGGCTTAATATTGAGGCTAGCTCTCTTTAATATCTTTATCAATGATCTGGACGAGGGGATTCGCCCTCAAGAAGTTTGCAGGTGACACCAAATTAGGCAGGAGTGTTGATCTGCCTGAGGGTAGGAAGGCTCTGGACAGGATAGATCAATGAGACAAAGCAAAGTGTATAAGATGTAACGAGGCCAACTGGTGGGTCCTGTGCCTGGGTCACAACAACCCCATGTAACCCTACAGGCTGAGGGAAGAGTGGCTAGAAAGCTGCCCAAAGGAAAAGGATCTGGGGGTGTTGATTGACAGCCAGCTGAACATGAGCCAGCAGTGTGCCCAGGTGGGAAGAAGGCCAACGGCATCCTGGCCTGCATCAGGCTTGTGGCCAGTGGGATTAGGGAAATGGTTGTCTCTCTGTACTTAGCAGTGGTGGGGCTGCACCTTGAATACTGTGTTCAGTTTTGGGCCCCTTACTACAAAAGAACATTGAGGTGCTGGAGTGTGTCCAGAGAAGGGTAATGAAGCTGGTGAAGAAGTCTTATAAGGAGCAGTTGAGGGAACTGGGGTTGTTTAGTCTGGCTGAGAGGGGGAGACCTTTTGCTTTCTACAGCTACCTGAGGAGAGGTTGTAAAGAGGTGGGTATTGGTCTCTTCTCCCTAGTAACAAGCAATAGGACAAGAGGAAATGGTCTCAAGCTGCACCAGAGGAGATTCAGATTGGATATTGAAGAACCTTCTTCACTGAAATGGGCTGTCCAGGGAGGTGTTTGAATCAACATCCCTGAAGGTGTTTAAAAGCTGTGTAGATGTGGTGTTTAGGAATACAGTTTAGCAGCAGACTCAGTAAAGTTAGGTTAACAATTGGACTCCATGGTCTTAAAGGTCTTTTTCAAACAGAATGATTCTGTGATTCTGTGACCTGCTTTGGTGTTTCTTCCTCCATACAAAGTAAAACACAAAGTTGTTTTTTTGTTAGATTAGAAACAAGTTAAAGCCTTCTTCACTTTATGGAGCAAATAGGATGGTTCAGTTCTTGGGGAAAGATCAGAAGTCATTATTGCAGTTTGTCCATCAGAAATCCTAGAGGGAGCACTTACACTGTCCATTGGTATGCCTGCATTAAATAGCAGTCTCTTACTAAAGCCAGGCAATCTGTGATTACCAGCATCTGAATTTTTTTCCTAAACAAAGTTGCTTTTATCCAAAGTGTTCCCAGACTCCCCTTTGAAACGTGGAGTAGCTTTCTGTAACTCACTGCACCTCAGTCCAGTGGTAATTTTGGGGATCTGTGTTGTTCTGTCCTGATCTTCTGTCTTGCTCCTCCACAGCTAAGGTGAGAACCTGTTTAGGGCCGTGGTCCAGCCAGAACTCTGAATGTGTTTTGATGGTTGGGCTTTTAACAAGATTGTCTCACACAAATGGCTCTGCTGGTACAGAGCATGTTCTTGGTAGAAAGTAGTTTTAAACTAGCTTTAAAATATCAGTTCACTTCTTAAAAAAATAAAACACTACCCATCTTCCCGATGTTTTGAGAGTGTAAGTAAAGTGGTGATGCCAATCATATGTCAATCATTCTTGGATATCAAGCTTTTTTTAAATGACATTCTTTGCCAATAAATGAAGTTATGATGGTTAGTAGTTACTTTTTGTGAAGACTTTAAGTCACCTCTATGTGAAGACACTAAAAGTCTTGCCTCCTTTACTAAAGTTTTAACCATTCACTAGTTTGAATTAAATCAGTACAACAAAGTACCTCAGCATGGTGCTGTCTTGTGGTGTGCCTGTGCTTTTGTACCGCTAAATCCAGTCGCTGAACACACAGAGGAACCAGTTATGTACAGGTGTGGACTTTTCTGTAGTCTTTGCTAAAACAGATGTAAAAGTTTATTCATGCAAGCACTTCTAGGTAAAAGAATGTGTGTGACTATATACTTATTTGGTCTTTTTTTCTGAATCAAGCTAAAATGGCTATTTCAGTGCACAAGAACAATGGTAAATGCTGGCAGGTCTTTGAGTGCAATAAACACTAAGTAGAAAACCAGACAGTGATGCTGTAGCTCATCTTGTGTTCAAAGTAAAATCCAGTGATAGGGAAAACTGTGTGTTTAAGGACCCATAGGATTCCTGACTGCATTCATGGATGTAAATTAAGAATATTGAGTGGCACTGGAACACCTCTCTGCTGCTCAGTAATGATTCTCCTTGGTGAAGATAGCAAGCCTTCTCAGAAAGCTTTGAAAAAAATCCATACTTTTTCTTTCCTATTCCTTTACCTGGGCTCTCCAGCAGGTGCCAGTGTGGTCTCTCTGTTAGCCTGTAGGTAATTCTCCCGGGATAAGCAGTCAGGATAGTTCTCCCAGAACTTCCCTATAATAACTGAGTTTAAGGAACAAAAAGCATGCATTCTGAGTTTTGAATTAGTAATTGTCATACTAACAGGCTTAAGTATCTTCAAGCCTTGTGT
The DNA here is from genome assembly GCF_036169615.1 of Heliangelus exortis. NCBI lineage: Eukaryota > Metazoa > Chordata > Aves > Apodiformes > Trochilidae > Heliangelus > Heliangelus exortis. The sequence goes on along the minus strand of NC_092422.1, from coordinate 111,549,430 downwards.
TTAGCACTCCCTCCATCTCGTAATAATTGCTAACCAGATAATATTTTGAACTATTGTACCAAATGAAGTGGCTTGAACAGTTTATTGAGAATATAAAATACTGTTGCTTTCAGCTGCAAGTAACACAGAAGAGATGAGTTCTTTTAAAGCAGTGTTCACAGGGTCCAGGGAGGACTTAGAGCAGAGCAGAACTGCTTTTCTTCTGGTGCAGTTCAGAAGATAACAGCTTAGAGTATATTGATGCAGTCTTTTGATCTTTGCAGAATGAAAAAGAATACAGTAACATTTTATTATAGTAAATTTTCCATGTCTGTTCTAGTTCAGCTAAGCTTTAGTTTTGGCAGATAATTGTTTTGGTTCTTTGACTGTGCCTGTTATTAAATTAAAAACAGCAGAAGCATAAAGCCTAAACAGGGCCTGTAGGTTAAGTTTAAACAAATACTCTGCCAGTGAATTTAGGAAAAATTAACACTGAATTGGAATACCCAAGCTTAAGAATCTAAGGTTTGGTTTTGCTTTAGGTTGTATACCTCCGGGTCTCTTAAGAAAACTTGGCTTAGCAAGTCAGATATTAAGAGCTGACTTACCTGGAAAATGCACTTAGAATAAATAATGTACCACTCTGCTTACAGTACTTTGATGCAGAAATGGGTCTTGAAAACCTAATATAAACAGGCAGTCTGAGGACATATTTAACTTTTGAAGTACTTTATTTACAGTGTGAGTTCTGGAGCTGTTATCAAGACATTTAAAGATTCCTGCTTGTTACCCACCAGAGTAGCACTAATTAAGGTGCTTTATTCTGTTGGAGTTAAACATTGTTTATTCTTCAGAACAGCGCAGTTCAGGAACTCAAATCTGTAGATGGATTTGACTTGATAATTAGGTAGAACATGTTCAAACTTCCCTGTGTTCAGGTTCATAAAAAAAAAGTTTTTATGTGTCGTGAGAGGGTTTGTTTCAGTGATTTTCAACTGTTAGGCTGTTAATTCACTGTGTGCTTATAGGTAGGGTGCTGGGCTTCAACTAAATAAGTTTTTAATCCATAGGTCAAATGTATCAGCAGTACCAACAGCCTGGTTATCCTGTTCAGCAGCCGCAGGCTCAGCCTCAGCAGCAGTACGGTGTGCAGTACCCAGGTAAGCAGCGCTCTCCCACGGCCCTGTAGCTGTAGAACCTCTCCTTCAGTGCTCAGCCCTGTGAGCGGTGGTGCCTGGACCTGTGGGGCAGGTCAGGGTGCTGAGCAGCCTCGGTGCCTGTGGTTCTCTTGGCACTCTGGTGTGATGGAAAGATTACTAGTAAGATGGAGTTACTTCTTGGGATTCTAGGACTAAACAGAGCAGTTTAGATTCCTTACATACAGGAGGTACGTAAAGAGGGCCTCTGTTCCTTGCATCTAGAATGTTCTCCATGTACAAAATTTAGTGGTGAGAACACTGCTTATCGTCATTTAGGAAATCCTTAGCTGTTACGCATACTGTCATTTCAGAGTAGCTTTCAAGTCATAGTTTTTTTTAGTGGATTTTGCTGCTACCTCGAGTAAAGGTGCCAAGTAGACTTTTAGTAGAAAAGCACTTTAGTGCACTGGTGGTTTATGTGCAGTCAAATATGGAAAGCTGGCTCTTGTGTATACTCAAAGTAAGCTTGGCTTCAGAACTTGCAGTTATTTCTAAGCAGCTGGCATCTAATAATGCGTAGTATATGCTAAGAATCATAATCCAGCTAAAGTCCAGGGATGAACCTGTAACACCAGTTTCCATAACAACCTGCAAGTTGCTTAATTCTTTTAGAAAATAATACAAAACATTTATCATTCCTTGAGTTAAACAGTCTTCCTTAAACTAAACAAAAGACTCCCATACCATGAAGTGACTCAGAATAGAGCCTGTATGGCCCCTTTTTTTTTTTGGGTGTGCAGTATATGCAGTGGGAATGCATCAGTTTTGATATAGATGAGCACACTTGCATAGCTTATGAAGAATTCCATGTTTGTCTTTGGTATGAACCCTGGAAAACTTGGAACTGAAGGTTTGTGCCTCAGCCCTTGTTCCTGTGCACTGTGTGAGAGCTGACTGATTTGGTCTCTGAATGGTATCTTGTTCTCTGCAGATTTCTCACCCCCACATTTGTCATTAGAAGACAGTGGCAGACCTTCTAAAGTCTGATTTCAGAAGTAACAAAGCTGTTGGAAGTAGAAGGTCTGACTGACTTTATTTAGGCTTAAAAACTGAGTTTGGGGGCAAACAGTCATATCCTACTATCATCTAATCTGTTATTTTACTGGAGAATTTCCTGTGAAAGCTGTAGTGCAATGTGAGCTCCGTACTCTGATCAACATCATCTTCAAGGAAGAATGAAAACACCAGCAAAACTGATCTGGGGTTCCTCTGTCCCTTGTAACTTCATGATTCATCTCCTCTTTCATAAAGTCTTGTTTTCGAGGAGCTGTTGACAGCAGCCTTTGAAGACCTTCACTCATGGGATTTTCTTTTTTTTGTCTGTTTTGCTGTTGTTCCCATGAGTGTTGTCTCCTTTCAAACCCATGTCCCCCAAGCGCAGGATCTGTGCCCACTCTTGTAGATCTACTAGGCAACAATGTGGCTATTTACTCATGCTAGTAAGAATGGACCCCTCAGAGGTTTGTCTGATGAGTAAATTTTGACCCCAGTTTCAAGGTGAGTTTATTCCAGTGCATTCCTCAATCTTTGCTCTTTCTCTTTAGGGCTGTGCACTTTTAATAATCTGTGTGTCTGGTGTTTAATGCTGACAGGATCCCAGTCACTGGAGAGGTTTCATTGCAAGTAGCTGCAGGTGTGTTGCTTGATGGATAAAAGTAGCTGTTTCTTCATAAAAGGACTTTGTGTCATTTTAAAGTCTTCAGTAAGATAAATTTTGTGGAAGCTGGTTTTGTACAGAAAAATCAAATTCAGGGCATAATAAATGAAAGTTTTATGCGAAATATTCTGTTCTGCACAACTTTATCGTATTTAAAGAACTGGGAACATCTATGATTTAACCAAAGGTATAACTTCCAGTAAACCCTGACAATATTTTCATGACAGTTCGGTTTTGAGGGGTGTTTTTTTGAAAAAGGACTTTTTATGTTTCATGTGACGATGGTAAAATGCTACTTGTCATTCTTCAGTTTCTTGTCAGTCACGGGAAAGCGATGTTTCAGTATTTTCAGTGTCGCTGCGGTGCCGGGGCGGCACCAGAGAGCAGCGTGCTTGTGTGAGACAGGGCAGGAGTCGTGCCGGGCGTTCTCGGGTTGCCTTTTCTGTGCTCGCCGCCTTGTTCTGTGTGTGTCACTGTTCGAAAGCACCCATGGTTCTTCGCTCTCTCTCTCACCCCATCTTGCTCTTTGCCTTTCCAGCAGGCTACAGCCAGCAGCAAACCCCGTCCCAGCAAGCTCAGCAGTTCCCAGCCTACAGTCAGCCGGCGGCCCCTGCCCCTGCCCCGGCCCCGGCCCCGGCCGCCGCCTACCCCGGGCAACCGCAGCCGCAGCAGCTGCCGCCGGGGCAGCAGCCGCCGCAGTACCCGGGGGGCAGCTACCCCGCGCAGCCCTACACCACGCAGGCCACCCAGCTCGCACCCTACAGCGGCCCTCCCGCCTCTCAAGCGGCGCCCGGCACCTACCAGCCGCGGCCCGGCTTCACGCCTCCGCCCGGCAGGACCATGACACCCCCGCCCACCGGCAACCCCTATGCCCGCAACCGGCCTCCCTTCGGCCCCCAGGGATACACCCAGCCTGGACCCGGCTACCGGTAAGGAGGTGCTGCCCGGCCCGGGCGGCCCACACGTACGATTCCATCCCAACAGACTCCAGGGTTTCTAACTGAGATTCCAAAACTGTAATGAGGCAGAACTATAGCTGTTAATTCCATTCTGCTGGGGGGAGGGGAAAGACCAAGAGAATCTTTCCCGCTTTAAATTGTATACGCTTCCTAGTTTAAATTGGGGCTGGGTTGTTTTTGGGAAACACTACGTAAATGTCTGTAAAGTGATTTGACATTCTGGATTGCCTTGTTTGAAGGATATGAAGATACTAGTTGGAAGTTTAGCCCGCTTACCAGGCTTGTTTTTACTAATACCATGATGTACTAAATTAGATTCATTCTGGAGGTAAAACTAGACATGATGTATTATAAATTGTAATGCTCACATGGAAAACTAATAAAAACCCTGAATCTATTCTCTGCCTCATCTTGATTTTAGAATTTAGGTAATACTGACCAACAAACCAGCATTAAGACAAGTGTGCAGATAGAGATGGAGATCGGCGGCGCTCCTGCAGGGAGGGAGAGACACATTTGTAGGTGTGTAAATGGAGAAGTGCTGCAAGCAGGGATTGATTTTGCAGAGGCTGTGCAGCAGCAGATGGTTTTGCACTGTCTGCTGTTATTAACTGCCAAGTAACCCTTTTACCAAATTAATAAAAACCAAGACATAAAATCACAGAGCCCCTTACCAGTTTCCCTTTAACGAGGGCAGGGGGAGATTTGGTTTATTACTTGAAAATTTAAGCCAAATACATATTTAAAAAAGAAAAATCTCTTAAAAGGAAAAATTTTCCACAGTTTTTTTTGCCACCCAGAAAAACTTGGGAATGCAGTGCTAGTGACTTAATTTTGAGCCAAGAAAAAGCAGATCAAGAGCTGTAACAAAGTCAATGGACCATATAACAGTGGAGGGCAATACATTCTCCCAGTTAATATTTTCCATTATATGGATTCTAGGAATACATAAAACTCAGTAGAGAATTACAAAGAAAAAAACAAAAAAAGTGAACTGGAGCAAGCTGCTTGAACTCTTGTAAAGACACATTAGGAAATAAAGTGAGTGAAAATGTTCCTGCCTTCAGCATCCTTACCTGGTGCTGCCCTGCATCAGCCACAGCTGCCACTCCTCCCATCTGTGCTGGTGTCAGACCTAACACATCGGGTGCTCATCACACTGTTTAACCTGTCCCCCTTTCACAACAAACTGCTGCTCAGCATTTGCCCCAGAAACTACTCCTTGTTTGCATGTAAAACACTTAAGAAAAACACTTGATTAAAAAATATTTTATTAGGAGTACAGTGTACCTGCAATGTACTTTATAAGGCATTTTCTATTTCTACTATATATATATATGGGTGTTCCTGTTCATATTTTTTCCATACAATAGTAATATAATGAATAACACCTTTTTTAAAAAAACCTACATCTCTTTATTTAGTTCATAAATGTTCAAGCAGTACAACAAGTAGCTTTGAGAGAGATTTTAATGAAAATTACTGTAAAGCAGTTTTGAAGTTTAGTTATCACTATTTGCCCTTTGTCCCCAGTGAACAAAGCTTTAAACCACCTTTTTACTCTCCTTTTTAAAATAAAATAAACCTGATGATGATTAGGGTTTTTTTCCTGTTTCCCTTATCTTTCCAAGTCCTCCTACACTGTACGTACATTTGGCTTTTGCGCCAGTAAATGATATTCTCTGAAGAATACATTTTCATGAAAAGTCACAGCCGTGGAGACCAGTTTGGGTTTGTTTTGGTTTTTTTTTTTCCATGTACATAGGTATGTGTCAGCTTAAACTGGGGGAAATCAAACCCACCAGCCAACTCCTGCCCAGCTCTGGGGCAGGGGTTCTAACTCTGCAGCAACAGGCTGAGCATATTGTTTTTCTGGAGCTGAAGCATTAGAAAACAAACATGGGAAAAAACCCACCACTAACCTGATGGTGTAAACGTGCACGTACAGCAACTGACCTCAGCATTTTGGCAGGAGTATGAGCTGTGTGTACAGGTCAGGAGAAAGCGCTTCAAGTTTACTGGTGGCAGCATATTAAAACCTGTAGGCTCTTCTCTGTAATTTATGGCTGGGGAGACACTACAGATCTCTCTGGACAGGTAGCTTATGGCACGGGATAAGAAGACCAGTGAATATTTAAAAACTAACGCACATTGCATTCCACAACCAACTCTGCCATAACTGTGCCTTAAACATTTATTACAACATTGTGATAAATAATATACACACCATATCTTTTAAAATACCATATAAACCAGACCTCAAGAATAGGGAGCCAGCTTCCCTATACATTATCCTACAACGTGTCCCTAGCCTCTTTGGGATTTTTTTTTTTTTTTTTAAATCTAAAAACAAATTTTGTAAAAACTGGATAACTACAGTAAGCAGCCTACACTATTACACAATTAATGCAGTATTGGCATTAGACTCGGATAAACCCTTGCACATCAGCAACCTTACATAAGCGCCAGGCACACCATAGGCATTTCCATCTCTCGTCCTGCCTTGGGCAGTCGGGTGGGGGGTGGGAAGTGCTGGGCCTTGTCAGCAAGTTGGGGTTGCATCTACCATTTCCCAGGTATTGACGTTCCACACTCGTACCAGCGGACATAGTTAATGTGAGTCTCCCCGCCTATTTTTCCAAATTTGACAGGTTCCTGACGGACTGCCCTGAAAAATCCTGGAAGAGAGAACAGAGTCGTGTTTGCATGAAGCCCTCGGGCAACATCTTCCTTAAGCTGGGGGCAGGAGCTCTTGGGATCGGTGCAGGCTCCCTCCCCTACAGGCTGTGTTCCCACCACCCACTCGGGAAGGGTGCTGGCAGAGCCAGGCCCCTGCCTTCTTCTCTGGCTGCTGCTGGTGTCTTTGCTGAACAGGAGGCTGCTCCTCCTTGCAAGGTTACAGTGATTAAATTCCTCCCCACTGTAGTGGCCTGAACAGTGCAGGGAACCTAAATAAACATCAATAGTCGGGGATGTTTCGTACATCCCAGAGCGAAAGGTGGCACCTGCTGCGGCAGCGCTGTTGGGTGTCGGAGTGCACGCTTCCCATTCCAGCAATCAGCATTAAGGTAGAAACTGAAGTGAGCAATTAGTGCTGAATCCAACCTGATCATGTGAAATGCACGTGTGGCTAAAGCATGGGTGTGCACAAACACACAGATGCGGGCGTGCCCGATCACAAATGAGCAACTATGGCACAGCCACAGTCGTGAGGCCCTCCTTGCTCTTCAGGTCAAATGCAAGTCGTTAATTCTGGTTAAACAGAAGTTGTCTTGCTGCAGCCTGGCAGGAACCAAGAAGCAACAGGCAGTCTGACTGCTGTTTTTTTAATTTACTATAAATATAAGGTACAGAAAAGGTATGTGTGGATTGGTTGTTTATTTTGTTTGGTTGTTGTTGGGTTTTTTTCCCTCAAAAATGAATGTAGCTTGCGAATCCACTCCATTAAAACCAGCTGCTAAAAAAAAAATGGCCCCGGTTCAGCTGACAGAAATACAATTTTCTTATGCTTGAGCCTCAGCAAAGTGTCTAAAGCAGCCAGGCAGGTCACAGCTGCAGTTAGGACATCCAGCCCCATGCCCACGTAGAGCTGGCTGGAATTCTAGGCACCCAGTTCAAATCAGTGCACACGGAATTACTGCGGCATGAACTGTATTTTCCAGTAATAACTTTGTAATTTCTCATTAGCACTAAACAAAGCTGTTTAAGGCCCAATTGATGATTTACTGCACTTTAAATCAACCTTGCTAGTTCGAACATAACACTTCATGCCTTTCTTCCAAATTCAATTTTGTGGTTGGATTTAAATATGTAATACCAACTGTGAATAATGTGTTGGAATGTTTTATACAGGAGAGAGGCTGTTTACTACTGAGCAGAACCTGAGTAATAATCTGAGTTTTATAAGTCATTGCTCATCTTCAAAAACTTCTCAACTCCTTCCTGCCTGCAAAGCCAGCAGCCCCTTTCTATCACCCACCCCAGCAGTGGGCCCCGAACCCACCAGCAAGAGAAAGAAACACAAACAGTGGCATTGCCAAGGATTGCTACAGAGACAGGCGTGAGGAATTACCATCTTTGGTTGGTAGATCTTCTTGCTGTCCTGTCCTCCCATCTAGGAATGAGTCTACAAATTGGCAGTGATCTTCTCCGTGGCCCCTCTGGTCTCCTATGTTATAAAATTTTCCTGAAAACAAAGCAGCAGCAAAGTCAGAAATCCAGATCCAGTGTAGCGAGGGCTGTTTCCAAAACCCAACACAGGCAATGGGCTGTGCTTTCTGCTCTGTGGGGAAGCCAAGGTGAACGCCACAATTCTTTTCCTCTCTGGATCTACCTGAAATTTCATCAATATGTGGATATTCCAAGTACGGTGCTCATGGCTTTTTAGGCCAAAATGTCTCATTCCCGACCAAATCTATTATTTTTTCCTCCACACATTTCATACAGCAAGTGAAATTCTGTTATCACCTAAAACATTCTGATTGCATAAAAAATTTATTTTGCTACTGATCTGAATGGAAAGCTGGTTCCCTATCAGGGAGCCCCCAGTACCTTCAAAAATATTTTTATGGACCTTGTCATAACAGGAGGCAGGGCCTGTTTTATAAATCACTATATTTTTACAGCATGTATGTGCAAGTGAAATCCTGGAACAATAGATGACCTTGGTATAGTAACTGCTTATCCAGGGCATGAAATGTGTCTGTGTATTTATTTGCAGGGTTGCTTAAGAGAACACTTGACTGCAACTGAGTGGAAAACAAAGTCTCAAGTGCCCAATGCAGGACGTGTTGGTGTTACGGGCTGTGTTTCTCCTGTTAACAAGAGGACTCACAGTGAAGGTGTTTTGTCAGAGAAATGTTTTTACTTACTGATTTGATTTACAAGACAATAGTCAAATTCAGTTCTGAAGGTGAAGGAAAGCATGCTGTGTTCTCTTCCCAGACCTTGGCAGGAAATATTTCCAGATAAACCAACATTTTTTTCTAAACTCATTGCACGGCACTTGTTTTTAATATGTTCAACCTTTGGTTGTGAGGTTGCAAGGAAAGGTGAGAGCATCAGTACTCAAATATGAGCTAAACAGAAAGTCCAGTTACTCATTGGATACTGGGTGTCCTGTAGCCTTGAATCTCTTCCAGTCTGGCCATTTAGGGAGGTGGGTTATAATACTTCTCCCTGAAATGGAATTAATAAAAGAGCAGCCTACCAATAAACTCTCATATTTTTGTGATCTGATCAATTCTTTGCCAAAAATTCTCACCTCCACTTGATGGTCTCTGTGCACACAGTTCTCCTTTAGCATTAGAAAATTATTTATTAGTGTCTAGTTTTGGCTGCAGGCATGTTTTTTCCATTGGAGAACTGGTCAGAGGGAGTTCCTCTCAGCAATTTTTTTGTCTGAAATTAAGAACATTCAGGCTGCCCAAAACAGCATTTTTTTTTTCCATCACTGTAGAAGGTCACACTTAGAATTTATTTTTTTTCCTCCCCTCAATAAATACCTTTTTTTTTTTTTTTAGGCAGCCTGCTTTTCTGGAACACTTACAGTGAGTGCTCTGAAGGACTGTTAAATGAGGTCAGCAGTAAGATGCTGGTTTATAGCGCAGTCCTGGCATATGTAACATAGATCAGTTTGTCTTAATGAGAGACAGAATATAACATATTTTTATGGCTAACAGAAGAACAATAACTTTCAAATGCACACATACTCTTCTGGCCCACAGCATAACCTATGCATAATTAAAACAATTGCTATACATAAATTAGCAGCGTTCTCAGTGACTGGTAAATTCTTACTGCCCATTTCTTTGGAATACATTGAAAAACATTCAGCTAACAAGTTACTAAACTAATTTTTCTCCTTTGGGGAATAGCAATTCTAGCCGAAAGTAATTTTTTTTTTTTCAGTGTGGTCTTTTGGGTGGTCTTAGAGAAAATTAAATACCACCTTTGTTTTACACATTGTGAATTCTGTAACAATGGAAGTATACATTCATGCTAAAACCAGCACACACAGATCATAGAATCATAGAATCATAGAATCGGCTAGGTTGGAAGGGACCTCAGAGATCATCAAGTCCAACCCTTGATCCACTACCGCTGCAGTTACCAGACCATGGCACTGAGTGCCACATCCAGTCTCTTTTTAAATATCTCCAGGGACGGAGAATCCACCACTTCCCGGGGCAGCCCATTCCAATGTCTGATCACCCTCTCTGTAAAGAAATTCTTTCTAATATCCAACCTAAACCTCCCCTGGCACAACTTGAGACCTCTTGTGCCCTCTTGTCTTGCTGAGAGTTGCCTGGGAAAAGAGACCAAGCTCCCCCTGGCTACACCCTCCTTTCAGGGAGTTGTAGAGAGTGATGAGGTCTCCCCTGAGCCTCCTCTTCTCCAGGCTGAACAGCCCCAGCTCCCTCAGCCTCTCCTCATAGGATCTGTGCTCGAGTCCCTTCACCAGCCTGGTTGCCCTCCTTTGGACCTGCTCCAGGACCTCGATATCCTTCCTGAACTGAGGCGCCCAGAACTGGACACAGTATGGTTATTGGCTGCCTTGTGACAACAGCATTTGCACAAGGCACCCAAATTTCAAGAGCATTACACTGCTTAAACAGCAAAGCTTTGGGAGATATTTTCAGAGTACAGTGGAACTGGGATCTCAGTGCTCACTAGTGGTACACATTGCCCCAGTGGCTTGTGCTAGCAGATACAGCTCTGCAAGGTGTGACTGTGAAACACATCAGAACCCCGTTCATCTTCAGCCTGGAAACTCTCTCACTTGCTTATGCAGCCCTGTGTGATGACAGTTCCAGTGAAGGGTGAAAAGCAGCTTTCCTTCTATGCAAGGATTACAGTTCTTTTAAATATTGTGACAACTGGTCAAGCACTGGTAGCAATCTAAGTGCAAGAACCAGGCTTAGCGAGCATAATGAGTACAGTGTGGCTACCACCATCTCTCTCCAGCCAAGTAAAATCACCACCCTTCCAGCAAGAACAAAACCAATCTAATGCAAATAGGAAAGTGGGCTCTTGATATATTAAACTTTTCTTCTAAGTCTGAAGTAGTTTTCACTACAGTGTTAATTCACTTGATTTAGGGCTGAAGTCCAGTCCAGCTAGATTAGCACTGCTATTTCCTCTGCTGGCTGGTTTTGTGATAGACTGTGCCTCACTGCCAGTGTTTGTCATTTGATCACATCTGGTTAGTGCAGCAACAGTTGAATGAATGATACCTCTGTTCAAAACACTCTATTTATTCACGTGATTGCCAAGGTATTATTTACATTCAAGGTATTGTATTTGCTGTTAAAGACAGGGATTTCTTTCCTTGTCTGCTCATGGGAAAACGGTGCTGGGTGCAAGGCCAGACAGCCTAAAATTACATCAGCATGAGCTGCCCTGTACCCCCCTGCTCTCCTCTTTCCATGTTCCCACATGGAGACACCAGAGCTCTGGCCCTCTGGGGCACTGAGCTCTCAGATGGGGCAACTCTGGATTAGGGAAGTTGATTCTTTCAGCCACAGTTTCTCCTAGTAAATCCAATCCAACGTGATGAACATACTTCCTAACTTGTCCTCAAAAGACATTTTCCATACATAACTGTACTACACTCCTTATGCTCTGGTTACCATACTGTTGCCATTGGGATAGAGTTGTCCATGCAGCTCTGACAAAAGATGGATTGTGAGAGGTTAACACGTTTATAAATATAGCTTGTAGAACCTACATGAGACACAAGCCTAAGCTTAACTATCAGCTAACTGAAGAACTCTTTTTTGTCTGCTTCCTCAGCTTACACACAGCATTTGTCACTGGATTCAGGTCTTAAATACATCCCACTCTAGCGACCTGAAGCCACTGAACAAAACTTGAGAAGATAAGATCAAGAGGCTCCTGATAAAAACAAAATATAAGAAAAAGAATGAAGGGGGGGGAGATTATAAACCAGAATAGGGAATATGAAAACAAAAGAAAAAGTCAAATCAAGTGAGTAAACCTGTTGACTAGAGTGAAGTCATGTATTTATAAACCTCACATTAATGAAGTAACCAGTGGTCTTTCTACCAAATGGGACAGGCATTACTGAGTTTATCCCTGGTCCAAAATTGGGTCCTAATCATCTAATTAAAAACTATTCCAGGCTACTATTTAAATGGAAATTTGTCACCATTACAAAATATGTACTTTACTGGCAACTTTCTGTCTGACCCCTGTGATACTAACAGGTACTAATCAGATGGTCACCACAGAGCAGTAGCCCTTAAATCCCAAAATTCAGTATCACACACATCAGTGACTGCTGAGCACATGTAGATTACTGTTTATGATTAATCTCTCCAGGGACCAGATTAAACACCCCTCATCACATTTCAGCAGTCTGTCTTGTTAAACCTCTCAGCTCTGGAACAATGATATCTTTAAGGAGTGTAAAAGGAGGAATAGCCTGATTTGAATATCCCTTACCTGTAAGTGAATCACTGAGGTATATCTTGTATCTCAAAGAATTACACAGCTGCACACCCACGAACTTCTTATACCAAGTCCTCTTTACATATTGTTTCCCTTTGCATTCTGAATAGGAGTCTGAATCAAATGGGATTTCAGTCCAGATAGCATCCTTTCCCACTGCCAGAGAGGAAGAAAAAAAGCTGAATTATGATGGTGCATCAACATTTGGTTCAACAAATATATTAAAAAAAAAAAATAGAATTAGAAACCTTGATGGAGCAGAATGAGCCACGGCAGCAGTCAGCTACATTTTGAACAGGAAATGTATTTCAGAGAAGCACCAAGAGGAGCAGATATGATTGCTGCAGTGAGCTGCCTCTGCTCTTTGTGTGTAGTATCAGTGTGGAAAAATCTCATTCTAGGCCATTGCTAGGGGGACAATGCCTGTGTTTTGGGAAAACTCTCATTTACAAGGTGTGTGATACAGTCATTTTCTTTTTCAGTGGGTTCAAGCCAGGACTGTCAACTTGCAGCAAGCCTTATGATTTAACAAAAATACACATAAAAATTAAGTGTGATGAATTATGTGGAAAGAAATGTTGTCTCAGTGCTTGTCAAAGTGATGTTGTCCATTACAAAGGCAAAAAGTAGCCAAATTTGCTTGAGCAACCTCAGCTGTTCTTCAAAAGCTCAGTCCACCTCCCACCAAAGAGCATGTCTTGTCAGTGGCCTACAGCAGAGCTGGATCAAGCTTTCAGAAGCAGAGTTTTTTCCTAAAACACAATGGCAGCTAAACAGTATCCTCAGAATTGTGCTCTGCTAACTCACTTTAAAAGCGTGGAGCAGCTTATTCATTTTACAGAGCGTTCTTTTGCTTTAGTGACAAGGCTGAGAAAATATGAGGCTGTCCTTGGCTCATTTGTGTACCTTGGTTTGAAGCCATCCCAGCTGCCATGGGAGCACCACATCACGTTGATTGTGTTCTGCTCAGGTAAACAAGCAGCTTGGCATGGATTCCCCACCAGGGGTATGGGTGGAAGGAGTGAAATCATGTGTAAGCTCTGTATGATTCCATAGCTCGTTTAATTGGTTCAGTACAGCACAAACAAAGACACATGGTAAAGCTGTGCTATCTCATTATCTCATTTCTGAGAAAAAATCAGATCAGAAGATATTATGCTACATAGAAAAGGCTTACTTGAAATTGGCTCGCTCACTCTTGGGTCCGCTGGGGGAAGAAAACAAACATTCAATCAGACACTGTAAAATGAACTTTCCCAATATGTCAATGGAAAAGCATTGGTAAGTGATTTTATACAGTTGACATAAGCTGTAATTTGTGAAACGGAAAGAGTTTTGGGAGCAAATTCCATTTTTGTATCAAATTAAATTAAAAGAAATATTTTTCTTATGTGAAACAGCAGTATCAATGAGCTTGTAAAAATTTTATTAATGGGACAATACCAGCCAAAGCCAGAGCTGGTAAAACAAGAGTTTAAATCTGTAACCATCAAACCCCAATTCTACTGCATCTTTTTTTAAATTTCAGTTTAAAAGCTTAAATAATAAAAAGGATCCCTCTGTAATACTTGCCACACAAAACTTGGCTGTGGAAGCCCAAAAGAGTGAGGTGGACGGGTGCAATTGAGAAGAAACAAAACTGACCTCCTAATTTGTCCAAACTAAATAGGAGACAGACCATATGCCTTGTCACTCATGAAAACTGTACTTGGCGTAAATATTTTTTTCAGTTTTAACAATCTAGGAATCACAAAGAGTGTATTCAAAGCTTTTAAATATGTGTGGCATAGTCTGAACTTCTCCCTGACTAATCCCTTGCCTAGCTAAAATTCTCATCCATCAGTGACAGCACCGGATGAGGACTATTAAATTATTACACCTGGCTCAAAACACCAATTGAGAAAGTCCTTTTAAAAAGCCCAAATTAATTTTGTCTTTTATATGGTCCTTAAGTACTATCAAGCAATAAACACTTCTACACAAAAGATGATATCTTCCTTGTGTAGTCAATGAATAAATTGCAGCTATCCTCAAGAGGAACTGGAACAGGGATAGCAAAGGCTCTGATTCTCTGAGTCAGATAGGACTAAACTTGGGAACCAATGGTCAAAATAGGCTTGTGTACACCTCTTTTTTAAGTCTGTAACATAACAGTTTCACAGAAGAGTAAACAGGATGAACACATAGTGGGACATTGACTTTTCCCAAGTGCTATTTCTCAATCCTTATTGCAGCCAAAAGACATCACTATTATACAGCAGCCTTATTGACGAGGTAGTAAAATGACATATAAACACACGAGACCAAAGAGGAACTTTATGTTCCCCATCCAGAAGTCATCACTGAGTTTGACAGATACAAAAAGGTCAGGAATATTAATCTTAAATGGCTGGCCTTCCGTAAGGAAACTTTCCTCATAACAAACACCAGACCAACTCTCTGTGCTCCTGGTTTTTCTCCTGCAGTCTGGTCATCTTCACACAACATCCTCACACAACACAGCCCTGATCTCAGGCTGACCCTCCAGGCACTACCATAACACGCTCTGTAGTAAAAAGCCAATCTGGAGACAGTAAAGAGCAACACCAAACACACAAAATGAATCAAGAGAGACTTTCATACATCACACAAACATGGATCCTAGAGCCACTATAAATGATGGTTGGACATTTGAAGGTTCTTACCCGATTCAGTACTGAATGTCACAACGTTGCTACTTGGACCTTCACCAAGAGGGTTTCTAGGTTTCACGTGGAATTCATAACTGGGGAATAAAATAGAAGGGATGAAAATTTTGCAAGCCAAGCATTCTGTCAGAGTCTGGAGCAAGCAAACTCCCCAAACACATCTTAGTGCTACTTGCCTCCTGGAGAAGACTAAAAAGGCCTCGTTCCTCGCTCTGAAGACACAGACACTTTCTTTGTCCTAACTGCATAAAGCCTCTCTGAACACATATTTTACCAGTCCTTTTGATAATTCTTTGCACACATACTATTACCATTTGATTTAATACACCACTGGTTTAAGTCTCACTCTGCTCACACATGCAGTTTCTATTCTGGCAAAGCAAGCAGTTCAGGTGAGGTCAAAACAAATCTGATAAGCAGAAACCAAGGAAAGGACATAGTTATTTATTTCAATATTTTCCATTCATAGGAACACAAACCTCTAATTCAATGCCTCTCAGGCTCACCAACAGTGACAGACAGGGCCAGTGGTGAAACACAAGGCATGTCTTCCATGACAGAAACTCAGCAAAGAAGCAAAGAACCAATTGCTTGAATATGTATGTTAATAGTAAATAGATGAAGTAACGAAAAGGTACTGTGCAGCAGCTTTTATCTTTTTCTAGTAATGTCACACCAGTCTGTACTGTAGTTGTCACAGCTGTGCTGGGAACCACACCAAGTGCTATGAAAACAGAACAAGGCTTAAGAAAATATCCAAGTCTGGCTCTTCTGTTTAAACATCTCCCACCCCTTCAATACTGAGTAACAGTGACAGACAGGCAAGACAAAGTTGTTTCTAACTCTGCAGCTTAGCCTAAATTTACAGGTCCAGGTAAAGACCCATTGAAAGACAGTTGCAAACCTAAAAATATTACACAGAAGACACCAGAAGGTGAGGCAGGGGAGGGAGTTACAAGGGTGGACACTGGACATGGCTTGGATCCCAAGGGCAGAGCTAGGAATAGGCTCTGTATTTCCTTCCTCTCAGCACACACAGTCCCAGCAAGATGATTCTGAGCTCTCCTGGCTCCAGGCTGGCAGCACCTGAGTCTCTCATTGCTCAGCATCAGCTCAGAGCCTCCTTGCAGGACGTGGATGCCATCCACGTCTAATGAGCAGCATGCATTGCCCCCAGTCCCCAGGACCTTCTTCATGCCTTCCCTTGAGCTATAAGCAATGATCTGTCCCACCTGGGCCACCCAAGGAGACTTTTCATATCCTTTGAGTGCCTATACAGTGAATCTCTCTCTTTACACTGAGCGTTTTTTTCGTCAGCAAGGGAGATCCATAGGACAGAAGTCAAAGGGACTGTAGGCCTGGAAAATGGGCCCTAACTTAGAGACTTAAACATAGAGCAAAATGAGAATCCCAGACCTGGACAACTAAACCTCCAGCTCTTGACTCGTGAAGGATCACTTACCAATAATAACTTCATAGCTCACAACTATAACATAACATAACATAACACAGCAATGTAATGTAGTGCTGAAATTGTTTCCAAACAACAATTTTCTACAGAAAAAAACCATACAGCTCTCTACACCATTGGAAATTTGTAAACTTCATTCGCAAGTCACTACAAGAGACAGAATAATTCAATCCAAACTTTGGATTACCTCTCATTTCTTCTTGGCTCCTGCAAAACCTGAACAGCTCTCTAATTAACCTCAGTGGACTAATCCCACAGCACAAGGCAACAGTTTTCCATCCACGGGATTTCTAAGACAACACTGAACAGAGAAATTGCTTACATAAGCAATTATCTTTCTTTCTATGGTTTTCTTTCTTTTTTTTTAAAGGGAAATACTTACAAAGATTGGTATGCTGAATAAATGCATTGTGGATAATTTTCAGCCACTTCTATGTGAAACATGGGGTTATTTGATTATTTTGAGCTTTGAAATACCTATTTGGAGTTATCAACATTTATTTATATATACTGCAAGACCATTTTAAGGAACTCATATTACCCTACTTTAGGAGGATTACAACAAATAAATAATTTTTTTTTAAAGTTCTAGACACAAAATCTTCTTCATGATCAACTTCAAATTATTTAAAATAAATGTTTTTAAAAATTTGATCTGAGCAATTAATATTCACTATTGGGCACATGGTACCTCCACAGGCTGCAGGTCCATGTATGCTCCCCCGTGGGCTGCAGGGGACAGCCTGCTATCTCACCACGGGATGTAGAAGAACCTCTGTTCAGGCATCTTCTCCCTCTCCCTTCTCACTGGCCTTGGTACCTCTGCTTTGGCATTGCTCTTACCTCTGATATTTCTCTCTCCCCCTCGTCTCTCCTCTGTCCTGAGGTCTTGCTGCCACTCATTTGCCCTCTCTGAACAGGTTAATCTAAGAGGTGCATCCATTGTCACTTGTGGTCTCAACATTAGCCAGAGGTGGGGGGACACATTTTGGAGGTGGGGGAGCTCTCAGCAGCTTCTCAGAGGAGCCACACCTGGGACCCCTCCCCAATACCAAAAGCAGCACCACATCAACCCAGAACAACATCTCTAGAGATAAAAGACTCCAAAGAAGTTTTCCTGCTTCCTTCACAACAAGAACACCCAATGTTAGAGCTATTATCATAGTTTTGAACACTGCTAGCTCAACATACATGTTCTATTGCTTTACTGGGAGTTTCCTTGACTGGGAGTTAATGGTTTGACTTTATGGATGAAAATAATCTATTTGTGGGAAATATGAAGAGCACTGCCAAGGATTCCTGACCTAGAGGTTTTTGATTCATGGGACTGGCAACAAAGAAAGGACTGAGCAGGTGAAATTCTCTTACAGAATTCGACTGGGCAGCCACAGGGACTCCCAAGGTAATGATGGAGGCAAAGTGTAAACTTAGGTCAAAGACCTAGAGTCAGCAATCCTGTCAGGATCTCACCTGAATAATGGTTTCACAGATTCTGCAAGCTGGATTTGATTGCTTCTGCCAAGCAGAAAATCACAAGCTGCACAAAATGGTGGAGGAATTTGAAGCAAGTGCTTTGCTGATTTTTGTACAAATACATAGTTCTCAAGAGCTGATGTGCCCTACTGTGAGTTGTGTAAAGCAATATTCTTCATAGGAAAAAGGCCCCAAAATTAAGTCGATTAATTTGTACTCATCAATTTTCTAGCTCCATAAAAAGACCAAAACAAGAACTGAAGACTAAGGGTTGTCCAAGCAGTGTTTTTCAAATAGTCATCTAGGAACCAGTAGGATCTCGCAGCTAGGAAAATTAAGGCAAGATCAAAATAAAGAACTAAAATTACACATATATATTTCACCTATGTAAATATATTAAAAAACTGAAGAAGAGGAAAGTAATAAAGCAATGCCCAAAGTTTAGCTTGTCAGTTAGGGAAGTCTCCCATTGATAATGCTAAAACCCACATTTTTTTAAGCAAAGTATGTATAATTCTGCAGTTTTGTGGTAGGCATTTTCACAGGTCTCCAAACATCACAGATTCCTTTCCTCTGCCAAATTCAATTCTGAAACAATAGCAGTGGCTGTAACAGTACGAGAGCAACAAGCAATCACTTTTGGAGGGGAAGAGAATAACTAGTTTACTGAAAACTGAAAGGGAGAGAAATTAAAAGGTTGACTGAACTAATGATTTGATAGGGATTATATTCTAATTGTGATTTTAAATACATGGTGTGGCCCTCTTCATAGGAAACCATCTAAAGTCTCCCTTTTTGTGTGTCAGCTGAAAAACCTGAAAACAAAAAATGGAATGGTGAAATCTCATGCATTTCCATAGAAAACACGAAGGAGGGGAAAACCCCAACTTCTTAGAGGTTCAAGAAAGTACATAGGACAGAGTTAATTAACAAATGGAAATTAGGAAAGCTGTAGAATGATTGTCCCATGTCCCATGTAGCTACGAGTGTCCCATAGCTACTTTTTCCTGCAAAACTGGAGTCTGTATTCCACATTTGTATCTCTGTGCCTATGATGCAAAAAGCTCTGCTACCCAATATATGCAGCAATCTAATGTGTCGCAGCTCTAACATCTGAAAGATTGCTATCCTACAGATTTTGGAGACTGGGCTTCCCAAGTCCTCCCAAACTGCATAAGACAATAAAAGTCCTTGTACAGATTAAACAGACTTGACTTACAGTAATTACCATGCAGAGCAGATTTTTCCACCATAGGAAATGGTTATCCCACATGGAATTTTGGCAGACAATGCTGCTCCTGCATTTTTCGAATCATGCAGAAAAAGACTGAAGATTGTGGACCGAAAATAAATGAAGAGAGATTTTCAATATAATAGGAGGACCAGAGCAGCTGGCTACAGTCTTGGGGCTTCAAGTCAATTGTTGGAGAAATAGTAATGATGACAGTCAGACTGGGGTGTTTCTCTGTCTCTGCAGTGTGCTTGGGGAGCACTATGATCAGATGTAGGAAATGAAGGAAGGGAAGGAAGGGAAGGAAGGGAAGGAAGGGAAGGAAGGGAAGGAAGGGAAGGAAGGGAAGGAAGGGAAGGAAGGGAAGGAAGGGAAGGAAGGGAAGGAAGGAAGGGAAGGAAGGGAAGGAAGGGAAGGAAGGGAAGGAAGGGAAGGAAGGAAGGGAAGGAAGGAAGGAAGGAAGGAAGGAAGGAAGGAAGGAAGGAAGGAAGGAAGGAAGGAAGGAAGGAAGGAAGGAAGGAAGGAAGGAAGGAAGGAAGGAAGGAAGGAAGGAAGGAAGGAAGGAAGGAAGGAAGGAAGGAAGGAAGGAAGGAAGGAAGGAAGGAAGGAAGGAAGGAAGGAAGGAAGGAAGGAAGGAAGGAAGGAAGGAAGGAAGGAAGGAAGGAAGGAAGGAAGGAAGGAAGGAAGGAAGGAAGGAAGGAAGGAAGGAAGGAAGGAAGGAAGGAAGGAAGGAAGGAAGGAAGGAAGGAAGGAAGGAAGGAAGGAAGGAAGGAAGGAAGGAAGGAAGGAAGGAAGGAAGGAAGGAAGGAAGGAAGGAAGGAAGGAAGGAAGGAAGGAAGGAAGGAAGGAAGGAAGGAAGGAAGGAAGGGTTTGTTTTAGGATCCTTTCTCCTAAGCAAGGTGTAAGAAAGGCTGAGAGAAATGGGAAATGTTTACCCATGGACCCAACATCAGCAGCAATTTAGTACAGAAATCTGTTACTTTTATAATAAAGTAGAAAAAACTCCAGCACTTTTCTGGCACTTTCTGCATTTTTCTGCATTTTAACTTTTGCTGTAGATCTTGTCTCTCAAGTCTTGCAGTTAACAAAACTAAGCTCTCTGCTGCTGTAAATTGTGGGGTTTTTTGTTCTTCTTTGTATGTGACAAGCACATTTTTGGGTGCTAATAGCAATAGGAAACAACATTAAGTAATGGTAATAACACCATGAGCAGGTTGGTATGAATGACTGAGTATAAATGCACAAAAAGCTTATGCAGTAGAGGGCCAAATGCTTACTTGGTATGGCTGTTGAGTAAATTGCAGTAACATTCTCTTTTTTTTTGTTTCATATATTTTGTGACAACGTATGAACAAAACTTCATATGTAAGTTTTGAAAAACTTCTAAAGGAAACCATGAACCCACATTATAAAAAGTGTGTGGTATATTCATATAACCTACACAATTCATACCTAATTTACAGTTTTTATTGGTTGGCTGATTGGGTCTTTTGTTTTTGTTTCATGAGAGGGCCTTGGATTAGGTGGGATTTTTTTTTCTAACATTTCTTGTTATTTGTATTCCTCAAGACTGAAAATATGTTTTGTCTTAGGATACAGTCTAACCCAAAAGTCCAAAGGGACTAAAAATGTATTTCAAAAGGAGAAAAGTGTATTTGAATTAACAAAAGTACTTAACCAGGCAAAGAGTCAGTATTGAAAGGGAAGTGCTACAAAGCTGTGGAATGCAAGCATCACAGGCTTTTTGCTTCTTAATACTTTAAAAAAATTTTTTTTTCCTATTAAAAATCTACACTAGCAGGCTGGTGGAGCATACCCTCTACTTTAATGGTTACCTGAATTTCCCCAGAGCTATTTGGCACATCTCTGGCTGTGTTCTTACTACTTTTCTTTATTACCATCCAACTATTGCCAACAGAAACATGCATGAGAAATGTTTTCAACAATATTCAGACTCTATTTTAAAGGCTTTTAAAGAAACTAGTGCTGCAAAGTTTCCTGTACTCTAGTGGTATGTTCTATGAACTCAACTGCCCTTAAACAAGCCACCAGAATGAAAGAGGAAATTTACACATTAAAAAAAAACCAAAAAAACATGATAGGGCAGGGATACAGAAATAAGAACTACATACTTTGGCAGAGAAACCAACAGAAATATACTGTCAAAAATGATACTGTATCAGATGACTGGAAGACTGAAATAAAAAAAAAAAAAACCACCACAAAAAACAACCCTAAAATTCCTTTGGAAATGGGAAAATAGAATTGGAAGCAAAAAAATAACAACATCTGTATTTAATATTCTAGGCTAGGAAAGGTCCACGAAAAAAACTCCAGGCCACTGAAACTGATTTTAATGAAGAAGAAGATGCAGTTGAATGCTATTATTACTTCACAGGAGGCAGACTGAAGAAAATAAAAACTGCATTAAGCCCAGTTCTATCTCAGGCCTCATAAGATTTATTACAAAGAAGCACCTCAAGGAGGGAAATATTGACAACTGTGGCTAATGACCTTACCCTGTTTCACACGTTGGAGATCTTGCAATGCTTTATTTATAAGGGCAGCTTTAAACGTAAAACCAAGAATAAATAAAAAGCACAGTGTCTTGGGTATGTCAATCAAACTAAGAGTTCCAATGTTGGTGGCCTTGTAAGAAAATACCTCAAATAACTGCTTGAGAGCTAGACTGTAAGTGTAGTTCCTTTGACTGTTTTCTATCTCAAAAAAAACAAACGAACAAAAAAAACAACAGTTTTCTCAAGATAAATTGAATAACAAGTTGGTTCACATTCACACATCCTTTTCCTTCATTTTTCTTTTTTAAGAAATGAAAATTAAATTAATGACGTTTGCATTAACATACAAAACCACCTCAGCCTGCATTAAAGAAAATATGCAGGGGTGACTAACAACAGAACAATAGGCAATGGTTATAAACTAGAGCATAGGTGGCTCTGTATAAATATTTGGAAGAATTTTTTCACTGTGAGGGTGACAGGGCACTGGAACAAGCTGCCCAGGGAAGTTGTGGAGTCACAGAAGTAAACTGCAGTACAAAGTCGTATTCAACAGCTGTGTATGTGAGATTATTAGATCACAGAAGTATATCTACAACAGAAATGTTTAAGTAGAAGATGTTAATGAAATAAGAGAAAGTATCCATTCTCAGGCACCTGTCATATCCAGTTAACCATGGGCATTTATGTAGTTATCTAGCTCACGTACCATAACCATACTACATGCTTTGAGACAGATTTCAGGTAAAAGTTACAAGAGCAAAATACCTGGCAAAATTAGACAGAATTCCACATTGAACCCAGAGAGCACCTTTAGTGCCAGGAATAATTTTAAAAACTGCAACCAACCAAATAGTAGATATCAATATTTGAACTTTCCAGGTTACTTAAATTATGAGAAGTTTTCAGAGATGTGATCGTGAAGCACCCTATTTGGCAGTTCTTCAGGTGAAAAAGAGGCCAAAGTACTCATACTGTAAGGATTAATCATTTAAATGAATGGGATGTTGTCAACTTTCAGGGATGCCTTACTGGGAGTGAATAGCAGGATGCAATGTACCTCTTCTTGGGCAAGAAACCATAGGGATCTTAGCACTCCAACAATATTGCTCTCCATCTTACCACTCCAACAATTATAGAGGAGCCTTTAGAATATTTTTTTTTTTAAATCAAGTAGTTGTGTTAGAAACCAGCCGACTGTACCACACATTTAGTTAAAAGTTGTAGATCCTCACAGTTCATACTTTCAAATTTTACTCTCATCTTGATACCTTGCAATCAAATCACCAAGGACACATAAAGCTGCCATATGTATTACAAGACAAAAAAGAACTATGACAAACTGCTGTAATATATATAACTTTATTTGTTTAAAACTTGCCCTCGCAAGTTGTCACACGCTTATGAAAGTCCATTTTAACTTCCATTTTGGCATGGTATGAGTCTGTTAAAACCAAACACCTGATAACGTCACTGAAAGTCAAAACTCCTTTTCTTTTTCAGGCAGTGCATTTTTTTCTGTATCTAGTAATTTTTCAGACAGCTAAATGGACACACAGAATCCTACATTGTTATACTCTGAATCAGAGGAACTTTTTTCCCATTTAACTGCTACATTTGTCCTTACTGACAGTTGCAGTCACACATGATATTTTTCTTGGGAGACTGTAAGAGTCTATCATTGCCGCCTCCCTAACACCATCCAAATGTCTTCAATATTCAAAGTCTGGCTGTTAGTTCCTAATCTTTAAAAGCTGCTTTGTCAAAAAGCTAGCTCAAAGGAAGATGGGTGTCTGGCTTACTACAGAGCTTCTCAGAGGTGTAGCAGTATGACCTATTTGAAAGAAGAATGTGAAAGAGAAAAGCAAACAAACAGCATGATCTGGCAGGCCCAGATGCACCCAGTTTTTCCCTGCTGCTTGTTCTCCTCTTTCCACACTGAAGAGATGTTTGCCTTGTTTCCCTCCTGCTGGATGTGGATGATTAACTCTTTTGCTTCTGGGCCATGCTGTTAACATTTCCTACCTGATTTACCTCAACATAGCCCTTGGACAATGTGACTGCAGATCATCTTTGCCATGCACTGCTCCTCAAGCGCATACATCTGGAGGATTGCAGGCTTCACCTGTCTTGCTGCTACAGGGTATTTTGGGTTCAAATTTACCCATGGAGACGGAGATACCACATTCACAAACATTTTTGTTCCTTTTGGAAAGTCTTTGTTTAGGACTGTCTGGTTTAGATCCGTCTCCAGCTCTGAATGTACTATACCTTTGGAGCAGCATATGGGAGTCACACAGCCTCAGTGACAGCTTCAGGGAAATTGGAAAAAGTACAATCTGAGGTCCAGCCTGTCAGCTTCTCCAAAGCATTTCAAGGCCAAGAGGCTCTTTCCCAGTTAATCTGCCTTCTGTTACTGAGTATCTTTCTTTCCATATACCTGCTGGTAGTTTTGTAGAAGTTGATCATTTGTGAATGGGATTTCTTTTTCTCTTCCAAGTTTCTTTTCCAGCTTCACCTCTTCTACAGCTTTTTCCTTTAAGGCCAGTTATAGAAAAGTCTGCTTCCTATGTATTTAATGTATCACTTGGTGAATCTGCTGACATTCCAGGAATCAATTAATTTATTGAGCTCTGTTTAACTATCCCTCTTATCTTCATTCAGTTCCATCCACGGGTCTGTTTACTTAATCTAGTAATCAGCTCCAGACAGACAGGAGACTTATTAGGGGCACATTTCACTTCTTGCAACACTGATACTGTCTATATTATGCTAGCTGTCTTAATCACTTTCTTGTTTTCTCTGAATTTAGCGTGCCAACAAGCCTGAATTAAAACAGTAACAATGACAATTTCTTGTGCTTCTGCCAAAGTTCTCCAGGTAACCTCAAAATTAGGAAACACATATTTTGAAATGGGAATTTAATTGAGCAGAGGCACTCTGAGGAGAACTTCACATCCTTTATATCCTGTGGGACTTAAGAGATGTACACCACTGCAATTTATACCAAAGGTTTTCAATTGCAGGCAATGGCCTCCTGATCAAGAAAGACTTTCTCTATCTTTCCCTTCTGAAGTTGAAGAGTGGGGATAAAAGCCATCACTGCATCAGGGAAAAGTTGTCCCTTCTGTGCCTTTATGTCTTAAGTCAGTCTCCACCATTCAGTACTGGTCTCCTATCTAGCTTCTTCTAATACAACCCACACTCCAAAAAATAGCTTTTCTTCATGGTCTTTGGTCTGCTCTTGTCTACCAAAACTCAGAAATCCCCTCAGAAGATTGCAGATTTACAAATTAAAATTAAAAAACATCATATCTGCTTCTGTCAAGCTCCTGCCTTCCATATCACCTTTCCAATGGTTCCAGCTAGGTCTGCCTGCCTCCATCTTGCTTCCTGTCTGAACAAAGAGCCTATAAATCTTTTTCTCTTTTGGCCATCTGGGCATTGCTCTCAGCAACAAGGACTTGACTTCACTTCCATCTATGGATTTTCTGCACTTAACCAAATCCATCCCATTTCTCTCACCATACATGACACAAAGAGTTTGAGTGTTTAATGGAAGACAGTTTCATTAATAGCACAATTCTTTCCAAGGATGCAGCTGCATTATTTCAAAGCACAAACAGCATAGCCTGGCAAGTTTAGCAGCACCTACTGCCTTTCTTCAGTTGCCACTCCAGAACTACGTTGTTTGGCTGTCTCTTTTCTCACCTGATTGAGAAAACAACTGAGGAATCTGATGCTTGGTTTCCAATTGTGTTGCTAACATATCCTAATTGCCTCTTAACAAGACAGAATAACATAACTGCAGTTCACCCTTTCACAAGCCTTATGCCTTTAAGGAATAACATATTCTTGATGCAATACACAGCAACTCTAGCCCATCTTATAAGTTCTGGAATTTCTCAAGGAAGCTACTCTCTTGTTGGGTATCAATTTCCACCAGCATCTCTTTTCTAATTCTCTTCCCTTCCCCCCCACCTTCTGCAAGAGTTCCTCGTTGCTCCACCTTGGAAGCTGCTGGTCACAAGTACATGAGCTATGAAACAGCACCCCTAAACCACACATTGCCTAAAAACAAAGCTTCAAGATGGGGTCTGTGCAGAATTTTGTGCTCTGTTAGGAATTAAAGGGTAATAATAGAAAAGGGCAGTTTATCTGAAACAGAGAAATCTAGTTACCAAAGCCAAATGAACGGTCTTACAGGGGAAAAAAAAAAGTGTAATTCACCAACTTTTTGATGCAATCAATAAGCAACACAAACACAGGACAAGTGGTTTGCTTCCCTGCTCCGAATCTTAAGACAAAAAGAAGAATCATTTTTATGAGACTTTTTTTTTTTGTTTTTGTTTTTTTTTTTTTTTTTTTTAGGAGGATAATGCTTATTTGGATTAGTTGCAAGTGATGTATGCCATCAACCGGAACTCACTGACAATTTTTAACTTGCTGGATGAAAGATGCTTAAGGAAAACTATAAATACAGGACAAAGGTGTCTTCCCTCTCCATAGTGCAAAGCAATCACAGAATGGTTTGGGTTGATGGTCAAGCTTTGTAAAATGGTCTGACTTGCATTCCATTATTTGAATGAGCATCCACCTAGTTAGGTAAGCAGCCTACAGCGGTTGTACCTAGCATCCTTAAACCCATGAAACACAATTGTACATATAAATCTTCAACTCACTCATCAGATTTATATTTCTTGTGTTCACCTTGTTTCTTTATCTGCCAAAGTAAGATTTTTTAAAATAAAAAATAGTACATTTTCTTACATTTGTCTCTTAATCTTTCTGATAGAACAGGTCACTTCTGCTGTTTTTCCAGACCATAAATACTCCTAGAAATTTCCTAAAGGTTCCTCATATGTTTCTTATCTGTTAGCTTGAAAGAAAGCAAAACCAAAGCTTTCCCTATTAGAACAGAAGTAAAGTCAATGCTTTCTTATATTCATTTGTATTTTCATTTGAAGTGGCAGACAGCTGACAGTGCAAATTAGTTGGCTTACCTTAGCAAATTATTTTATTTATTTACCTTGTGTCAGGTTTTAGGTTTTCCACAGTAGAATGGGTTTGATTTGTAGTGATAATTGATTTCTCCTTTCCACCATCGCTTCCTCCATTTTCAGTTGACACCACCTCATACTCTGGAAAATTACAGTAAAGTGAAATTTGCTTAAATAACAGCACTTGACCTTCTTCATTGTTTCCTGTTTTTTCAAGTGATTTCCTATCCTACTGTCTTATAGGCTCATCTGGTAAGGACATCTTATGTGAACCAGTTTGGATACCAGTATGCTAAAATGGTCAAGAAAGAGCAATCCAATTCCAGATTGCTGAGTGCCCAGTTCCTCATCCTGCCTTATAATTTAATTATGGGATAAAGGATACTCAACATCTCACCTCTGCCCAAATGTACACTAGTGACAAAATTTTGAATACAAGTAAGCATAAGCATTCTGCAGTTCGAATGAAAAAGTAGCAAAGATGAAAGCACAATTTCTAAATGCTGAAGTCTTGATCAACTTAAAATAAGAGCTACTTTTTAAAAATTTCCAAAGGAAACTGCCCAACTTGGATTGTGCACTTAGGGATTCTGCCAGTTTAGAATTAAATAATTGTGCAGAAATTTACTTCTGTATTTATGTTTTATAGAGGCTCACTATCTTTTCATCTCACTGGGATGTATCATCATGCACAAGCCATGCTCTGAACAGAGAATTAATAACAGATGTTTGGGAAGATAATACTTCAGTCATAGCTCTGCCTGAGCTACAGTCTCTTTCTAACAGGCAACCTCTGTCCTAATTCAGAACTAACTCTTCTAATAAATACACTGAGTGTATTTCTAGTTGTCTTCTCTTCGCAAAGAAACTCACAACTTCTCCAGTCCCTTCCTTTTCCCTTCCTAAAACTCTAATACCAAATGTAGCTTTGCTACTTGTAGGCTTGCAAAGGAGAATGTTTTCAAAGAACATTAGCCATGAGCATTTAAATCTACAACACAAGGATAAGCAGGTATTATACTAAGAGACCACCTACCAGAGCTACAAAACTTCTAGAAAGCTGCTTACTTTCCTGGTTTTTTTTGTTTGGTTGGTTGGCGCTTTTTTGGGTGTTTTGTTTTTTGTTTTTTGTTTTTTTTTCCTAATGATACTATTAACTTTAGAGTTCTTAGCTAAATGCTAGCTAGCTATAGGACTTTTTTGCTATTTTTATTAGTTCTTAGTACAAGGAGATGCATTAGTTGTCTAGACAGAAAAATTAAACACATGCAATGGGATTCAATTTTAAAAAGGAAAATACTCTCTTAATTGCTGCTGGACTCTCAGATGCTCAGTCCTAGCATGAGCTGTGTATTTAAGTGAGCATACACAAATTGACCCCATTTTGACACCAACTGTTCAACTATGTCTTCTTTTGCCCTCTTTTGTGCAAAAAGCAGCCATCAAAAAGAGCTGGGTAACTTTGCAAGGCAATGCGATTAAGTGGATGTGCAGAGAAACTGCACAAAATTATGTTCTAAAATTTCAAGCTTCTAAACCACAGCAATTCAATCTGAGCAATTATATACATGTATGCACAGGTGAATTTAAGATTATTTACTGAGAGGAGATCAAAAGATTTAAAAGAGAACTTTGCACAGCATTTTTTCATGTTTGTCTTGTAATAGATTCAGTTATTTAGAGCATATACAAAACAATATGAAACTTTTAAAACAGCTTTAAAAATACATCAGAAAGTCAGCATGAAGGAAGGAATTACTGCTGATACTGAAGATTTCAAAATTTTCATATTGAAAAGTCCTCCCCCACAACAGTCACCTGTGAAAAAGCAAAAGAACAAGCACTGGCTTTCAAAAACAAGAACATGGACCTGGAGGAATTGGTGTCTCAGATGAAAGGTCTAGGGTGTGGGGATATAGAAAGGAAAAGAAACAAAAAGCAGAGATCTTTTTTTTTCAGATCATTTGCCCCAAAGACACTAGCACTGATAGGCTGTATTTCTGTAAAATGTATCTGTGTTTTCTCTCACTTGAGAGAGAATGCATAGATAACTTTACAGAAATTCATCCTTTCCCCCTGACATTTGAAGCCTTTACAATAAGAAAGTAAGCTTGATCACTGTTTTTCTTATTATTTTCCCCAGACCCTTCCATTACCGAAGTACAATTTTGTCTTTACGAATACTCAATATGATGAAACCCTTTGTGCATAACTAATAACCAGCAAAGTAACCTTTAAAAAAAAAAAAATAGGGCTCAGCAAATTACATCTTCTGTTTCCACAGTTTGATCTGAAAAAGTGCATTAAAAAAGAGACGTGATGCGTAAGTCAGATGATTGAAAAAACATGTATAAAGTACAAAAATAAAAAGGGATGACAGAAAACTTGATTTAAGTCTGTCTAAACAAGTAGTGTCACACTGGTGCCAATATGAAGTAATCACTGTTTTCAGAAAATAGGATTCAATGCCTTCTCTTGAATTCAGAGTGTCCTTGATGAGTCATTAACTGAGTAATTTTTTGAAGACAAAGGATCCAAGCTCTGTGAAAGTATTTCTGAGCTACAGAGTTCAAACACTTTGCATTATGCATTGAAGTTAAAAAGAATGAAGACTGTATTTATACTGCTACATCTAAATATAAAGTTATCTAGACTGAAAACTAAAATTTCTGTCAGGGAATAAAAAAAACCCCAAAAAACAGGTGATAGTCACATATTCTGCAGAAGTTTTAAAACTTTTCTGGAATGGGGAAGGGAATGCCAGGTGTCTCAGTTATCACAGAACAGTCTTATGGAAGAGAAGAGACTTCATGGAAAGTTAATTTTTAAAAGGCTGATTACAACTCTGAGTTTCCACCTAAAGTCTCAGAGGAAACAGTAAACATTATTTGCTCTGTATTTCACAAAACCCAATGAAGTATCAGAAGGCTGATACCTACATTACACACAGATTTATTCTCAATACAAAACCCTTCCCCTGGAAATAAAAAAACCCACCACCAACAAACAAATAAATTCTTTTAACTTAGAGAACTTGGTGACCCTATGGTGGGCACAGCAAGTATTATTATGTAGCATTTTTCAATCCACATTGGAGTTGACCGTAGCACAAAATAAAAGTACTAGGGTCTAAGCCTCCCTTGGGATTAAAGTATTTTTGAAATGGCATAAAACCACTGTGAAAGTAAAACTAAGCTGGAAATACTGTATTCTGATACAATGGAGAATAGAAATCAAACTCACCAGTAACAGTGTCATTGTCTGGTTTTTCCCAGTCCAATATGACAAAAGTTGGACAGCCCTCAACAGTCACCACTGTGAGGTTGGTTGGAGGATTTTGTGGAGGACGAGTAGGCTCTTCCTTACTACCAACTTCTTCTTGGGGAAAATGTTCAAGAGAGCTTGTGATAGAGCAAGGCACGTCATCATCTTTCTTCATGTACTTGACATGGGGGGCTAAGAGCAATAGGAAAGAGCTGTTACTCAATACAGGATATATTTACATAATGTCAGTAACATTTCACCTAAAGCACAGCTTCCATCTCAAGGCAGCAAGTACAGATCTGCACAAGTCAAAGTCAAACGTAATGAGTAAGAATAAAACCCATGTATTAAATATTAAGCAGCATCCTCTTCTCCCTGGTACCACTGATGAACTATCACTCTGAAGGCATTAGTGGGAGATACACACTCTTTGAAAGGATTAGTTTATGTAATAAAATAGGACAACTAACTTTAGTTCTTTTATAGTAAAATGACACTAAAATTCCATTTCTAGATTTTTAGTGCTATCCCAATACAAAGATATAATGCTTGTCACCACTTTGTTTCACCAGAAAGTAACAAGTCTAGCCCAGAGTCATCCTGTCATGTAACTTGCAGTTCCTAAAATGGCTGTCAAAATCTTAACCACTGTCAGTGGTACAGGACCAAACCTTGAAACAAACCTTCTAAGGCAAACATCTTGTACCCTACATCAAAATTAGGAAGACCACTGAAAACAAACACATTAGTTCTAAAATTAAAACTTAAAATTGAAATTAAAACTGGATGCAAACAATAAGCTCTTGCAAGAATAACAGTGCCTTCAGAAATGTAGTAGCTCTTATGAGACCAAGAAAAACACCTGAAAAATCTTTTGGTACCAAAGCCCCTCTTCCAGTCATCTCATCTTGGCAGACCCTCTAGATTACTGCAACAGCAATAACTTGACTATTTCATCATTTAGTCCATCATGTGTTACCATATTATTTGAATGTGCACAACCTGGCATGAGAGGTGAGACATATATGATAGGTAAATATCCCTTATGGTAAGGGACACTAGTATTAGGGCAATACTTGTCCAGGTATGCTTGCAGGTCCACAGAAAGTTTTTCATTTGGTTTGGTGCAATGGGAACAGTCTGCAGTTGTACTACTGCTGGCACACTGGAAAAGCCACATAGTGTTTGTGGGCAAGACTGTAAACTAGGAAGTGGTAGAAAGGAGAAAGTAGAAGAGGATTAAAATTTAGTTAAGGATATGCTGATGGTCTGTGCTATCATGTGACACAAGTGAAACAGAATCAAAAGAAGTTTTAGCCTTTGAATGACCAAAGAAGTTAAATTAGGTGCAAGATAGGCCAGTCTTTATATGTCCCCCCAAATGAAAGTACCATAGCTATTAAAATCCTACCTTGATACCTTGGTTTGCCTGAAGAATCTGTTTCTGATGTAGGACTTGAGCTGAAGACAGTTGCATCAACTGTGAGAAACACAATTATACTTTATTTTGCAATGAATATAAAGTTTCAGTGTTCAAACTGCAGCATTTCAGTTTGTTTGGCATTTTAAATCATGGTAAAGTTCTTCCATGGTAGACCTTTGTTACCAGCTCAGTCTTTTTCTTTCAAGGAGTCCATTGTGGCTATGATGCTGTAAGATAGTTATAACCAGAATGACAGTCTTCATGAATGCTGCAGGATTCAGTTCATGCAATGTGTACCAAATACTATCCTTTTAAAAAGGATCTTTTTGTACTGTACTGACTGTTTAGCTTGGAGCTTGCTTCATGTTCATAGCATATGCAGCACTGTTATGTTGGCACATGAATTTCTCTAAAAATAGCAACAAGGAAATCACCAATTCTGTCTTCAGGGTGTACAACTTCCAAAAATTTGAAGGAAATTCGAAGGCAAATACACCAGTGGGAGGAAATGTGCTAAATTAGTCAGGATTCATGACACTAATGTTCTGTAAAATAGCCAATATACTAAACAGATTCTCCTTCTAGATGCAAATACAATGATGGACCTCAATGGACAAAACATGATATATTCACAACAAGCATTTTTAAACAAATTTGGCATCCAGCTTGATTTGTTGAGTACTATGGGTCACACAGAGTTCATGACCATCATAAGGAGACTGTATAAGAATTTCACTATTACTATAAATTCCAGTAAATTAAAAAGCATACTTTATGACAGTAGACCTTGAGCTCTATATTTTTGGCTCAAAAATTCTAACCACATCCTTCCCAAAACCCATTCCTGTTTTTCACTTCAGGTATCTTTTGGTCTGAACTTGTAACTCCCAGTTTTATAAAGTGTTATCAACTAACCACTGTTTATCTCATTTATTTTTTTTCTTTGAATGGTGATAGTTTGGTCAGATAGCTAGAAGGATATCACTAACATGTTGAGCGGTACTAGTTAGTGTCAGACAATAACTTGAATGTATGTCCTGTGCAAAAAGAAATGTTCAGGAAATGAACTGCTTTACCTACTCTCTTCACAGATTTAAAGTAGCTACTAAATACTATTGAAAGCCTACTAAGTATTTATTGATTTCTAGGAAGATGGAAGGGCTGTCATGTTCTCACTTACTAAGGAGTGCATCAGAAGACAGCCAGAACTCACTAAAGTTATAAAAGTCACAAGTGATCAGAATAAGCCCAGAGAGAATACTCAACTTAAACACACAACGCATCAATATAGTTTAGGGAAGGGAAGCAAAACAAGGAAAGAAAGTCTTGATGTTCATGAAAAAAAAAAAGAAAAAAAGGGAAACCAGAACTGTCTGTAATATGCTTACCATAGTCTGGAGTTGCAAAAGCTGTTGGTGCCTTAATTGATGTTCCTGTCCTCACAGGTGCTGTTGGTCCAGCAGGTTTAGCTACAGTGACAGAAGGAAGAGGATGAGGCAACAAGGTATTCACTATTTATAAGAGTGAAACAGCCTTCTGATTTTTGAACAGAACACAGATTACTGACTACCACTTCATAAAACAAGTATTTCCATTTAAACTGTGATACTCCCTCAAAACTTATACAACAACCTCTGGCTGGATTCAGGAAAGATCCAAGTTGTCTTTACTGCCTTCACTTGCCTTGAAACCCAGTAAGAAAATTCTTCTGGAGAATGTCTTGGGAGACTTTGGTCTGTTGGTATATGACCTGGTTTAAAGCAGAGAACTAGCCTACACACACTGGTAAAAGTGGTCATTTCAAAATGACCAGCATTGACATTTCTGTTTGTCAAATAAAGGAGCCCATTTCTTCATGAGTTATAAGACAGAAGAGTTGGTTAGCAACTGAAACTTGAATTATTGCCCAAATATAGCTAAGGTCCTTTCATATTTGTTCTCAATACAGTATATCTATTAGCAAGGCTAGAGCACGTGTAGCTGTAAACACTGAGTATTTAATTATGGTTAAGAGTTTAACAATGGAACAGTACTGGAATTCACACCAAAAAGATGTACTCTAATAAAGGTAAGAAAAATGCAATCAAGTCCAGCATTTTAAACATTTATAACACTATATGACCAAAGGAAAAAGTTTTCTTTCTGAAATGATACGTTCTGTAGTAGGCACCACAAGTTTAGGCTGAGAAGGACTGACAGTGGAAATGTTATCTCTCATAATTAAATAGCTATTTTAGATTTGAAATTCTAGTATTTTAGATTATGTGATAGTGCTTCTACTCTTCAGCTGTTACAACATAACTGAAAAAACCAAGTTTCTAAGAGGCAAACTATTCATGGTAGATAATGTCTTGATTGTTGTCAAAATAGCTGTAAATGTCAAGTACATTCACAAAACATGTAGATACTCACAGATAACCACTACATGACTGCGAAATCTCAACCCCAAAAGAGTCAAGAACTACATATATTTACCTTCCCTGCCTGTGTGTCACAGAAGAACACAGTGACTGAAGGCAGTGCTCTGGTGAACCAAGTTTAAAACAACAATAAAATTGCTACTTTCCATTAATATCCTTAATAATATGGAAATTCATTAAGATTCACACTGGAGCCCAGTTTCACAAAGGTTCTGGAGCTCTCTTGTGTCCTTTCTTTCCATTCAGGAGACTTTCAATGTGTGCATAGAAACCTTACCATAATAATCATTCCACTGAATGAGTAATAAAGATGCTAATAAGGAATTAACCACGGTGTTAATGACAAAGAGAAACAGGACACAATTATAAAAGGGAAAATCCAAGAACATTGGAGCAAATTTTTCCTTTTAATGGTGTGGAACGGTCTCTCCAGGGAACCAGGAGAAACTCAATTATCATGTTTAAAACTAAGTTGGATAAAACACTAGGAAACACAGAAAAAGGAAAATCTACCACTGGTCCCACAAGGAAGAACCAGATCATCTAACCAATTTATTCCATCTTGATTGCCTAGGAAGGTTTGGTTACCATATAACCTAGCCTCTAGCACACGGAAAAAGGGTGAAATTTCAAGACATTGGTAAATTAATTAAAAACTTAATGGAGAAAATTAGCATAGACCCCATTGCTAGCAAAACAAAATCTATCAGGTCAACATATTTTTATGCTACAGCTTAAGACTGACAATGTCTGATGTTCTGTTGTAGCTATTACTAAGGAAACACCACTGATCAACAGCAAGTGGAGACAACATTTTGATCTGGCTCTGCAATTGAGTAAACGTCCAGCTTCCTTGGAGATTTTTGCTTCTAATCTGCTGCAGGAAACACTAAAGTTTTGTTTATGTCCTTCTACCATAGCTAGCATGAAGACCATGCCATGAGTACTAAGTTAAGCTTTCTCACAAGAATGTCTACTAAAGCAGAGTTGTTTTGTAGATGGATAAAGGAAGGAAAGGACAAAAAGGGATTCCTTGGCAGATCCAAACAGTCTTTGCCCCTTTTTTTCCCTTTGCAGGGAAAAAAAAATCACAACTCTCTTGGCATAATAGCACACCAAGGCCTAAATGAAACAAACCAAATAAAGCCAACAGGAAATCCACAAAAGCCAAAACCTTTATATTTCCAGTGAAGTACAGAGAACACAGGGAAACATTTCTCATGATGCTGAGCATGATGAGATGACAGTTTCTGGAACAACATTAGCCTATGGACTCTAATACAGAACCCACAGACAAAACAAAGATACTGAATACCAGCTTCAGGATTAACTTTGGGAAACAAAATATGAAACATGAAAGTTTCTATGTGCTCTTATACTGATACTGAGAAGCAGGAATACTGCAGCACATGCACGAAGCTAGACACTGTGAATGAAATAACTCAGCTTGCTCTACCTCTCAGTGAATTGTTTTCTGTGTGGCTACCAGCTCCTGTTGGTTGCAGTAGTTAACAGGTGTGCCATGTATACAGGACAGAATTGATTTACAAATAACAAGTTGGGAGTGTACATTGAAGCATAATATTCAGTATTTTAAAGTGATATTCTTAAATGATGGCTTGCATTATATTTTGCTTTCAGTTCACTCATTAGGGATGGTTTTGACATATCTAGATCAGGATAAAAAAAAAAGGAGAGTTTATGGATGAAGACAAAACAAAAGACACAAGGCATATATATTCAGGAGATCAGTCTCTATAGATAACACACTTTAAAGAAAAAGAATCTATACTATGAAATTCTCCTTTGCTCAGATAGTCAGTTCAGTATTATCTCACACATAATAAAATATTTGTGCTGAAAAGGCTGAGGTACCTGGACTCCCTGGTTTACCAGTCACGGTGTTGGGAGGCAGAGGTTTTCTTCTCATTTGTGTAGGCTTGACAGGGGGTATAGGAGGACGCTGAGGGGCAGGTGATGTAGTTACTGGATGACATTACAAAACAGTGTTATTAATTATTTAGCCTCAAATTCCATAAAATCAGAAACGCATCAGAAGTTACATTCCAATTTCTCAAACAAAGTTTCAAACGTTTTAGCATCAAAAGCAGAGAGGTGAGGTTAGGAGCTGAAGTAAGTTGTATTTTCAGCCTTAAATTATTTGGGAAGTGTGCATCATGGAGTTTTAAAACTGGCTTACACTGGAAAAATGTAGCTCCTTTGGGATTTTGTACTAGTGTTCCAGCAATTCATCCCATGTCATTCAGAAATGAAAAACAAAAACGTCACTATCACTTCATGCACTGACAAAGCCAGAGACAGTCACTGTGTTAGAAACTCCAGAAACAGCCAACTAGGCTGTTTCAATGCACAGTTCCAGCTGATATCTATTCAATTTATCTGAAAGGAAAACCTAAGCCTCAATTCAGACTTACAAAACATTTTACTTGTATTTTCCTGCCAACTACAAAGGATTTTATTTTGTAAAAGAAGGGCAAAGGGAAAGATTTTTCCTTCACTATTCACCTTTGCACTTCTTTTCTTAAGAAAAAGTTAGATTTGAACAACACATTTATTTAACAAATGATTTTTTGTATCTAAGAGGGAAAAATCCTCAAGAGTAATGTAATTCTTATGATGCTGCCAACATCAACAAATATGCAGGTTTCCTGATTATGAGTTACTGGCTACATGGAATACCTCAGTCCCTACGCATCAGACCTTAGTTTACCTTCTAAAGAGGGTGACTGTGGGCGAGAAGGAAACAGATCCAGAGACATTTGGGAGAGTTTTTAGAAATACTTAAAACAAAAAACCAGGAACATTTCCATCTATGTTCCCTTTTCAGTTTGGGCTTTTGCAGTCACTTATAAAAGACTTTTTTTTCAATCCTTCAGATCAAGACAGTGTGATGATCTCTATCTATTTCAGGAAGATGTGACTATTTTGAAAATAGTATTTGTAGGTTTCATATTAATTCTTAATTCTCAGATGGAGATGAAAAAAAATGCCTAAAGGCCTGAAAGAAATTAATACGTTTTTGTATATATAAGTCATCATACCATAAATCCTACTACATAGTAGTACCCATGATTGATTTTCCCTCTGCCCATACTTAGAGAATGGAATTTTCTGACACACTTAGGGGGTAAAAATGTAAAAGTATAGACTTTTTAGTAGTTTCTACCATATCTTCTGAACAACACAACTGCAAGTTACATACAAGCAAAAGCATCATACTCAGTGGACTAGGTCACAGTCTAATCTACTATACTGCACTCTGCAAACCCAAGAATCCCTACCCTTCCCTTCTGCTGCTTCCAGAATGAATTGGGTGATGGTCTACAATGCCACCAAATCTAATTAAGAACATGTAGACATTCAGCTTGTAAACTAGGACACATAATAAAATTTAGGACTTTTGTGAAAGTATAGATTCTTGCTAGAACAGCAGCACGGTGAACCATTTATTTAATCTATTTCATCTCAAGAGTTCTGTGTGGGCCAGGAACATACTTCCTTGACTCCATCAGTCCTCATGAAAAAGCCTTAGGACAGACTCTTTATACAAGCTAGTTTTTGTGTGCTGTAACCTATCTTTTTCTTTTCTTGTAAGAAGTTTAAATGTAAATTTTTTAATTAATGCACAAAAAGTTTTCAAAAAGTAAGTATATTTTAAATCAAAGTCAAATATGGCTAACTTATAGCAATATCTTCTTAATGAGACTCAGCTCTTTGCTGAGTAAGATCTTGGAACACATCCTCCTGGAAGCTATGTCAAGGCCTATGGGTAACAGGGAGGTGATTTAAGACATGTGCCAACATGGGTTCACCATCGTAAATTGTGCCTGACTAATCAAGTGGCCTTCTAAGATGGAGTGACTCTGTTGGTGGATGAGGGAAGGGCAAGTGATGTCATCTATCTTGACTTCTACAGGCCTCTGACACTGTCCCACACAACATCCTTCTTGCTAAATTGGAGAGATATGGACTTGATGGATGGACTATTTGATGGAAAATAAATTGGCTTGGTAGAACTACATGAAGACTTGTTGTCAATACCTCTATGTCCTAATGTGGATCAGTATCAAGTGATGTCCCTCAGGGGCCCATACTGGGACCAGTACTGTTCAATATCTTTACTGAGGACATAGACAGTGGGATTGAGTGCACTTTCACCAAGTTTGCAGATCACATCAAGCTGGGTGGTGCAGCCAGTATGTTTGAGGGGAAGGATGCCATCAAGAGGGACTCGACTCTTATGTGCTAGAGAAGTGGGCAAATGCAAACCTCATGAAGTTCAACCTTACACCAAGGGTAAGATCCTGCAGCTGGTGCAGTCATGAGCCTCAGAACAGCTGGGTGACAGACAGACTCAGAACAATCCTGCAGAGAAGAACTTGAGGAGGCTGGTAGGTAAAAAATTAGATATAAGCCAGCAATGTATGCTTGCAGGCTAGGAAGCCAATTTTCTCCTGGACTGCATGAAAGAAGGATGGCCAGCAGGTGGAGAAAGGTGATTCTCCCCCTCTACTCTGCTCTCATGAGGTCTCACCAGGAGTACTACAGACAGTTTTGGAGTGTCCAGTACAAGAAAGACATGGACTGATTAAAGTGGGTCCAGAGGAGAGCCTCAAAAATGATCAGGCAGCTGGAGATCCTCTCCTGCAAAGCCAAGCTGAGAAAGCTGAGGTTGTTCAGCCTGGGAAAGAGAAGGCTCCAAGGAGACAGTAGAGCACCTTCAGGGTCTAGAGGAAAGCTGGAGAGTTACTTTTTACAAGGGCGTGTAGTGATAAGACAGGTTTCAAACTGAAAGAGAGTAGGTTAGATCGGGTTTTAGGAAGAAATTCTTTAGTGTGAGAGTAGTGAGATACTGGAATGTTCTGCCTAGGGAGGTTGGGAATGTTGCCCCCCCTTGAAGTGTTGGCCAGGGTGGAGGGGCCTTTGAGCAACCTGGTGTAGTAGAAGGTGTCCCTGACAATGGACATTAAGGCCTCATGAAGAGAGCTGAGATAACAGAAGTATTCAAGAAAATTATGAAACAGTGCTAGCTAATTTCACAACCATAATTTACTGTCTTTTATAACTCAGTTTAAAGGCATTGGCTTACTTCAAAGCTCTAAAAGCTTAACTTTAAGCATGTAATGTCATAAGGTGAGTAAAAGCAGATATAGATGTTCCTTCAAATCTGTGTGCCCCAAAAAGCCCTTCTTCTCTCTACAAATCACAAGCTGGATTTACTTAAGTGTACACCACTGGCTGACATTCAGTGACTATGCAGAGTGCCATCATTGTTTTCAGTCTGCAGTCTGCATTCAGCTGCTGCTGACAATATATCACACTGGACTTGATCTTTGCAAAGTACAACCTTCAGATTGAATAAATGTTTTATCTATAAAAAGATAAAACATAAGAACTCAGGTTCTAGACAGGCTGTCGTCTTTGTTCAAGTAGAGCAGGTAAAAAGGAAACTGAGCAGGGATTAGGAGTAGACAGCAGTTTATATACTAGTCAGAGGCAAATATTCATCTCTCTGGTTTTAAACCTAGTAAAAGGAAAGGAAAATGTAACTAAAAAGAGCAGCTGCATTTGAACAGTATATCCATGGGAAAAACCAAAAAGACTTTATTTTCGGTCAGTTTTTATGCCAGTAAAAAAGCACAGCTAAACCAAGATCTATTCTTTGTTATGCTCATGAAACAAAAAATTTCTCTACATGTTAGGGTGTTTATATGTTTATATGTATGTTTGTGTGTATACCTGTGGCATACAAACACACTCTATACTACAAATATTCAGTCAAAACAGAAAAATTTAAGAAGCTGACTACAAAAAAAAAAAAAAAAAAAAAAAAAAAAAGTGAAATACAAAATGTGTATTTTTGAAGGCCTATTTGGGGAAATGTTTTTCAAAAAAACTTTTTTGATTGTTTTGAAAATATTATTCCAAGACTTTCCAGAAAAGCAAAACTGACAGGCCTAATATAGCACATGAAAGAAACCCTGTAGCCTTATTCACTCTACATTGTTATCTTGCTTCAAGCCTTATGTTCTAATTTTCCCATCAATCCTAATATTCCACAGAATTTCCTCATAAATAACTACACAGAAATTGTTAGTATGAAAAAAATTAGTGCTGACAGTATCATGGCTGCTTGATCATAAGGATACAACTCTGGTGGTAGTTATTTTTAACATATGGCATAAGTTAGTCACTAATTAGTGATCATGAAATGTTTTTATTTTTGTCTCTTTAATCAGTATACTGAAGTCAAGAGAACTTGAGTTGATGAGGACAACTAGGAATTATTTCCTCTTCTTAGCAGAGGCATTTTTTGTATAGGAAAGGTGGTGGTTTAATTTTTTATAACTGTTAAAATTTGATATTTTATTAACCTTACCAGAAATTGGCTTTTCCCAGGTATCACTGTATTCAAAAGGTTTTTTCACATCCATGCCAATATGCCTGTCAATATCCTCAGGTGCATATACATCATCTGTGAAATAAAGAAAAGGAATTAAGTATCTACAGTGAAGTACCAAGTCATGGAATACTTCTGTATTGTATATAACAACAAACTGGAGCTAACGTTAAGTGCAAAACTGGTATACATAGGCCACCTATGTTTTTACTGATGTTTTTACTTATTGATTTGTGTTACCTTCCCATCAAGGTAAGTAAAAACTGATCAGGGTTGAGATATTCTGCAATATAATTTTAAAAATTCCATGAAAAAGTATTTGTAAAGAGAGAATCAGTAAGATTAAGAGATAACAGGTGAGTTGTGCCAAGATTAAACA
Source organism: Heliangelus exortis (assembly GCF_036169615.1). Taxonomy (NCBI): domain Eukaryota; kingdom Metazoa; phylum Chordata; class Aves; order Apodiformes; family Trochilidae; genus Heliangelus; species Heliangelus exortis. The sequence goes on along the minus strand of NC_092422.1, from coordinate 111,508,876 downwards.
TGGAAAGATGAGTACTGACAACATTTTAGTTTTTCAGTATACAGAGTAAAATGTCCATTGATTCTTGCAAAAGACAAATGTCCCCAGAGTAAGATCTCCAGTTAGACTCCATATTGCATGGCTAGAGCAATTCTGAACCAAAAATATACTGTATTTGAAGTACTGTAGGCAAAATCTACATAAAATTCAGTTGGGATGTAAAAGAAGGTCCTACTTAAAAGTTATATAAGCACATTAAAAAAAGAACAGCTCTGAAGTAAATGGCATTAAAAAGATCAAAACAACCACTCCTGGTACAAAAAACCAATTTCACATGATGATATTGACAGGACAGCCAGACAGTTAAATTAATATGGGGTTTGTATACAAAGTAAGTATATTTACTTTATAAAAACTCTATATAGAATAGATTGAGAAGATGCATTGCAATTTCATCATGTCCATGAAAAAAAATCACTCCCTCATTAGATAAGGAAAAAAACCCTGAAAGTTAATATATTAAAAAACTAATCTAAAAATTAAATAAATTATAAAATTCCATCCCTATTCCAACATGATCTAAACATTACAACCAAAGATTTCATAGGTTTAAAATCTTGTGCTTGGCCCATTTTGAGATTAAACTAGTATGTTAACAGGATGAAGCAGATAATTTTTCAGTTATTTTTCTATTGGGACCATTCTTGCTAGGCATATCTTAGGAATCCAAAGTCCATAATGTGGACGTGTTAAATGGTTTACTTAAGATTAAAGTAATGAGATTTGTAGTAAGCTGGGAAGAGGACACAGGCCACCTGGTCCCGGTGACCTAAACACATCATGTGGTTTTATAGAACTGCAATTTGTCTTCAGGTAGTGAAGTGAATTAAAGTGATTAATTAGATCTTTATATATGTATATACTGTGCCAGGCTGATAATCAATGTTTCACACGAATGGTGTTCCAAGGAAGAAAAGGTGTGAAAAGACCAGCACTTGCTTTAGAAAGAAAATCAGTCTTGTACCCCACTTCTCACAGTCAGAGTATATTTAGTTTCCTAGCTTCATTTCACAACAGACCCATCAACAAAATGTTATAGCCCATTAACTAAATTATTCTAAGTAAACCAAGTATCCTTTACCAATCTAACTTAGTTTTGCATCTTACAGTGTCTACAGAAAAGCCTGCCTCTCTCCTACTCTTTACAATCGAATTTAGAATCTCTTCCTTTTCTGAGTCATATCAGTTAGGAATGAACAAAATATTGCTCGTATTCTAGATAGCAGAAGTTGGTTTCATTTTTTTCTTTTCAGAAACTTGCAATACTGTTCTGCCACATTCATCCAAACTTTTAATAGAACTAAGAATAGATGTATTATTTGCATGTGTGTTTGTGTCTCCTTTTACTTCTGTCTTTTTTCATGGAAATATTAATGGGTCTGGAACACCTTAAAAATAAACCATCCTTAAGGCAGGAATACCATTAGAAGGGTGGATCCTTTTAAGAGAAGAACTACCCTTGATAAAACAAACTGAAACACCTTAATAGTTCCTGTAGAACTTGTCTGTACACCCACAGGTTCAGAAACAAAAAGAAAATAAAACACAGAGTTAATGGCCACTATAATAGAAACCATCTATCTCTGTCTTTCACAAGGGAAATGAAAATGTTGCTCAGTTCTTTTGCTGCAGATTGTCTGGAAGCTTTTCAGATCAGGAGCAGTTTTTAAGTGGTTAGGATTAAATAAAAAAAGAAACAAACAAACAACCAAAACCCAAACCAGAACAACTGCATAAGACAAACATGAAAAGCCATTTCAATAAAATGAAATGCTAGAGAAAATGGCTAAAACATGGTAGGAAACTAAAAGAAACTATAGTAATAAGAAGGCAATCCCTTCCTCTTTCCTACAGTCAGATTTACCACCAGCTAGCCAGGAGACTGAAAAGCCTGCCAGGAAACCAGCCACAATCCTGTGTGCTGCCACTGGAAAAACCAAATTCCACTGCTTGTCATCTGGGCTCTGCAGCTGCCAAGAATACTCTGTATGAGGTGAAACATCTTTGCCTTAATTCCAATGAGCACAATCAGGAGGAAGAACTGGAGGGCCTTCAACAGCAGTGCCACCCCATCAAGAAATTAAACATCTGGTCTTCAAACACCACAGTATCCAGGGCCCTCTGCAGTAAATGTGCTCTTCTTCAGTGAAAGAATTATGTAATGTCTAAAGGTAAGCTTGACAAAATCTTGCTCCTTACAGTCCAATTAAAGATTCTGTTCAGTTTGAACCAGAAGACTTCCAATAAGCTAACCACAGAAAAGAACATATTTTCATAGTGGAAGAAACAAACTTCCCCACCCCCAAAAAATCATCTGGATATTTTATAATCTTATATATATATGCCCACTGAAAAAGATACCTTTTAGTCATTCTTCAGCTGCTAAGATTCAGGGTTCCACATCAGAAAAGAGATGTTAAGTCTTTTCTGCAGACTTAGCAATACTATTTGCAGTATGTAATGCACATGGCTTAGGGGAGAGAGAGAAGATTTCTGTACCTGATTACCTGAACTCCCTTGTTGAGCAAAATTATTTTTGTAAGCCCAGACAGCCTTGCAGGCTCAGACATGGCATTTGCCACAATCCTGTGGTGTACCTGCTTTACAGATCTGGGATTTCACTTACTGACCACCAAGGGAAGTACTGGCTGAAAAATTGTGAAATGCTCCAGTCCCCTCTCAACACATCCTGAATGTACAAAATTAATTGGTGATTACTTTGCACTGCTGAGAAGAGAGACTTACAGAAAGATACTGATGAGTTCCTATGTCAGCAGGGTTGCAGGCAAAAAGAAACAGACAGTAGATAATAAATGCCAGCTCTTCCTAGTGTGTTGGACACCAGATTTCACCTGAAGGGCTCACTTTTCAAGACAAAAAAAACTAGGTAAAAACATCTTCAGGATGTTTCTTAAACTTAGAGAAAAAGACTTGCATAACTGAGCAATGGAAAATATTACTAGAAATATAATTTTCCATAAGAATTCTCAAAGAAGGTGTTTATTAGCCTGTGAGCACTCACAGCAAGGAAGTGTCTTGTGATAATTTTTTACATCGTCTACCACAATGAAGCTCTAGTTCTTCCTGTCAAGTGACACTAATACAAAAACACGGAAATAATAATGACAAGTGGGCACTCCAACATGAGTGTTGAAAGCAGGAATGCTTAAAACAACCTTAAGCAGTCACCTAACCCAGCAATAGACATAGTAACCTGTATGTAACAATTGAAGTGTCTCCTATTACATATATTCTGTTGATTTACTTAGCATGGTTTTTTTTTTTCTTCTTTTTAATCTATAATTACTTCTGCTGATGTTACTATTATATGAGAGAAGGGAAAAGTTTAATATACTATGTAATGTAACTGTGTGTTCATGCATAATTTCATAATTTGATTTGTTCAAAAGTCACCTACATCTGGAGGCCTGTATGCGTTCTGCCTATTTTGGTAATCAGACATTAGAAGGTCACTTATTAGCAGACTGCCAACACAAGCAAAGAATAAAACCCTCTGACCCACAGCTACTGCTATTGGTCACTTGATAATGTAACTACCCCTAAGAGATTAATTTCTTTTATCAGAAGGACTACGAAAGGTCAAAGAGCACACTTCCAATGGCAGCACCCACACTGTATGTAATACAGAAGGGTATGCCATATTCTAAACTCCTATTTTAAATTCAATTTAAATATACAATCATCTTTTCTGAGGTCTTGCTGTTTCAAAAAACATGGTGGGCTTCTTAAAACTATTTGTGGGAACAAGTAGATCCAATCCTACTAAGGTCAACAATAGGTATTAAATTGGAATTATGCTTTGGAAATCCTAGTATGAAGAAACCTTACACAGGAATGTTCATAGTAGATGGAATATTGGGTTATCCTAACCAAGAGCAATAGTATGGGACAGTAGAACAGCTAGTGATGGCTGAAGGGCCATAATTTTACTTTGAATGTGTGTATTTATTATTTTATTATTTATATGTATTGTTTTAAAAAAACTTGCATCATTAACGAAGGACCCCAAAATTCTGACTAATTAACCAATGGCTGTATTAAAAAAAGCCCAACAGTATTTGCACTAAGGTAATAAGTTGATACATTTTTGACTGGATGGGATAATCATCTACAATTGAAAAAAGTAAATAATTTTTCCTCTGAAGAATAAATCTTCATGGTTAGAGATGTATGCTATATTTGTGTGTAATGATGTGTAAACTGAAGTGGCAGTTCTCTATCACCAACCAACTTGCAGCTTTCTTGCAGCTGCAGTGTTCAACCTGCATCCTGCTTAATCCAAATCCTTCACAGTCTCAGTATGAGTAGGTCCAACATGAACACTGACTACGTGTCAGTATCATTTCATAATGACACTCAAGAATTACAGTAGCAGTAATTACACGCAGTACTCTAAGGAATTGACTTCTATAGTACCAAACACAATGAATTTGCACAGCTCAAAATGAGTTGAATAAGTACAATTTATGTCTTTTACTGATAAATTAAATACACACCCCCCTTAATCCCCCCCCAATAAAAAAACCCTGCAGTTCTACCTGTTGTTGGCAGAATCCACTTTGGTAGTCCATGTGCTTTTGTTCTAGGTGGTACTAGTGTGGTTGTAGTAAGAGCTGTTAGAGAGTTCAAAAAGAAAAAAAACAAAAAGAAGAAAAAGTTCAATGAGAAGAAAATTTGACAGACTTTTATGTGATGACAACAATTAGAGAACAAAAAGCAACGGTCACTTTTTGTCTTAGCAGCACTTAAAGTTCCAGTGGGAATAGTTGAAATTAATTAATCTCCCCATCCCAAACTGAATAAACAATTTTTACCAGGTCTGGTCTGTGATTTATCAGATGGCTTTGGTCTTGCAGAAGTGAGATGTGGTTTATGAGGCGCTAAAAGAAATAAGGATAATTTCAAATGCTACATGTAAAAGGAACAACAGTGCAGTGTAATTTACCAGAAAAAAAAGGTCCATGCACCAGTGAGATACAGCAAAATGGACATATGAGAATTCTATGAGTTCCAATCCAAAATGCACGCTGAAAATGCTAGTTTCTTTAGTGGTCAGATGGCTCCATCATGCAGTCTGACCAGTTACATTAATGTTTAGGTTTAGGAAAAGATATAAAGTATTTACAGCCAGTTACCCAACTGTATATGGATACAGAGTTAGCTCTGCAAGGTATCCATGGCCTTAAGACATTTAATTAGGTTCTGTAAAAAACAAACAAACAAAAAACCTCAAAGTAAAACACTAAACTGAACACCCCCCAAATCAAATATTCAGATAAACACATGAAACACTAAAATACTGCTGAGTAAACAACTGGAAGCATTTAATGCACTGTGTGAGGCTGCTGAAACTGTGTCATCATCCAAGTTTAAATCAAAAGCCTTCGACCTTTTCTTATTGTTGCTTTTCATTTGACAAATAGTTTTGGTACTTCAGTTGCTACAGAATTTGTGTGAATCACACTGATAGTTGAAACCACAAGCAGTTGTCAGTCTCATCTTATGCCAAATTATCCACCTATAAAATTATTTCTAAAAAAATAAATAGAGCAAGCTACTTGATATTCAAATTTAATAATGATTCCATTCACAACACTTAATCCAGCCTCTCTGAAGTGTCAAAGAGATATTTATGCAGTGAAGAACATATTACTCACTTTTGACAATTACATTTGAGAAAAGTTTTACTTAGAAATATGATGATTAAAAGTGTCATATCATCTTTGAGGCAAAACTGATTAAACTTTGATTTTCAGAGCACTGAAATATTTTGAAAGGTAATAATGAACAGACCATTAAGCCTTAAGCCATACTGATTTTACTTAACGTCTACAGATTCTCAATTAAAAAACTTTAAAAAAACCTAAAAATTACCTTTGTCGAACCATGGAATTTCAGTTGTTAGAGCAGTTTTGGGCTTGGGTGAAATCTGGTAAGTTTCATTGGGAACTGGAAGTGGAGATATTATTGCTTATAAAATGCAAATTATCTCCTTTTAAACATAACATGCCACAGGTAGAAGGGAAAATCAAACTATCTTTGTGCAGACTATGGACTAAGAGTCAGTGATAGAAACCTGGATAAAACTCATGCTTTTATACAGATAAAAGTCTTTTCAAGACTGGGAATATATACATCATTAGTAAGTCAGACAAAAGAAGAAAAGATGATCAGGTAATGCCTTTTATATGACTCAGACTTGTACATGAAGTACTTATTTCTAGAAAGAATGACAGGAAAGAAAAAATGGCTGGAAAATAAAAACCAGCAACATTTTATACATGCACTGGAATGTGACTAATGAACACAGCATATATTATGGGATTTCTGTTGATTAAAGTATAAGTTTAGCCATATAGCAAAAGCAGAGAAAGTAAAGTTTTATGAAAAATAAACTGACATAATGTTCTCATTACCCAAAGTCATTTTGGACCCATCAACAACATGAACTGTTATAAGGTTAATTGATCCCAGGTGTGGTGCCCTTGAAGCTACAAGAAATAAAACACTGTTCTGTGAGATGTGAAATCAAGGAAGTTGGATTTCATTAAGGATCTGTATCCTTTGCTTCCTAAATATCTACCTACATATCTGCTAAGATAGTTTTAACAGAAATGAGACAGATACATGTTCTGATTAGGCTGGATGTATTTTTATGCTGACAGCCAGACAGCGCAACTATTCTGCCAGGATTCCAACAACTTCAAAACAAATGCCCTGAAGGCAGAGTTCTGACAGTCTTTGGTCTTTCTCATGCTGGGTACATTAAATTGCACTTCCATAAACATTTCTAAAAGCTTGTAGTAATGTAGTTACTTCTTGCAAAGTAAATTTTCAGATATTCTTCCCTAATATAACTTTTGAATTTAGTGGAAGATATCTAAGTTATTGGATGAAAAGGTGAGACTGGCAGGCAGAGCACACACCACATCTGTTCTTCAGAAATAAGGTTAAAATACAGAAGGGCTAAAGTAGCCACCTTACTAGCATAAAGGTGGGAGGCTAAATAGTGCCATTTATTTTTAACAACTTTCCTAACAGTTGTTTATTTTGCATATACATAATTATAATGATTTGAAGTTTAAAAGAAAAAGAATAAAATGATAAATTATCCTTTCTAATATTCTTCACCTAAAACTAGCTTTGTAATGGTGCCAAATCAAAGCAGTCGTTAACTATGACAATTTTGGAAATAGCTCTTATTTGACCAAGACTCAGAGTCTAACCTGGCGGCTTAACAGAAAACATTTCAAAATGAGACATTTGGAAAAAAATTAAAATTCCTGGATTGTTCAGTTAGATTTTAGTAGTAATATTCATGTACAGTTCTTGAATGAATAGGATCTCTGCCTAAATTCTATTTGGCTATATAAAAAGGGCTAGAGGCCTAAAAAGGGGGGAAATTATAAAACTAGTCATTCACTTATTTGCCTGAAACTAATATATTACCAGTTTGGAAGTTAGGTCAGAGTAAGGAAGATTAAAAGCTGCTCTTTCTGATAACCACGTTGTCACTCCTCCCCTAACAATTTCATTTGTCTCCTGTAACTTTCCTAATTAGTAATTTTTATGGAAATAGTTCACACCCAAGGTAAAGGTGAGGTATCATCATCCTTAGTCATAACTATGCTTCCCTAAGCCTACTGTAGTTACTGTAAAAATCACCAACAGGAAGAAGGTACTTATACTCTCAGCATTTAGCTATCTTGGACTGAGATTCTGTAACCCAGGTACCAAAAGTACTTGAGAAATCGAAGCACATTTATTTAGGGTAATAAAATCCCCCCAAAGAAAAGAACCTAGTGAACATGGCTACATCAGTGTATTTGTATTAAAATTAATAAAATTCCTCTAATTTTTAATGGCTACTACCCATAGAACCATAGAATCATAGAATTGGCTGGGTTGGAAGGGACTTCAGAGATCATCAAGTCCAACCCTTGATCAGTTCAACAAACAAATGTTAAAAAACCCCAGCCATCCTAACTTCTCTCCACAGAAACTGATACAATTCTTAGGCATTCTCTTTGGTAAAATGTATTTACATATTCTAAGCTGAACAATGGTACTAATTCCTGCTATGTGTCACACAAGTCACATGGCTGCAGTATTGAATGACAGCAGAGAGTGTAACTAAGACAGTACCACAATAAGACTTTTAAAGTTACAAACTTTGAATTACCAGGCTTAGTTTGTGGTACTTCTGGCCCGACAGATATTTTGGGTTTGGAAGGAATGAGTGGTGTTTCTTTTGGAGCTGAAAGAAGAGGAAAAATTTTGTTATTGTATTCTTCAGGAGTAACGATCCAATGCCATATTTAGCCCACAGAAAATGCATGCCTCAAATGCCTGAAAAAAAGACAATAACAATTCCATGGCTTTCTGGAACCTGAAACAAAACTACTATCCAAAACTCAGAAAAGTCCTAGTATCGTGCTGTCGGATAAGATGAATTAGTGACTAAAGTTCTTGCTCTAAAAGAAAAATTAGACTATTGAATTTTGTTTGAGAGCTGACAAATACAGGCTTCTGACCAGATATGAGCTGTAGACTATTTCTGTCTTCCTTCTAGGACAGAACTGAGACTCAGCTGTATTAAGAAATATGCACATGTGTAAGCAGAATGAAGGATAGTGGGATGATGATACACAAAATGCCACACCAGAGTGTGTTCTCTAGATTTTTATCTGTTGAAAAAAATGAAAAAACACTTGCATCTTAGCTTGAAGGAAACTTATTTACCCATTGTTGCCTTTGAATACTCAGTGGTAGTAGAAGATTTTGTAAAAAATGGTTGTGGAGTTGTCTGATGGATTGCTGTTAAGGAGAAAATATGAAGAATCTTAGAATATTGAACTGTAATAGAAACAAACTTCACACTTCTGAAACTTTCAAAATGCCCCAAACTAAAGAGTAACAGAATATCATAAAAACCAACTGCTGATAGATGTTATCTTTCTATTAATTTAGGCTATAAATTCCTTCTATCACAAAAAGTGGGAAGAGGGACAGCACCTCATAAAATTTTTTAAGACTACTGTTATTTTATATTTATGTTTTTATATTTATAGCACACAATGTCAGTTTCCAATGGGACAAGCAGATTGCAAAGTAGTTCTGTTACATTTTATGGATTTTAAAAAAAGAAAAAAAAGTGCTCACAAAGAGCACCTCTGATTACCAGGAAGTAATCAGAAAGAGCTCGGTCCATCTAGCCCCTGAAATTTGTCAACACACACATTACTTTATTTTAGTTATCATGTGCTGTATGTAATGGAAAGAAGAAAAATTTTTTATACTATACTACTAATCCTACCATTATTTTCAGGGAAGTTTTGGCATATTTGGGCTTGACTGACTTAAGTGTAATGTGTTTCAGCAGAAAACCAGCTATGAATAATTCCATTTAAAAGCACAGACTCCGAGGCTAAGGGAAAAAGTGATTATACAAAGACACAAAATTAAAATAATGACTCCTTTACCGGGTTTGGTGTGTGGCACTCTCTGTTTGTCAGATGGTTTTGGTTTTCTATGAGTGATCTGTTTTTCAGTTGGAGCTGAAATAAAAACAAACAGCACCCAGAATGGTAACTGAAAAACACATTGCTTTCAAGGCATACAAGGAACGTAAGTATGATCTGATTTTTAATAAAGCAAATTCTGTAAGAGTAAAGGTGAAAATCAATCAGTTGGAATTCCTGAACAGAAAGGAAAACAAATTAAATGGCCACTGACATAAACACACTTCCCCAGATATATACAGATTTGTAGCCTTGGATGATGCAATGAAGAATACCATCATAATAATGGGATAAAAATGTCAGGTGTGGATTAAATGTAGGTCAAAGAATCCAAGCAGTTTTGGGGAGCAGGAATATTGCTTGAGCAATTGTTGTTAATGCTCAGTTGTCTGTCTCCAGTTTCAGAGACAGACATTGACTGTGATTTTCTGATAATGAAGCTTTATCATAAATCAAGAATAAATAGCCATTTAATATTCTTCAAATTATGTTGGGGCTTTTTGTTTGGTTTTGTTTGTCTGTTTTTCTTTTTGAGGAACAGGGAATTAAAAATGTTTTTCAACAAGTTTCTGTTTTAAAATATATTCCCTCTATGCATTGATACTTAGGTTAGTATGAATTTTGTATCTCTTTACACAGCTTTATGAAGTTTGTGTGCCATATCATACACAGATGGGGCTACCTGGTGCAATATTCATATGTCAGAATTGGTTCTTCAGAGCTCTGTCCAACCTGACCCTGAATGCGTCCAGAGATGGGGCATCTACCACTTCTCCGGGCAATTTGCTCCAGTGTTTTGAAACCCTCATCATAAACATTTCTTCCTTATATTTAGTCTGACTCTAGATTATTGTCCTTTAAAACCAATAACCACTTTCATATCAGATGAGGCCCTGCTAAAAAGTTTTTTCTCCATCTCTCTTATAGGCCCCAGTCAGGTACTGGAAGGCTTCTCTAAGGTCTCCCCAGAGCCTTGTTCTCATCTGGCTGAGCAACCCCAACTCTCTCAGCCTTTCTTCATAGAACAAATGTTCCAGCCCTCTGATTATTTTTGTGGCACTCCTCTGGACCCACTCTAACAGGTCCCTATCTTTCTTATACTGGGCACTTCAGAACTGGACACAGTACTCCAGGTGAGGTCTCACCAGAGCAGAGTAGAAGGGAAGAATGCCCTTCATCCACCTGCTGGCCATACATATTTTGATGTATCCCGGGGTACAAATGGCTTTCTGGGCCTTGAGAGTACCTTGCCAACCCATGCCCAGCTTTTCATTCACCAAACATATAAATAAATAAAAAAATAAATAAATAAAACATCTATGTATATGCTTTTAAACCACTTTTCCCAACACAGATGACCAGAAGTTAGCAGAAAAGGTGGCTTTAATAATTAGTTGATTTGGAGGGTCACATAGCTGATGTGTTTTGATGTATGTGGTGCTCTAGTTAATACTTTAACCTTTTCTTGCAATTTTCTTCTGTAAAACTATACCATGAGGAGTGAAGCAGAAGTGTATTTTAGGATGACAGTATCCATACTTGAGATGCAGATATTACAGGATTTACTACCTGGTCTTTAGAAAGAAGTCTCCTACTGGAAAAAAATGACATCTGAGGGGAATTACATAATCCTAACAGAGAAGACCAAAATACAAGTAAAAGCACCTTCAGAAGGAAATGAGGTCATGCATCATTACCTCTAAAAAAACCAAAGGGCAATCATGTATCTACAAGCAGAGCAAAACTTCATTATTAGTTTTCAGTATCATATAATAAGCTCTATCTAAGAATATTTTCTCTAAAAAACCAGAAAATAGAGCAATTATTTAAGAAATACACTGTTACCCAATGTTGCCTTTGTTCGTTCAGGAATATGAGGAATCGCAGTAGTATGTGGTTCATGATAGGTTGGAATGATTTCTGTTGGAAAAGATTTTGATAAATACTCAGAATAATGAAGAGATTCTCCCCTTCTCTCCAGTCCCCTTAAAGAAAATCTTCAGCACCGTACTATATAAACCAGGAAAGAGATATTTTGAAACAGGAATGTGAATTTACTCTCAGGGATTTATGGTTACAAAGAATTCACTTTTTATTTTAACATCTAATACTTAAAACCAAACAGTAATAACCCTTCAGAGAAATCACTGATTATCTTATACAACTCAGCCAGATGATGATAATGAGTCTCTTAATCAAAATACAACTGAAGGGAATCTTCAGATTAATCTGAATGAATATGCATATATAAAGGAAAAGTATTGTAACAGATTTAAGAGGCGTCTCTTGTAAGAGCTTCAAAAACATAGTGGAAACAACTTAGGTGTGTCACTCAGATACAAGCTGTGAATAAAACTTTTTATCATTGTTTTGAACATACAGGTCACTACTATTTCTTCTTCTTATATTATCTACATAACACAAAAAAAGAAATTTTCAACTGTTGTTTCCATCAGTAGTATGACTTAACTGCAGCATTGCAGGGGTTTCTTAGGCTAGAATGATACCCAGGTAACAGCTAATGAACTTTTTTAAAACTCCCCCCACCTCCCCACCCTGAAAGCAGCTGCTTAATTATCAACCAGAGCTTGACAAAAGACCAGGTAATTTACCAGACTTGATGTGTGGAGCATCTGGGACAGGAGCTACTTTAGGTTTAAAGGGAGTACGTTGGGACTCTTTAGTAGCTGAAAGAGAAGGCCTGATATAAGGATTTATGATCTTCAGAAATCAGACAGGGCTACTACACAGGACCTGCATGCCTCATGCTTGCAAATAAAAACAAGATCCTTACATGAGAGACTGAAAAATTGAGTGTCAGATACATACAGGAATTCAAGGAGAAAAGAAAATCGTGAACGAAAACACAGGTGGAAAATTGATCAAGCAAGCCAAATCCAAAGTCAAGCAACAAAAAAGAAAGAACACAGAGAAGTAGAGTGGAGATTTTCCATCTGTATTTCAGAGCTCATGGATGCAATATCCGTGGCTTTCTTGTGTCCTAGAAGTGTCAAACAAATTACAGTGTATAAGACAGTGAAAGAAATTTTCTGCGAAGGCAAAAAATCAGCTAGGAATCTCTCAGTACCTAGAACAGAGTAGAATGAAGTTCAATGAGTAGAAAAAAACAAGTCAAACCCACAAACAGGTTACATGAAAAACAGACTAATGACACATAAGCTTTGGTCCAAGAATCAGCAGAGAAAAGATGATAATGACCAGCCCAAGATAACATCTTTACCTGTTGCTGTCTTTGGTTGTTCAACTGTAAATGTAGTAGGTGCCAAAACTTCACAAAAACAAGAATGTACATGTAATTAGCAATAAGTACAGGCAAAAGGGAAAAAATACTCCCTTTTACATGACTGATTTATTTTTTAATTGGAACACATCCTTAAATTTGAAAAAAAAGATAATTTTATTGCTGGGGCTAGGTAATGCACACTCAGTCAAAAGGATGGTTCAATAATGCCTTCAAAGCCATCAGAAGCTAGAGGTTTGGCAGGTCACTGGTATGTAATTCCCTATTAAGTATATTTTTAAGGGTCAAATTTCATTACCAGAGTACACAAACATGAGTGGTTTGAGTTAGATATTTTCAGAGTCATACACAAAGGCCTTCAAATGTGTTTTTCTCTAAGCATCTTTTGATGGGCACAGAAGAGATGCAATTTCTTCCAAGAACATTCTTATAATATTTGTTTGTTGTCTACCCAGCTATGTATATTACTCATCAGTGACAGCTATTATGTGGCTGAGAAGCATATAGAACTCATCAAAACTCAGCCATTAAAACTACAAATCGGCACTATCTTCCTTTTATCACGTAATGGACATTAGAAACTCTGTTTGTAATATTAAGCAGCAATGATTAAAACAGCAATGAGATATTAATCATACAATTTATAGAGGAAAGACAACCCCAGAGAACCCCTGAATATTCAAACACAGCAAAACAACAATGTATTTACCAGGTTTTGTGGGGAATACATCTGGACTTGGTGATGCTCTGGGCTTGGAAGGCACTCGCCTACTTTCTTTTGGACCTGTGAAGATGATCAAAGTTTTGAATACTTTTGGGGGGATTGATGATTCAACATAAGGATTTTGATTTTCCTGACAGGAGATTAATTTTCTGCCAAGAATTTTTTAAGGAAGTATTTCTTCCATTTGAAAATAATAACAGAGATTTCCTGTCAATGCAATTCATATTACATTACTGCAGAGACTAAAGACAAGGTGATTGCTACAGTGCAGTGATGGATTAACTCTTTTCTCTGATCTATCAAATAGAGATTTCTACAGAGTAAACTGCTGTAGTTCTAACAAGTTCCCCTAGCTGTGCTTCTTAAGTGTTTCATACTTACAAAACCTGCTGCTTAATTTAAATCAACTTTGCATTATACAAAAATAATCTGCAGTGGAGCAGCCAGACCAGAAGAAACATAGAAATCTACCACTAATTTTGAAATGGACAGAACTATTTCCGAAGTTTTTGGTACTGTAAAGTGCTTTAAACTGACAATTGTCAATGAGTAATGACAAAATACAAATATCTCTGTCTCAATCTATGAAAATTAAGGCAAAAATTTTTCCTGTGTTCAAGAGCCCAAGAGGAGTTTTAACACCCACATCCCTGCTATTACACATAATAATAATATACAATATTAGTGTTATAATATACATAATTACTTATAAGTTTCTGACATGAATAAATATCTACCTGATTATCTTATTCCATGACAGCTATTTAACAAATTTAGTTACACAACCTATACAATACATATTCATGTTCCTTCAAAAAACTCACCAGTTTTGACAGTTTTCAAACTGATAAAGTATTGATGTACTAAAGGGCAAAATACTGATAATCTTACTTGCTCTAGTTGGAGGAACACGTGGACTGGTTGATGTTTTAGGTTTGGAAGGCCCATGACGTGTTTCTTTAGGAGCTGAAAGAAAAGAACTGGGTTACACCATACCAAAACTTCCCAAGGTATCAGTGTCCACTACCAGTCATAACAGTCAACAAAACAAGAGCAATGATTTGAACAGAAAATATTTTATGGAAGTGATGAGAACAGAAAGTTTGTGGGTTTTTTGAACAAAATCAGGCTAAACTGAAAAGAAATAATCTTCTAATCACCAAGTAATTATATGAAGGAATTGCCTGTTTTATTTAAGAAGAAGACTTAAAAAAATAAAACAAGAAAGAAATAAAAAAAGTAGTTTCAAATACAAAATCACTACTGCTCTGCAATGGAGGTTGTACTGGAATGGTTTGAATTACTAGATTCAAATGATAAAAATATCTCAGTCAAATCTATCTGACCCAAGGAATCATATGACCCAAAGATCGCTGAAGTGATTCTGCTCTGACAGTGGAACTGAGGTTTGAATAAAACACATCTATCAAAACTGGAGGGGAAGCAGAGAAAGAAAACTTGCAGCATGCAGATCTGCTCACCCAAACTACATGACTAACCAGAATAGAGCCACCTCAATAATATGACTGAGAACACGTCAGGATCCCCTTTTGACCTGCCATCTTCCTCTTATCATTAAATTCTGAAGGAAATTGCACTGTGTTATATGAGTAATAACTTGAAAGGCACAAAGATCCTCCTCAACTGTTTTGTAGAAAGTAAGAAAAGAGAGAGAATCTGGACTGTTATTAAAGCACATGCAAAGAAACATGAGACATTTTTGCAGGTTTAAACTTTGATTTCTATTGAAGAAGAAAGACAACATGACTATTCAAGTAAGAAAGTATAATTACCTTCTGTTGCCTTTGGTTTCTCGGTTCTAAATGTAAATGGTTCCAGAACTGCATTAGTGTGATAAAAAAAGAAAAACATGTATTACTGAGAAGAATCAAAGTATTACAACCACCATCTCCACAGTGATCATACCACCCTCATGACAGCCAATGACATATGGTCACTTCTCCTTGAAATACATGTCCAAGTATTAAGCAGCTCAGAACTGCCTCCAGTTTAAAGCTATAGCTCTAATAAAGAAGAAAGCCCAAATATAAATCTGAAGCTTCTGTAATAAGCCAAAAAAAAGTGGTGGGTGGTTTTTCACCTTCACCTTTGTACATTTTCCTGGCTTAGTTCAAGGTTTTGCTTCAAACAATAGGTGTAGACTGATGGAAAAAGGAACTTTGTCATCTTTCTGCCCATTTCTTCTGCAGCACTATATAATTAATGCTGGATATACGTTGGATACCCATACTGGGTCTGGCTGACATGTAGTTTATTTTATTCATAGCATTCTGGTGATCAAAACAGTGTTGGTAACACACCATTGTTTTAGTTATTGCTGAGCAGTGCTTTTTACAGCATCTAGGACTTTGGTTTTCACTCTGCCCCAAGGAGGGAGGATAGAGGTGGGCAAGATGCTAGGATGGGATGCAGCTGGGACTGCTGAATCAAATAAACCTAAGAATATTCCACCTCATATAATGATGTCGTGTTTAGCAACAAAATTGGGATGTAATCTTTCCAAAGTACCTATCGCTCTTAGAGTGCCATTGGTCTGCTAGTGGGATGCAGAGACCGGTTGCTGTTTCTCCCTCTTTTTATCCCTCATTTTTCAAACTGTCTTCATCTTGAACTATGATTTTTTTCTCTCTCTTTTTTTCTCCTGATTCTCTCCCCCAACACACTGCAGAATGAAGTGATAAAGTGGGTAGTGGGTGATTAGTTGCTGGCCAAGATCAACCCACCACAGTACCTTCTGAAAATTGCTAGTGTGAGCTGTACAACCTCCTCGTTCTCCACCCTTAATTAACCCGGGGTTGTATATAGTTCTATACCAAGCTGTGTAAATAGCCTCATAGGAAGTATTATACATTGTTAAAAATCTGAACATAATCCAACATGTGCAAAAGTGAACTGAAAAGCATAAATGAAAAGCATAAAAGACCTATTTTCACTGACAACTGCAGTATTGCGGTGACTTGAAATATAAAGAAATATAAAGAAGAAATGAAGACAGAGATTTTAAACTTACAAGGTTGCTTATAAATTCCACATACCATGACGTGAGATACTGGACTTTATTCCTTCAAGGAATGCTCCAACATATACACCCAAGGGATACATAGAAATCTGAAGCTCCACTGATCACAATGAAATTTATACAATCCACATAACAGTATGATAATGAAACAATCTACTTACCAGGTTTGGTTTGTGGCACTTCTGAGCTTGGTGATGTTCTAGGCTTGGAGGGAACACGCTGTATTTCTTTTGGAACTGAAATTTAAAAAATAAAATGCAACTATGAGAATCTTTCAAAAACTGAAACTGAAGGAAGGAATAATAACAAAAAAAGAACGCATGCCTTTGGGACCCTCTGGAAACACAAAAAGCTTGTATCAGTAATTGGGAAGTATGAATGTCTGATACACGAAGAAACAGTGCTGATGGAGAACCTCTGTAAAGTGGATTAAAAAAGGAAGGCCAGTATGGATGGACTACTAGAAATGACAAACCAGCACAGGACAGAATCTGAGATAATAGACAAATGTTGTTAAAGGAAGGTAGATTGTGGTGCTTCCACCCACTTTACAGAACGCATTTGTGTGAGAAAAAACAAACAAGATTATTATGAATTGTTAGCGTAAAATCAAAAAGAAAATTCCAGAAGGACAAAATTTAATATTAAAAAATTATGATAGTGTAATACAATGAAAATGTACTTGTGATGCTGAGAAAAAAACTTAAATGGGTTGGTTCCTGTTATAAAACAGGTACTTATTGTTGTGTTTTGTTTATCAGTTATAAATGTTATAGATTCCAGAACTATGTCAGAGACAAAACATAAAAGCTAATACAAAAACTGAAGATAAGTCCACTTACAATTATTATAACTTGTCTAGTAACTGCATTTTGAATTATATGCTACATATGCTGACTCATAGAACTGTTATATTAAATGAAGTCTCTGAGAAAGCAACGCAAGCTGAAATATAATATGAGCCTAGTTTTCCCATGGGCTTCAAAGAGGTATCCAAATAGCATCACTCTCTTATTTAGAAAATGTTTTGGGTTTTTTTTAGGTACAAAACCAACTCCCCTTGGGTTGTATTTCAAGTACAGATTGCATACAAAACAGGAATCAGACACTACTTGCCTGTTTTCTGGGTACCTTATAATTAAAGAGCATTATGGTGTATTGCATTGCATGATCACATACTTCAGCATTAGACTACTATTGATCAAAAATAAAAGAGGGTGTTTAAGGGGTTTAAAGATGTGAAGTTGTTGCTATTTTCTTGCATTTTTCACATTAGAAACAGAGGCACAATATCCCTCTCTGTGTCAATTCTTCTGTATGGGTGACAAAAAAACCCTCCCTGTGGATCTTTCAAGACAATCAAAAGATAAGTGAATGATGTTGTAATAAAATTTCTATATATTGCCATATCCCTAAGTGTTATGTCTACATGACTCTCAAATAACCCCAGGGATGGTTACTCGACCACTGCCCTGGGCAGCCTGTTCCAATGCCTGGTAACTCTTTAAGTGAAGAAATTATTCCAAACATCCAATCTAAGCCTCCTCTGGTGCAACTTGAGCCCACCATCTCGTCTTACTGCTTATAACTTCACGAACAGATCTACCCCCACCTCTTTACAACCTCCTTTAAGGTGCTTGTAGAGACTGATAAGGTCTCCCATCCCTCCTCTTCTCTAGGCTAAACAACCCCAGCTTCCACAGCTGCTCCTCATAAGACATATTCTTTAAATCTTTCGTCAGCTTTGTTGCCTTTCTTTGGACACACTCGAGTAGCTCGATGTCCTTTCTGTAGTGAGGGCCCCAAAATAGCACACAATACTCAATGTGTGGCCTCTCGCTGGTCCTGTTGGCCACACTATTCCTTATACAGGCCAGAATGCCATTGGACCTCTTGGCCACCTGGGCACACTGCTGGCTCATGTTCAGCCAGATGTCAATTGAGACACTTGGTACCACTCTGCTGGGCACCTCTCCAGGCACTTCTCCCTAGGCCTGTATCACTGCTGTGGGTTGTTGTGGCCTCTGTTCCACAGAGGTAAAAGCAGAGCTTATGAGAAGTTGCATTTTGAGTTGTAGCTTGGAAAAAAATGTTTTACAGTCAGCTGCCATGGTTAAAAAATTATGAGAGAACAAGAATTTTTACTGTTTTCCACATGAGGAAATAACATTTAATAGGTAACATCTGCTTTCAAAAACATTGCTCCGTGTCTGCAGTTTAAAGATCTTCAGTAAAGTGATTATAATGAAATATTTCACATTTACCAGAAGATAGCACATGTTGATATCTGATTCCCTTGTAATTTTCTGTCGATATTATCAACAGGAGAGCAGGAAAAAGAAAATAATTTTTCTGCCTACTGCTGAATTCAACTGCACTCATGGTTAATGAAATAGTATAAAAATCCAGTATACATACAGCATAAATTATTGTTAATGGTAATAAATATTACTGTTTATATGCAAATAGTAACTACATATTGGGTAATTTACTCATTCAGGCAGAAATAATAATGTCATTAAATGAAATAATTGTGACTTAAAGGGAAACATATCCTCACAATTTAAAGCAATGTGGCAAAGTATTCAACTAAGTAGCCATAGCACATATTTTAATTGCTAGGTATCTGCTTTCTTTACCACTGTAGTCTGAGTTTAACAACAAAATTCTCATCCTATTACCATGAAGTCGCAGAAATTTATTCTTTTGCACGATGAAAAATACCTATTGAATTTTACAAGTCCTGAAAAGTGCAAAGAAATCACTGAAAACAGAGCAGAACAGAACACCTTGATGTTTTATATAGCTCAAATAACTAAACAGCTGCTCAGAAGTACATTTCAATCCCAAATAAACTGTATTATAGATAATCACACAAAGCAGTTTACCATCTTTGGCTTGGGGGACATGAGGTTTGGGTGATGTTTTAGGCTTAGAAGGAATACGTTGCGTCTCCTTGGGTGCTGGAAGAGAAAATGTGGGTACTAAGTTGGTTGAATTGCACAGCAATTAGTGTCTGATATGAAGCTGAACACACAAAGAGAGAAACCTCACACCTGCAACAGAGAAAAAAAATGTCATTATCGGAAGGAAGAAAGTCAGGTAATATTATTCTCAGTGTGTTTACAATCTAAGCATGAGAGTGGAATTTTAGTAATTTTGGAAGGTGAGGTTTTATGGTTTTTTAGGTAAAAAGCTCGGACAAGCACAGACAAGCATAATTATGAGAAAGGTGATTCAGAGTTGCCACCATAATTTTCTAAAAAAAAAAGAAGAGACATTCCAGCTGTGAAGAGAGCCATATGACCGACGATTATCATGAATGCCAAACAAGAGAACTAGCTAGAAGGAAAATGAAGTTTAATGAAACAGTCCTAAGGCATAAGGTGACTAAGTTCATTGTTGCTTTCTGTGATGAAAAAGACCAGCACATCTTGTCAAGGAAATACCATTACCTAGCGTTGACCTTGGTGGTTCAGTTCTAAGTGTAATAGGTTCCAAGACTGCAACAAAAACAGTGTCACAAGGTAAGTATGGGATGTACTTCCAAAAATTTAAAATTACTGCACTGGTAAGTATAAAAGCAGGTGCTAATACTACTCTACAGTATTTCAGATCTCCAAATTATCATTTCCTTTTTAAATCCAGGGACAATTAAACTTCCTAATAATACAGGTTCAATAAGAAAAATGTAATTGCACAAACCTGAAGGCAACAGAATAAAAAAAATATATTAAATGAAATCAGTAAATCCTGGAACAAGCAAAGGAAAAGATCACACATTTTAACCTGAGAAAGGAAGGGACTCTTGATGGACAAAAATGTCAGTTATCACCAAAGTGAAGTAAGTTTGGTACTACTTGAAAGTGGAATTCTAAGAGTTTAGCCAAAAGGTGAGGAGAGCTAAGAAATGATGCTAAGGAACCTTGTTATCTAATGTTGCCCTTGGCAAACCAAGGTCATTAGAAGAGTTTAGAGAGTTCTTTATGAAGGAGAACTTACTGCAATCAGAAGTGGTGAATCTAAGTGATTTCTGTATAATTAATCAAAATAAATTGATTCTATTTAAACAAATAATGTAAGCACAGACTTAAAGCTATCCTCATTCTGTAAAGTAGTATATATGTAGCTGACATCACCTAGGTTTTAAAAAGCAAACCTACACCTCTGAGAACATCTTAAAAGTGCTTTCCAGAATACAATCTACAGAGTAAACACAAACAGTGACTCAAACCTTCCTTTGAATTAGATACAACATTTCAAGGCTGACTGCATGGGAGATTTTTGTTCTTAGTCTATATTAAAGATATATTGATTAAACACATCATTAAATATATAGTTCCATACCAAAAAAAAAAAAAAAAAAAAAAAAAAAAAAGAAAAGAAAAAAAAGAAAAAGAAAAAAACCAAGGTAACCATTATGTATTCTTTTGCATAAACTTTCTCCACACTAAAATTGTTTTTTTCTTAAAATGTACACAAGTTTCTTTGGATAAATTGAAAAGGATGGATGCAATATTTTCCATAAATTTGAGAAATTGTCAAGGAATGCTCTGTTACGAGCAGCAAAGAAATCCTCCTGGGACAAATAGTCTTCACCAGTTTGTAGTTTTAAATCTGATTTTTAGATTAAGTATGTTATTTTTATATTCCACAAAATCATTATCACAAAAATACTTATTCTTTCTTCTGTTACTGAAGCTTCTAGTAGGTTACATTTGAAGTGATATTCTATCCTTTATAGATAATATCTCCATGCTAGAAACATGGAGAAATAATAAATCATCAAGACAGTTTTTACATGTTGGGCTTGGACTACATACGAATAAGCAAAAAGCCTAAAGGAAACAAAGGAAAGAAGAATGATCAAAGATGACCCATAATCTTTACCCTTTGTAGTCTTTGGATGTTCATACGTGTAGGGAATCCTAGTGGTGACTGACACCGGAATAGCTGCTGCTGGAATAAAAAGGATTTTCTTGAGACAAATACAGGTTCATCTCTATCTATTTATCAGCTTCTGGCATGGCTTAGCAGCTCTTGCTTCTCAATTAAAATCTGTCTCCTGCCCCAATAGTCAAGTGAAAACACTGAGTAAGTAATAAATTTACTGAATGTTGTTAAACAACAGCAACCCTGTAAGGCTCTTGCTGCTCTTTGAAAATAAAACGTGGTAGAGAACCTTTCTAAGTCTTCTTCCTGCTTTCCTTATAGGTTTGTTGGTTTCTGTTTGGTTTTGTTTGGTTGGTGTTTGTTTGTTTTTGATTGGTTGGTGTTTTTTCTTTTATGGCTGTAGGCCACTGAAAAGACAGTTTCAGAGTAAACTTGTTTCTTTGGTAAATCTATTAAAATTCCTGAGTTTCTTCCACAGTGATACAAAGGTTAGATGTGAAAGATTTTAGGTGTAAATAACTGCAGTGTCACAGAAAGTAACCCTAAAGATCCTAGTAGTTTATCTAGAGCTACAGCCCATTCAATAATCAAGAAAAAAGATTCTATATCTGTTCACAGACTCTGAAAAATATAAAGAATTTTGAAAACAAAGTTGGTAGAATCATTTAGTATTAGCATAACTTTACAACTGGAGTTCATGTTCATTTCTAAATACATTTACAATCATTAAGTAATCTATGTACTTATCCAAACTTTCAAACTTTACATTACTTACTCTGCTTAATACTCTTCTCAGCCTGTGTTTGTTACCTATACATCGTAGGGCTGTCTCTCTTTTAATAATGATAGAGATTTCAATTGAAAAAGAAAAAATTATTGACCAATATTGTAAAATGTGCCTCAAACTTTATTTTTTAGATATACTAACAAACTGTCATGTTGAAATCCACAAACATTTTAAGACTCACAAGTACATTCATTTTAAGGAAGTTACCTTAAAACCCAAGAGTTAAAACTATGAAAACTCAGTCAGCTTAGATAAAAAATTACTTACTTAATTTATAAGTCTTGATTTCCTCATGGTTTATGATGTAGGGACTGTGTTTAAGTTTAAAAAGACTGAATAGATGAGCTGCCATATTTCATTCAGAATTTTAAATCTTCCCTCATTTATTTGCTTGCATTTTTTATAGTTAATGATTGATATATTTTGTGCTAACGTTATTCTAAGAAAGCAAGTTACTCCAAAATATCTTCAGAACAAATAATGTGGGAAATTAAGTAAACTTAGTGCCCAAAGAAGTTGTTCTTACTTATTTCACAACTAGAGACTATTTTTCTACACCTGGCAGCATTGAGTATTGTGTAAGGTATCCATGCCTCAGAACCACAGAATTAACAAGAAGAATCACAGCATCACAGAATTACCTTGGTTGGAAAAGATCCTCAAGATCATCAAGTCCAACTATAACTTAACACTGACAAGACCTTAACTAAGTCTTATCCCTAAGTACTATATCGATGCAACTCTTAAATACCTCCAGGCAGCCTCTTACAATGCCCTTTAAGTGAAGAAATTCTTCTGAGCATCCAATCTAAACCTCCTCTGGTGCAACTCGAGGCCATTACTTCTTGTCCTACCACTTGTAACTTCATTAAACAGACCTATCCCCACCTCTTTAAAACCTCCTTGAAGTTAGGTACTTGGCACATTCTTCCAGAACTAATGTAGGGTTAAATATTAATCACGTGATGTTCTACTGATGAATCTTAAATCACTCAGGTCTGGGGTTTTGTTTTTAATTTCTTTGTTTTTTCCATTATAAAATTCAGCATTGCCATCCTCCTCCCAATCCTGAAGAGATTCTGGAAGTCTCTGGTAAGGGTTTCTTTTAAACAGTTCAAAAAAGTTCATTAAGAGATATACAATTAACATTTGATTTAGATTTTTCTAGATAAAAATGAAAGGTAGAACAGGGAGGTGGGTTACTCAGAATGATGATGAGAGGAAAATAAGATTGGTAGGAAATAAAATGACTTGCATTTCCTCCTCCCGTGCCAAAAGCAGAACTTCTAAATAAAACTTGCAGACAAAATAAGAGGACTTTGACACAGAAATTACTCTTGATATTACTGAACCATTTGTCAGATTATTGAGTTTTATGCATTGAGCAGCCAGTTAGCCCAAGACCCTGAAGGACAGGAAGTATTAAGACATGCACCGAGTTATCAAGCTGAATTTTCACAGGCTGAGAAGGGATGCTGCTCTGATATGACTGTACTTCATAAGATGCATGTTTAGGATGCCTTCCAGGATGCCCCCATAGTCCTGGTAACTGAGAGAAAATTGCAAAAGGACCAGCTGCAAAGATGCACCAACCTACCTAATGCTATGCAAACTTAACTTCAGTACTGTATTGGGACATAGAAATTAAAAAATAGTAGGCAGTTGAGATCCTCCTCTAGAACAGGTAAGATCTGCTTATTTGTTGTTAAAACATTCTGCAGTTCTCCTGCAAAAGTTTTGTATCACAAATGTAGAAATATAAAGACAAATATAAAGAATGAGCATTTTGTACAAGAGCCACAAGAGAGCAAATTTATTATACATCTACAGGGATTCAATAATTTTATTATACACCTACAGAGATTCAATGAGGGTTCATTATAAAGAGATATTTTTGCACTTTTCTGAAAAATTTTTTTGCCTTTTCCAAAAAACCCCATGCAGGATTAAGATCTATATTCTGTATGTTGTAGGCATCTACAGCAGAGACAAATATAAATATTCTAGTTATACAATACTGGATTTCCTACACTAAAAATGTTGTGGGAGCTTTAATCACCACAAAATACTAATTATGAACACTATTTTGAGACATTTACAAATCATAAGTGCTATTTAGTTAATGAGCTTCACACAACATTATTTGGTCTGAAGAGAGTAATTCTTTTTATAAGAAAGAAAACAATTCACAAAAAATCAGGAAAGAATTTAATAATATTGCCTGATCTCTTAGGGGATTAAGTAATATATTCTTACAATGTAAAAATAAGCAATTTAATTATAAATTAAAAATAAGCAATTTAATTATAAACCTTATGAAACTAGAATTCATTTTGTAATTGCATTCACTTACTCTTCAGGTTCAGAAAATATGAAATGCCTTTTATTCTCCGACATACATCAGAGTTCAAGATCAGCCCTGATATAAAGGTGCAATTTTGTTTGCCATCATAAAATATGACTTTACAAAATTCCAGAGCAGAATATCACTCTTATTTCCACAGCTTCAGGTAAGTCTACATATGCACTGATGATCATTGTATAAGGAAAAATCCTATGGTTCTAGGTAAGATTTTACAAAGATCAGCAAAGAAAGAGAACTTGCATTGTCTGGACCCTGTGCTGAACAACGTTGGAAAACCTGTAATTTTGAAATTAGAAGCAGGAAAACAAGTTGTTTCAGTGCTACACCATGTAACTTGATGATTTAGGTTATAAAAGTTAAATTTTCTTGTTTTGCTTCAAATCATTTTTGTTCAATATAAAGTAATATTCCTGAAAGAATATGACTCCCCTCAGTGCCCATCCTTCATATGATTAAGTGCTAAGCCTCAGACAGAATAAATTTAAAGGAACGTACACTACTTCAGTGATACATTATAACAAAAGTTTGCTAGGGAAGTAAGTTACCAGGTTTAGTGCGTGGCTTTTTGGTTCTGGCAGGTGGTCTAGGTTTAGATGTAGAAGGTGGGAGTTTTGCTTCTTTTTTAGGAGCTGAAAGAAATATGCTAGATTATAAGATTATACTTTCCACAGTATCACACAAAAATCACATTCTTCAAGCCTCAAATGAAGCAATGAATGGCTACTGGGAACAAAAACAAAAGGCAAAACCAGATTTCCTATGAAGACTTCTCAAAAGTCTTCTAAGACCTTACCCCAGAAAAATCCCTGCTTGTTTTTCACTGTGAAACTGAGTAGTTAAATTTAAAATATGTGATTGCAGTTTACAATCACATTAGTGATTAGTTCCTCTAATTAAGTTATCAAATTGATTTTTGCAAGATACCTAGAGGGTAAAATGATAATACTGTTCATCCTTTCAAACTCCAGGTGAATTTTAAGCCATGAACTATTGTTGGTTTTCAATCCAGTAGAGAAAGTACAGGTAGGAAGCTGAAAAAACAATGACTCAACAATAAAAAAGGGACTTGCTTTGTATATGTAGTCATTGAATGCTGTTAATAAAATAGATGTAAAGTCATCTAAATGGTAAAAAGTAAGAGCAACCAGTCCTAGAAAATTTTCTTCCCCAAGCATGCGTGGGCTGCAACTGTAAATAACTAATTATGACTGCTAATTTGACATCTAATAATGCTTCACTGAGAGTTCTAGGAATAACATCCAAAAGACTAACCCTGCACTTGGTCTTCTAATTTTATGTTTAATGGATTTTGGATGATTTTCTAAGGATAAAGTGTGTTCATGTAGGAAAACTCCAAAAAAAATGGAAGACAATTCTGATCCCCCAAATTTTACTGTATTACAGAACTAGTCAAACTGTATGAAAAAACCTCGTTTCTTTTTTTCCTAAGTTTAGAAAAAAGAACTTCTGAATGCTTATTTCCTAACTTTTTTCCTCTCTCAGAGAAATTATTTCTAGTAAAAGCTATGAGACAAAGCACCAAAGTAAAACTGTGGCTTGGACTGCAAAGAAGAGTGATCAACAGCTATAGAAACACGTATTACCTAGGGTTGCTTTTGGTTGTTCAAAGGCCTGAGAAGTTTTACGCTCCAAATGTGGTGGTTTATGGGCTAGAAAAGAAAAATTCCAGTGTAATTGAATTAATTGGCAGGTATAGCAACAGTAGTCAGCTTTTGTTTTGTGGTTTGTTTTTTTTTTTTAATCTTAAGAGTGAATAATGAGAAAGAACAGAAGAGAACTTAAGTGTTTTGACTGAAAAATGACTGCAGGCCACAACAAATATCAGAGAATTTTTTATACCAAAAAAAAAAGAAACTTCTAAATGCCAAAATCTTGCTGAAAATCTCAGTCAGTAGTCAATTGTAGAACTCATATAAGACATCAAAGGCTGCTTTTTAATGACCTGTCTGTTTGTAAGATACGAGAACAGAAATATTTTAGACTGTTATTAATGCACATCGTAATACTTATTGGTCCAGTACCTGAATCACTAAAGGAGGCAAAGTCATCTCCCTTAATCCCAAATCAGAAAATGGGGAACACAGAGACCTCTTTTTTTATTAAAAAAAAAAAAAAAGCAAACATTATACAGTGTTCCCATAGTTAAAAAATTATTCGCACACATGTGTATGAAAGTTTCTCCTCCTATTTTGAGAAAGCTCTCTTGTTTCCACTAAAATGGCTTTCCCTTGAGCTCCCTGCAGGAAGACTTATTTATGATATTGGTAGTACTTCACTTTCCATCAACAAACTGCTGTGATTATGAGCAAAGATGCCATCTTTGCTGTGTTTACGTAAAAGTGGGAAATGGGGCCTGGCAACAGAGATTATAGAAGTAATAATCATAGACTATTTACAAGAGTGATACATAAAAAACCCCACAAAACCTGTGTCACTCAGCAAGTTTTTCCCTTCCAGTCCTTTAAAGAGGTTGCAAAACTAGAGTACCTGTGTGTATTTTTTATCACTGAACCCAAATGCATAAAACTTACGTGCTTAAATCTTATTCCTTTTGTTAGTCAACACCAAATGTCTGATTTTATTGTGAAGAAATTCTGCTTAGACTTTTTACTGAATATATCTCTCTTCATACCAACTTGTAAATATGGTGTTCACAATTACCAGGTTTCACATCCTGTACTTCTGAGGTAGGAGATGGTTTCAGTTTAGAAGGAGTAAGTGGTATTTCTTTTGGAGCTGAAAGAGAGAGCTCAGTTTGCAATCAAAAATTGTTTAACATGTTTTCCACAACAAACAGCACATGCCACAGGTTTATACTGAAGAAAAGACAACTTAGTGTGGAATGTCAAAGCCATCCGAAAAATCGGTTTAAAGTGTGCAATGGAGATGATATTGCAGTGCTGTGCATTGATGAGAAACTGATTCCATGTCACCAAAACAAGTAAATTTTCCACAATGAAAGCTCTACATATCAGAGACAAGGACAGCACATGCATGTGCATGGAAGAGAGATAGACAAGACACTAATAAATGGATGATGGTGTTGTTCATGCAAGAGTTTTACTTCTCAGAGAACAGTAAAACGACCCTGAACTGTGTTCTCATAGAAAGCTACATCAAGAAGACTCAATCTGACAGTGGAAGAACAAGACTCTATAACCAGGAAAAAGAATGATTATACACGTGAAATGATATGCTGGAAGAAATGCATTCATGTGGGATGAAGTGCTCAAAACAAATAGTTTTTCACTGGGTGAAAGGAGCAACATTACCTAGTGGTAACCTTGGCCACTGAAAAGGACGAGTTTGAGGTGTGAAAGATTCCAGCATGGATTCACTTGTTGCTGCTGGAAGAAATGGTGACAGTCATAAGAGAGCAAAGAGCTAGTGGAAGAAACTCTTCTTTCATAAGCAAAACCATTTCTTTTTTTCTTTCAAGAACAAGTATGTAAAAAATGCTAATTTACAATGCAGAAGTCCACTCACAATAAGCATGCCTTACCTTGCCAATGGAGCAGTGCTGGTTTAGAGTGGCAGCTAGAGGTTCAAATAGCAACTAAAACTAAAGGCTAATATCACTTTAGATAGCTTGATCCATGTAGTTTAAAGCAACTCATAAAATAAAAAGAACTTCTAACACCATGGTTTTAAGTGTAAAGCACTCAAAAAAAAGCAGAAAAAAACCATCTAAAAACTAAAAAACACTGCAAGACATTGCTGTAAAAAAGACTCTTATTCTATTACTTCAGGGATTTTTCTGTCAAGATTTTGTTAGCGAGTTTTAAGGTTGTAGAATTTGTGTACATATACACACATACAAAACAAGGGTAAAATAAAGTTTAAAGAATGACTAAACAGTAAGAAGTAGTAAGAAAGAAGCTTTCTATGCTGGTTTTAAGCAATATAAAGTATGTAAATGTGGTTACGCATCTAAGAGTAAAACAAGGTCTAAAGAAAAAAAATAATGTTGAGATTCTCCTTAAGCTTTAGGCATTATATTATTATTATATATTATTATTACAATTACTTAAAAAACCCCTAAGATTACTTCATTCAATTGCATCTTAAAATAGCATAAGTTGTCATTTTACATTATGTAAGCATAATGTAAAAAAGGGTACTTTGCCTGTCTACACTGATGTTCATGAGTCAAGAGGAAGACAAGTCAGGCAGATGACCAAAATATCCAGGATAAATAGGATTTCCAAAATTGCAATACACTGGAAATGGTTTAACTGTAAATCTAGTGGACTACTATTACCCATAGTTGTTGTTAGCACATGAGGTATTCTGGGAAGCGGAGGCACAGATTTTTCCAGGTCAGCTGGACTTGTAACTGCAGAGAAATGCAAATAACCTTGAGAGATAGATTCACATTGGTGTAGAAATAGGGATGGAGGTGAGCTCAGAAAAAGTAGGATTGCTTCACGTTGCTTTGCAAGATGCCAATACTGCTACAGTACAGTTTCACAGGATTCACAAATTGAAAAGAAATTAATAAAACCTTAAAGTTTTGGAAGAGTCACAGGCACCTAATAGATACAACGTGGTAGAAACTGCAGTCCCTGTAAAACCAGACGTATCAACAGGGGTCAAGTGATCTGTGTACCTTAACTTCACTTGCACCTGTAGAAAGAGAGGTACATGAAATACCCACTAATATGAATTTCCACAGCCAGGCATTTCTATTGCCAGCACTTTGCACGTCTCAGTTTAACAGATGCCAGTATTTTGAGGTATTGGTTTTAATATGCGACACATTCTGTAATTTCTCATTTAAATTGTGATATTTTATATAATTGACCTAACATAAATTAACACAACTTCTGTGACATAGTGAAGAGCCAGAAGGTGTGGCAGAAAATTCAAAACAATAATATTGAAGTATTTACTGCCAGATTTGGAATAGCTTTCCTTCTTGTCATTCACACATTCCTATCTTGGCTATGAATGCAAATTTCATCTTGGATATCTATGACCCCAGTAAGAAGAAATACGAGGTGAAATGAGAACATAACATGAAAAAAATACTTAGCAGTGCAGAAGAACTGCAAAATAATTTGCATGGTAAAACGAAAAAAAATTGCCTAGGGTTAAATGTCCTAATCAAGAATATTCCTTCATAATTGATAATGACTCAATCTAGCTAGTAGTCCTTATAGCTAACATATTAAAATCACCCAAAACAATATTGATTCCTTGTTTATTTGTTGTTTTATTCATTTGATCCTGTCACAGAATGTCATTCTATAGTAACAGAGTCTAACCACAAAACACTGCAGACAAAATTACTTTTCAGAAACTCACAATTCACCAAGAAGTCAGGGCACAGAGCCTGCAACTGAAATGTCCTTGACAAAAAAACAAATCCTAAGCTATGGAAGTACCATAAACACAGTACACCCATTTCTATTTTTGATATTTCTGCCCATGCAGATATTTGGGACAGGAAAGTAATATAAAGAGAGTCCAGTGAAGCTGAAACAAAAATTATTTTTGGCATCATCTAAAACTACAGATTGAACAGGTTTCAACACATTACTAAGGAACTAAGAACTTCAGACAGTAGAAAAAATCTGAAATGCACATGGAATGGATTTTCTAATGTGAATGAGTGGTAAAGATGCTCTGCTGATGCAAATGATGAAGAAGCTATTGCAAGAAATATGAAGAAATATTCAAAGACATCAGACAGTCTGATAGAAAAATATGAAAAGAGAACATGAACATTAACTAAAAAAAGATACAAAGACAAAAAAAAAGACTTTGCTATAACTTGCAGAGTAAGATGTTATTAAGTGGGAAAACGTCAGTAAAAAATAGTGATAACAGAGATGTACAGTTTTCAATACAAAGAAAGCATTTTCTTGCAAAAGAGAAGGTGGAAAGATTCTGAAAGAAGTAATACAGGCAGGAAGTGCAGCATCACTGGAAAATACCCTGGCACTCAGGGTTGGGCACTCAGCTAACAAAAAAGAAAAGATTATTCCAGTGCCACAAAAGCACACTTCAGAATCAGTTTCCAAAATTTATACCATTGCACCAAGAATCATGGTCAGCACATGTGGCTGCTGTGGATTCAACTGCATCTAAATGGGAAACATATGTTAGAATCGTTAATTACTCTTTTAAATAGCAATCAGCTTCAGGTCTGCAGGCTTACCAGCCTGCTGGCATAATGCTGTTGTTACCTCATGGGGCCAAGAATACTGCCAGGCCACAGGACTGGCCTTGTACAACTGACAGTGGGATGAAAAGTATCCACAAACATCTCCACACACTCTTGCTAAGTGTCATATCCAGTGCCTTAAGTAAATACGGAATTTTGTGTATGAACATTTCACCTCCACACTTATGCTTCACCCCAGTGTAGGCTCAAGAGAAGTAAAAGTTCAGCTATCAGCAAAACAGGATCTCTTGGGAGAATTCCTGCCTGGCATTGTTACCAGATCTGCAAGAAACTTTGGAACCAGATAAGGTTGGCAGCTCAGCCAGGCCACAGAGGCTGTCGGTGTTTTCAGCCTTGTAGACACGTGTTGTGATTCACCAAAAGCTGCAAAGAAGCATTGTTCTTAAACTCCTAATATGACCTCAAAAGCAGCAAGAGAGCAGAGCATTCCCACTCCCAGGTGATGACAAGGGAAAGGTGTGGGCAGATGACATTCAGCCGCCTTGGAAGTCAGTGGTGAAGAAACCAAGAGCTGCAGCAACATCTGGACCAGGCAACCCTGGTGGGCAGCTGAGCTGCAGTGCTGTCCTCTTGTGCCAGCCTGGATGGAATTGGCCTCCTAAGGATGCAGTTGTGGTCCAATGTCTCAGAGAAAGGAAGGCCCACAAGCAAACCACAAAAAAAACAAGGGAGTGGAAGCTGAAGGCAAGGTGCAATAATTCATTCTCTATGCAAGCTCTCACACAGCCCCTGCAGAAAGAGTTTGTCAGCAATGGAATAAGCATGGGGTCACACAACAGAACTGCAGAACAGGAAGTGTACTGAGTGCTTTGGCAAGCCAAGCTGCAGCAACAAGTGTGCTTACTCTCCATGGAAGATGATGAGGATGCTGAGTGGTTTGGGGTGGGAGGTGTGATGGGGAATGAGAGAGAAAGGAGAAAATGAAAACAGGTGATTATGGTTTTTTTGGTTTTTTTTTGGTAGTTACCCATCACAGTTTGCTGGGTTGTCAGGGTGGAAGGAGTGGTGGACTTCAGCCTTGGTCTTCGAGTAGCTAAGATCAAACACAAAAACCACCTTCAGGTCCTCGGACAGGCTGTTGGTGCATGGGTGGTATCAAGACAGAGCTACAAACAAGGAGAGGAGGCCCTGCCTGGGGCAGGTTGCCATGGCACAGCATCACTGCCCTTAGCAGCAGGATGCTGTCTTTAAACAGGCACAGGGAGCCCAAGGGAACAGAGTCCCCCTACAGATGGAAGCCCAGAAAAAGCAGCAGCAAGCCTACAAATGGAACAGTTTCTTAGAAGGAGCCATAACTGCAGCATGGATCCACTTTTTCAGACATCAAAACATCCAAACAGGCTCCTGGCTGCAGAGAAAAGCACAGCCAAAGGAAGTAACATAGGAAGGGAACCACTGGCTCTTTACCCATCACAGTCCTGGTAGTTTCTGGTGAAGCAGACAAGGTGCATTCCAGTCTCTGAGACTGTAGCAAGTCTCTGGCTTGCCACAATCAGACATGGAAATGATCTTGAGATATTCCCACAGCCTTGTCAAAGCAGTATGAGCAGCACTTGTTCACAGCCTCCCACACTGTCTTGTGTCTGTGATCAAATCAGCAAGAAGCCATCCTGCTGTGGTGGCAACTAACACAATAATCTTAGAAATTCAGAAGCTAAAGGGCTACTCTGCAATTTTTGAGCAGAAAAATGGCTGAATGACTGCTTCATTAAAGCACTTTCAGTATGGCAAGTGTGTTTGCAAGGCAAAGTGCATTAACAAATGAAGGTATTGCTCAAAGCAGACTGAAAATTATTTCAAGGGATGGAGGGGAAAATAAAAAAATGAAAAGATTATATTTACCCTTCCTTGGTCTTTGGCTAGCAGGGTAAGGAGAAGTAGATTTCGGCTTTGGTCTCTGAGTGACTAAGATTAAACCAGAGAACTGTCTTCAGACTTTAAAGGCAAACATTTTTTTTTCCAAAGCAGTGTCAGTACAGAGTTTTAAATTATTGAAACCTATATTAAATGCAGGTTTTTTAAACGAATAGTTGCATGTTATATTTTTATTCAATTTTAAAATTTAGGATGGCCTAGCTAAATCAATGTAGAATACGAAGAGTTAAGCTTTTAGCTTACTGGGTCTACAAAGCAGAAAATTACAAAGAGGCACTGAGGAGCTTAAAAATTAAGTATCTACTTTTTTATCATTTATATAGATGACTGTCAACCTTTAAAAAAAGAAAGTAAAAATAATGTTTTTCATATTTAAGCATTGCCAAAATTATCTAAATGATGTTGGAATTGCTGTTTACCCATCACTGTCCTCGTGGTTTCCAGAGAAGGAACAGCTGTGGGCTCCAGGACTGGTCTTGGGGGAGCTAAGATCAGAGATGAAAACTATCTTGAGATATAATGGCATTCTCTTTATGCATATGAAAGCATCACTTTAATCATATACAAAGAAATCAGTATTTAACGTGTGGTTTCTCTGACATAATTTATCTTTCAGATAAATCCTACATCCATTTTTTTGTCACTCTGTATGACCAACCCACCCAGCGACTGCCCAAGTCGATCTGTCAGATCCTAAAATCCATTTCCTAGCATTAACCAAATAGTTTCAGATTAGAAAGTGAGAACAACAAATGAATAACTTGTATTTAATTTGAAAAAAAAAAAAAAAAGAACAGTAGTTTCTCTTCAGAAAAAATGCATACACGTTAACTTAATAAAAAATTCCATCAATAACTGAACCAACTGCTAGAAGAAAAATATTTTGTGCTTTCTTAACTGGAATCTATAAGAATATCTAATGGAAAAGCATCTCCTTAATTTACAGGAGTAAGTTGTCAATGTGATGGGGTTGAAAGTACTTCAGACAGAATCTCATATCTACACTTTTAGAAAAGCACGAGCTAAAATGAGAGTCACTTTTTTCCCCAGAAATTCATGGAGATACACAAATTACAACAATGAAATTAAAAGATCATTATAAAAATCTCTTTACTTCAATAAGATTGCATTATTTTAAAAAAAGAGAGAGTTTGATAAAAGCATAGAGCAAATTCTTAACACAAGCAGAAGGTAGGTCAAATAGGAGATACCTCAGAAAACGGAAAATTAAAAATTCTGAAACCGCCGTCGCACTTGGAAGAACACGTGATAGAAAAAGTGGAAGAGCAAAAATTTGATGGACTGACGGGGAGAAAAATTCAAACATTGAATGTTTTTTTAAAGAATCCTGTTAGATTCCTGCAGCCTAAGAAAACAAATCCTTTGCAAATGCAATAAAAGGCTGTAGAGTTGATTGACAGTGGTATGGAGTGGAAAAGTTTCAGAAATTTCTCCCTTTCAGTGATCCATTTTACTACACATTTCTCTGTGGCTCTGGGCTATTTACTGTTGTCTCTGTCTTCATTCTGTTTGCTGAAAAATGGGAATAAGAACAGCTCTACAAATCTGTTTTCAGAACTACCTAGGCAGTGTTTGCACCTTTACTGGAACTGAGTTGAAGAACAGTTAAACACTGCCAGTAAGATAGCAAATATAAAACGTATTACCTACTCATTACTATGAAAGGTTGCACTATAGAACATTTACAAATATATAAGGATCTGCAGTAGAAGACAAATTTTCGAGTATACCAGAAGAAAAAGACCAATTTTCCTCTGTTCAGCATTAGGTTTGTCCTGTAGAGGAAGGAAAATACTAACGACAGGCTTGACACTTTAGGCTACACGCAGAAGGCTGTTGAACCTTTTATCTCCTCAAATAAACATGTCTAGAAGAATAAAAGAAATAGATCTAGACTACCAACTCATGAGCTGTTAAAATAACCCCTGAGCGTGGGTCTGCAATGCTTACTGTGCCATCTTTCATCTCCCTTAAGAAGCCCCTTTCATGAAAAATATACTTGAATATTGTACCCCACTGCAATATATACAACTTGATCAGCTTTTCAGTAGTTTTAAAACCATGAATAACATAAACAATCAACAGAAAAGAAATCTCCAAGGAAAGTTCCCTGGACACCTCACACACACACCCTAGGAATGTAACTCACCAGGAAGATGTCTTACGTACCAAAACACACAAAACTTCACTAGAGCAATTACAAAGTAAATATAAAGCTAAAAAAGCATTTAAGCAATACAGTACTTAGCTGTATCAGGATATTCTGCACATAATGGCAAAGATAAAGTTTAATTGCCAGCCTAATGGTATTTCACAGGTACGGAAGTGCCTATAGCAGTGTACTGTAAATTTCTATTACATTAAGTAATACATAACTGGTCAATAGCAATTAAGGGTAATAGTGGCAATTAGTATGAAGAAAGCAAACTAGTAATTAAAAAAAACACACTGCAAACCATAATCCAGCACTGTAAGCATCCCATACATTGCCTTAAATAAAATTAAAACCCAATGCAGAATTTTTATCTGCATTGTTATCCCCAATGGAAAATTAAACCAATATTTCACCATAAGCCCAGCGGGAACTCTTCTGGTAATTCCTCACTGTCAAGAGAATTCAGTTGCAAGAAATGTCAGTAACAGATTGGATTGATGGTATTTCCAGAACTCCAGATGCTTTAGACATAGAATTGTGAAACTATCTGTGTTTCATTAAGAGCTGAAAAGAAAATCTGGATTTAAAATGATAGGAAATCTTGCTGTTGGTGGCATAGCACAACACACTACCCAGCACAAATTGTGTTGTTCAAGATGTAGCCACAAACACAAGCAAGATACTGAGTGCTTAAAAGTCACCTCTGTATTATGTAAATAAAGAGGAAGATATAGAGCCCAATGTAGTAGCAACAGGACCCAATATCTGATGCTAGACAGAACTCCTAAGAATCTTCTTCTTTTACACTTTCTGGAGTTTAAATTACACCAATCGGAAAATGAAATTGCTAGAGGCTGGTGCAAAAGACCAAGACTTTAGCACTTGGTCCAAGTGCTTTAGCACTTGGTCCAAGCACTTGGCACTTTGTACCAAGTATGCTTTGTAGCTGCTTCTGAATAACTGATTAGTATAAAACAGTTCTTTAACAGAAGACTTGCCACTTAGGATTAGAAGCAAACATACCAAGGTGTTCACAGCAGATTTTCACAGGTGAAAACTAAAATGGATTCCCACATTGCTTACTTATCACTGTGTGTCAGTTTCCAAAAAGGATGAAATATAGACTTCAAGACTAGTCTCTGTGTAGCTAAATCAGCTGTGTAAGTCATGTTGAAAAAGGCAGTCTCTACACAAATTGTAACACCAGTTTTAAAGGGAGAAATTAAGTCTGGGTTGAAAGTATTGTTCATTACCTGAAATATAATAAACATTACCATAAAACATAATAAATGTGAAGTAATTAATCAGCCTTCAAGAAAAGAGGAAGACTTCAAACAGGCTTGCAGAACCTTGGCAAGCACATATTTGCTAAGAACAACTAATAAACAAGCAATCAGCTAAGCATAGTTTTTTTTTAAGAGACCATTAGGGTCACTAAGAGATCCACATGCAGGTTAATAACATGCTAACAAGTATTTCACTGCAGTCCTCATTGTGTGGCTGGGCTTTCTCACTTCCTTTAGTTGAAAGATCATTCTATTGTTTCTCTCTCCCTTTCTCCTCTACCCAGCATGCACATGCAAAACTAAAACCAAATTCCTTAGGCTATTTCAAGGCTGTCCTTTAAATACAAACAACTGTGCATGATAATGGTTCTCATCTCATACCCAGCCTATGCTTACAATATATTAATTAGACATCAGCACATTTAATTACATTTTCAACACTTTGTAATCCAGGACTTATCTTTGCATCAAAATGTTTATGTTGAATTTCAATCCAGATCAGACATTATTCTCCACAACATTGTGTTGGGAAATTCATCTCTCTGATTTGAAAAGAGTGCAGTATAACTTTCTTTATATAGATTTGAACTTGGATGTGCTTATATTTATATGTCTATAAAATAGTCATTAATGAAATTTCCTATTAAGACACTTGATCTTAAACTATTCCTCAGTATGGAAGATGCATTGATGATAAATACTAGTAGCTCTGAATAATAAATCCATAAAACTTAACTCATCTCCATTTCTTGATTTCAAGAGTTTTTAGTTGGAATCTACAAGCTTTGCCATTAAATTGCAATTACAGACAGTTGGACAGCTACTAAAAATTTCCTGACAAATATCCTTTTAGTCTACTTTTTACTGCAAGGGAGTTCTGGCAACAACAAGGAATAGACTTTGGATGGAATTGTCATTATTGAAAGGAAATTAAATATTTCTTTATGCAGGGGCGGTAAAAAAAGCAGAAGCTTGAGCACTGCTAAAACTGCATTTGTTCAGTGCCATTTTGTAAGGAAGTAGAAGAATCATAAAGAATAAAAGCTGAAATAAAAGAGCAGAAAAACAATAAACTTTATATTATTAGAGATTAATAATTGTAAATTATTTAAGTGTCGACAAAATACCATAAATCAATCACTTTAACTTTACTGAAGTCTGGTATGACAGGCTTCAAAGGTGTTTGAAAGCATCACATTAACTGTGGAAGTACCAGATGAAGAGCATTTTGTTGCAAGATTTCTTTAATTATAATGTGCACTTTAGTTTAAAATGTACTCAAGCAACACAGCAATATCTGTGATAAACTTACGTATTCGTTGCTATTGAACCTGTAATTTCTATGGGACTTACTCAACATTTTCAACCACTAGAACAGTTCCATTCAGGGATTTAGACAAAACTTTTACCCATCTTCAGCACTGAAACTTAGAAAGAGAACACTACACTAAGACATGCTAAGCCTATTATCATTAAGCACAGCAATACAGTTGTAAATATATTAGGAATGTAGACCAAAATCATAAGACAGTATTTACAGTTTTAAAGCATCATAAAAAAAAAATCTAGGTTGGTCTGGTATTTGAGACAGCAAATAAATTTTGCCAGTTGTGTAGTTATGCTGATTCTTGTTAAATTTAACTACCAATATACCAAGAAGTATGATGAAATCTCTGTGAGGATTTCTATTTAAAATCACATTACCGTGTAGAGTTGATGGCATTTCTTGGATGCCAGATGTTTCAGATCTTGAAGAAATGTGCTGCTTTTCATCAACAGCTGAAAGAAAATATGGACTTCAAATGAGAAGTGACTTCAGAGCCACAGTATTTGGACAGCAGTTGTTGGGCAGTTTAGGACAACACTGATGTGAGATGAAGCAAGATGGAAGCAGCTTTAAAGATCAGCTGTGAAATGAAGTGTTATGTAAACACTGACACTGGTGTGAAATAAAATAGGTTTGATTCTGATGTCTCATGCCAGGCAGAATTCTTCTCACTGGTTTTTTTTTTTCTCTCTTTTTTTTTAAAAGTGTTTTTTCAAAGAAAAATCACAACTACCAGAAAAAAAAATAAAGTCAACATACGTTAGTAGAGTTGTTTCTGTAGACTGTTATTTAGTCAGTGCTATACTTTATTTTTCAGATTTGATTATGCAGAAATGGCTAAGGGAGGAAAAATGAGGTGGAAAAAAAAAAAAAAGCCTTGCATCAAGTAGTCTTCAAAGCAATGTGTGTGCATGATCTTAGCACTGTCCACAGCCAATTGAAGTGATGTCAAGGGATGGAAAAGCTCATGGATTTATATGGTATTTACCTATCACGCTTCCTTGGGTGTCCATTGAGGTAGGGGATGTGAATTTTATACCTGGCACCTGGGTAGCTAAGACAAATATGAAAACAGCCTTGAAACAATCAGTAAGAACAGTCTTTTGGTAAGGTGATCTTTGGCCCTTTATTAGCAAGTCTGAAAGGTCTACACTTTTTTTTTAGATTTCTTGTATACACACTTTTAATTAACATTCACAGTAGCTTACTCTATTCTTTGTCTTGTGAGGTTATTTTTGGGAGATACATAACATCTCATTTTAAGGCATTTACTACAAGGCCAGTTTTTTTCATCTATCTTAAATTCTATCCAACAGCAACAGCTGACAGCAAGCCCCTTTTACTGTGCTGATAAATTTGGATAATAATAATTTGGATCAGATAAGAGTTAAATAAGAAGCTGGAAACACCTAATGTTCTTTTGATACAGCATGACTCCACATTAAAAAATAAGCTTTAAGTGAGGAATCAGGGATAATTCAATCTAAAAACATCATTTTATGCACACAAGTTGGAAAATATATACGTGGAAAAAACCATGTATCTGACCTCTTAAAGAAAAACCAGGGTAAATTAACAGCTCAGGTTACAAGAAGCATTGTTTTTCCTGCACACAAAATCTCACTACCAAACAGGAAAGTTAGAAGCATTATCATTTAGCTTATCAATACACCTGATGCAACATGGGATAAAAAAATAAATCCAGCTAGCCTGCATTTTTAAATTAATGTGGGAATGATTCACTGAGTAACAGAAGTATGTGGTATCTACCTAAAGCAGTATCACAGAATCAGTGAAATGCAGTATAATTGAGGTTGGCAGGGGAATCCAGTATGCTAGAAGTTGAAAAAAAGGTCCATCCAATGAACATTCAAAGGGGAAACAAAGTTAGACAGCCATGAAGCTGTATAAAATTTTCAGCTTTTGAAAGAAAGAAACCATTCCATTCGCAGGCAGAAAAAAATGTCAGAATCATGAATATTAACCTAATCCCACTATATACATTTTCTGTAAAATATGAACTGCTGAAAGGCTTTACCATTTATCTGAATATCTGATCTAAAAGAAGTTGAAGAGTAAGTTTTCACAACCAGAAGCCAATAAGAGAAAATATACTGGTGCTTGTCTCAGTAATTATCATATTATATATCAAGAAAATATTGTAACAATTAACCCAGTTACACTTTATTTGAGTCAAATATAACAAGCTTTAAAGGTATTTGAACAGTTAGTGTTAAAAAAAAGAAAAAAAAAAAAAATCATGTTCAGCTTGAGCCTGTCAAATAACCCTATCATAAGTTTTTCTCCAACCATAATTTGGAAAGAAAATATTTTAGGGAAGTTACTTCACAAAAATAGAGTACTATGAGTGGCAAAATATTGCTATTTATTTATTTAGAATATCTATCAACTTGTGGCTGTATAATTACTTGTGTAATTATACTGATTTCAAAGAATCAGGCAGGATAAACATCAGTGTAAATCAGGGATTGCTGTATGAGTAAATCAATATTCAACCAAAGAACTAATGAACAATAATAATCTGAGTTACTTTTGTCCTTAAAACTTCCAGAAAAATTATGTAATATATTTTTAAAAAAGGAAAAAAAGAGAAAAAAAAAAAAGAAAAAGAGAAAAAAAAAGAAAGAGAAAATAAAAAGAAAAGAAAAAATGAAGGAAAAGAAAATTAAATAAAAGAAGAAAAGAAAAAAAAAAGAAAAAGAAAAATAGAAGAGAAAGGGAAAAAAAAAAAAAAAAGAAAAGAAAAAAAAAGGTAGCTGCAGCTGTGTTATTATAATCATAAAAGCCTACTATTGAATGTTGTTATCCCAAATGGAGAAATATACCACCTTCTTCCTGTCATAATATTAACTCCAAAATAAAGAAATGTAAGAAAATTAGAAATGTAAGAAATGAGAATTATCATAAAAAACATATAAGGACACTTCTGAGAATTCCTAATACTAATAAAATTACATTTTCAAGAAATGTCTTTACCAGGTTTTGTTGGTGACATTTCTGGAATAGCTGACATTGTGGGTCTTGAAGAAATATGCTGCTTTTCCCCAGAAGCTGAAAAGAGAATCCAGGTTTTAAAAGATGAAGTGGCATCGAAGCCACTAAAATACCCCAGTACATAGCTTGCAGAAGCTGCTCTGTAAAAGCAAACAATACAAATAAAAGTCAAGGCAATAAAAAAGCTGCTTGAGAGTCAGCTGTGGGATGAATGACTGAACAACCAAGCTGATGTGTCCTATGGTACAGATATAAAATGAGTCTGATCACTGCTATTTCTGTTATGATTCCGAGACAAAGAATCTGTGTTCTTTTGAAAAGCTTAGGTAGAGAAAAATTCAAATCAGAATGAAGCATCCATAAAACTGCTCATATTAATATGGAAATATGTTCCTCAGTTATTCAGTCTGGACTGAATGCTTTCTGACTGCTAATAATAAGAAATAGTTGACATGAACATATTGCACAAGTGATGTGAGAGCCATGTTTAAAGTTTATGACTTCTGGTCTTACTCCAGTCCAGAACAGTGAGGAAAAAGTGGAAACTGCAATGCAAATATATGCTGTTTACCTATTGCTGTAAGAAAGATCAGTTGATCAAAACTGGTCTCTGAGAAGTTAACAGAACAATAAAATTCTTGAGATACTGAAGCAGGCAGCTTCACACAGTTGGTATCAAATCACTTTCCTTAACATAGTCATCAAATTCATATTTTGGCCAAAGTGGATTTTTCTCACAACTGCCTCAAAGTTACTTTGATGTAAATAGGATTCTTGAGAAAGACCATTCTTGGGTAGAAAATGGCTTAAAAATATCTTTTTGTTTTTATGACAATATTTTAAAGAAAAAAAATCAGAATCTAGGAGAAATCATTCTATGATTACTAAGACCATTTTTGTTAAAAACTCATGGCATGAAATAAATATGATCTATTTCTATGAGTAGTGGTATATGAAAAACTCAAAGAATAAGTACTCTTGATATTAAGAACACTCAGGGCTGGTTAAAGTTGAAGGACAAGAAATAAGAAATCTAAGTAGCCTGATTCTTCATATCAAGACAGAACGTGATTTTTTTTTTTTTAAGAGAACATGCTGCAGAGAGCAGTAAAGTCACACTTGACTAGCTGCTACAATTTTTCCATCTAATGAAGATAGTTTGATTTGACTGAAACGACCTTGGATAAAATAAGATTTCTCAACTTTAAAAGGAAAAAAAAATATTTCATTCATGCAGAGGCAGGATAACTGTCAGTACCACCCATGGAGAATTAACACAGCTG
This sequence comes from Heliangelus exortis, assembly GCF_036169615.1. Lineage (NCBI taxonomy): Eukaryota > Metazoa > Chordata > Aves > Apodiformes > Trochilidae > Heliangelus > Heliangelus exortis. Next base: position 111,467,051 of record NC_092422.1, on the reverse strand, counting down.
CGTCACATTTGTGTTCAGTGTGAATTCTGCAACAAACATAAGCGAAGACTTCTCTAAATTTATCTTTGATCAGAAACTAAAAGAACTGACTAAAGTTTAACAACTAAGACTAGAGAAAACACGAGTAGTCTCTGTATGCTATAATAAGCTCATTTCCAGACAACAAAAAACATTAAGGCTCATTTGCCCAATTCCACTTCACTGTTGCCATAAGTCACAGGTTTGAAAGGTGATTGAATAGTTCCTGTAATGTGGCATTTTCATGTGTTGGATTTCAGATCACATTGCCTCTCACAAAGACACTGCTAATAAATACACATTTTCTGCAGCTATGTTTACTGAGCTGGACTTAGCCAACACAGTAACAACAAATGCAAGAAGCTGTCTGTTACATAAGCTTTGTATTATTACCCTTACAATACTGTACACCATTTGTAAATATATAAAGAAGCAGCTTCAACTAAGTTTTCATTCAGAAGTCAACTTTGTATATGTTTGCTTTGTTGTCTCAGCAGAGTATACTGGAGAATCAAGACAAATGATTTTGAACTTAGTCCCCAGAAAAAAAGAAATCATTTGATATAATATCAGTTATTTAAATCATCCTAGCATAATAAGAAGCAGAGATGACAGCCTCATAGCAACCCTCTGTGGTTTTTTATGACCATATTCTAGGAAAAATCTCATATTCAAATACAAATTAGCACTTTCTGCCTAAAAACCTATGGTCTCCACAAATATACAGGAAGAAATAATGAATTATTAGCAGAAATAACTACAAAAAATTTTAAATGTCAAAATGCTGTACTGAAGCAGTCTTTTGAATATTAGAGAATACTTTATAAAGTTACAACAGGAAACCAGTTTTCAAGCATTAAATCTCCTTAAAAGTGCCTGTTAGCAAAACATTCCCTCCCCAAAGGATACTTACACCAACAATCCCAGATTCATCAAAGGTTCACAATTTCCTCTCATCTGCTAAATTCTGACCCACTATCTCCCCCACAGCCCTTTAGTGATGTGATACTACCCTGCAATAGCCAGATCATATCAACATCACTTACTTGATGCTAGAACTACTGTACATGGACAATTATTACACAAACACGAGGCCTTAAGGAACAAATGAAAGAGCACTATAGACAACACTGAAAAGCCAGAACACATAAGAACCATTGGAATTGTATTACTTAAATATCAAGAAAGAGCAAGGATTGAAAATTTTAAAATATGTCATTTACCAGTCTTGCGCTCTGCCATTTTTGCAGATGTAGATGTTTGGGGAGTGGAAATAACAAGAGGAAAGTCATGTGAGGCTGCAAAAAAATATGTGCCTCATTATTTAAAATATACAGGAACCATCACACCACAGCATGATCTGATAGCATGGACTTGAATGGTTTAGTGTCCAAATAATAAAGAACTGAAGAAACATAAAAGTATATTGTACAAAATAAGCAAAATTTTAAAAGGAAGAAATTAATATGCAAATGTATGTGAAACCAATATGATGAAAAAATTAAAATGGAACATGAGAAAAAGAATGGAAAGAATTCCAATGAGGTTAGTAGAAATATAAGACTGAAAAAGCACAAGAATTCTGGGCAATGGAAAACAAAGAGAAAGCAAATTTACAAGATGATAATACTGAAACAAATACAGTTTTTTAAAGTGGTAAAAATAGAAGAACGTATAAAGGAATCCAGGCAACATCACCAGACAGGGAAAGAGAAAGATAAATCCTTAGCCCAGCCAAATTCATATGTTTTGTTATGATTACAAGTATCAGATTTCTCCACTGTAAAACCAAGAAAGATAAGAAAATTCCTTTAAATAATGCAAGGCATGAACTGTAACTTCCCTGGAAAAGACTCTGAAGTGCATGACATATCTCAGCTGATAAGAGAGCAATAATGCTATGGACAAAAGGGCCACCAGAACATAGCAAGACACTTAATATGGTTCAATACACATCCAATTTGAACTTCAAGGGTGTAGGCCTGCCAGCATGCTCAAATAATGCTGTTGTAACCCCGTGGGACCAAAAATACTGCCAGGCCACAGGACTGCCAGGCGTTATACAACTGCCAAGACGAAGCAAGGTATCACCACAGACATCTCCACACATGGTCATCAAGAACTTTTCCCCAAGACTGCACACCTATAAGACTCAGCTTGAAAAAGTGCTGAGCCACTGCATGTAAACTAGGTTCCTATCCAGTTTGGACAGGGTGATCCTTGCATTACCTTCCAATCTGTCGGTTTTTTATTTTATGGTAAGGGCTATATCCAGTGCCTTAAGTAAATATGGAATTTTGTGTATGAACATTTCACCTCCACACTTATGCTTCACCCCAGTGTAGGCTCAAGAGAAGTAACAGTTCAGCTATCAGCAAAACAGGATCTCTTGGGAGAATTCCTGCCTGGCATTGTCACCAGATCTGCAAGAAACATCGGAACCAGATAAGGTTGGCAGCTCAGCCAGGCCACAGAGGCTGTCGGTGTTTTCAGCCTTGTAGACACGTGTTGTGATTCACCAAAAGCTGCAAAGAAGCACTGTTCTTAAACACCTAATGTGACCACAAAAGCAGCAAGAGAGCAGAGCATTCCCACTCCCAGGTGATGGCAAGGGAAAGGTGTGGGCAGATGACATTCAGCCGCCTTGGAAGTCAGTGGTGAAAAAACCAAGAGCTGCAGCAACATCTGGACCAGGCAGCCCTGGTGGGCAGCTGAGCTGCAGTGCTGTCCTCTTGTGCCAGCCTGGATGGAATTGGCCTCCTAAGGATGCTGTTGTGGTCCAATGTCTCAGAGAAAGGAAGGCCCACAAGCAAACCACAAAAAAGCAGGGGAGTGGAAGCTGAAGGCAAGGTGCAATAATTCATTCTCTATGCAAGCTCTCACACAGCCCCTGCAGAAAGAGTTTGTCAGCAATGGAATAAGCATGGGGTCACACAACAGAACTGCAGAACAGGAGGTGTACTGAGTGCTTTGGCAAGCCAAGCTGCAGCAACAAGTGTGCTTACTCTCCATGGAAGATGATGAGGATGCTGAGTGGTTTGGGGTGGGAGGTGTGATGGGGAATGAGAGAGAAAGGAGAAAATGAAAACAGGTGATTTTTTTTTTTTTTTTTTTTTTTGGTAGTTACCCATCACAGTTTGCTGGGTTGTCAGGGTGGAAGGAGTGGTGGACTTCAGCCTTGGTCTTCGAGTAGCTAAGATCAAACACAAAAACCACCTTCAGGTCCTTGGACAGGCTGTTGGTGCATGGGTGGTATCAAGACAGAGCTACAAACAAGGAGAGGAGGCCCTGCCTGGGGCAGGTTGCCATGGCACAGCATCACTGCCCTTAGCAGCAGGATGCTGTCTCAAACAGGCACAGGGAGCCCAAGGGAACAGAGTCCCCCTACAGATGGAAGCCCAGAAAAAGCAGCAGCAAGACTACAAATGGAACAGTTTCTTAGAAGGAGCCATAACTGCAGCATGGATCCACTTTTTCAGACATCAAAACATCCAAACAGGCTCCTGGCTGCAGAGAAAAGCACAGCCAAAGGAAGTAACATAGGAAGGGAATCACTGGCTCTTTACCCATCACAGTCCTGGTAGTTTCTGGTGAAGCAGACAAGGTGCATTCCAGTCTCTGAGACTGTAGCAAGTCTCTGGCTTGCCACAATCAGACATGGAAATGATCTTGAGATATTCCCACAGCCTTGTCACAGCAGTATGAGCAGCACTGGTTCACAGCCCCCAAAATGTGCATTTTCAGGGCAACATCTGCCTCTTGTCAGTATCCTGTGTATCTGATCAAATCAGCAAGCAACTGTCTTGCCGTTGTTGCAATGAACACAATAATCTTAGAAACTCAGTAGCTTAAGGGCTCTCCATCAGCAGAAAAATGGCTGAATGACTGCTTCACTAAATCACTTTTTTTTTAGTATGGCAATTGTGTTTGCAAGCCAAAGTGCATTAAAAATGTAGGTATTGCTCAAAGCAGATTGAAAATTATTTTGAGTGATGGAGGGGAAAATAAAAAAATGAAAAGATTATATTTACCCTTCCTTGGTCTTTGGCTAGCAGGGTAAGGAGAAGTAGATTTCGGCTTTGGTCTCTGAGTGACTAAGATTAAACCAGAGAACTGTCTTCAGACTTTAAAGGCAAACATTTTTTTTTCAAAGCAGTGTCAGTACAGAGTTTTAAATTACTGAAGCCTTTATTCAATTCAGGGTTTTTTGCATGTTATATTTTTACTCAGTTTTTAAATCAGGATGGCCTAGCTAAATCAATGTAGAATACAAAGAGTTAAACTTTTAGCTAACTAGGTCTACAAAGCAGAAAATTACAAAGAGGCATTGAGGAGCTTAAAAATTAAGTATAAACTTTCCTATCATTTATATAAATGATTGTCAACTTCAAAAAAACAAATTAAAAATATTGCTTTCCATATTTAAGCATTACCAAAATTATCTAAATGATGTTGGAATTGCTGTTTACCCATCACTGTCCTCGTGGTTTCCAGAGAAGGAACAGCTGTGGGCTCCAGGACTGGTCTTGGGGGAGCTAAGATCAGAGATGAAAACTATCTTGAGATATAATGGCAGTCTCTTTATGCATATGAAAGCATCACTTTAATCATATACAAAGAAATCAGTATTTAACGTGTGGTTTCTCTGACATAATTTATCTTTCAGATAAATCCTACATCCATTTTTTTGTCACTTTGTATGACCAGAATTTATTTTTAATCTGAGAAACCATGAACTAGCTCTGATTATTATCTTCTTCACCATCCTTAAAAATCTCAACTTTGGAGCTAAAATAATAGATGGCTGGCAAAAAAAACTCAAACAGTAGTTCCTCTTCAGAAAAAAATGCATACAGAAAATGCATACAGTTGAACTTAATAAGAATTTTCATCAATAACCAAACCAAGTACTAGAACAAAAATATTTTGTGCTTTCTTAACTAGAATCTATAAGAATATCTAATGGAGAAGCATCTCCTTAATTTACAGGAGTAAGTTGTCAATCTGACGGGGCTCAAAATACTTCAGACAGAATCTCATATCCACACTTTTAGAAAAGCACAAGCTAAAATGAGAGTCACTTTTTTCCCCAGAAATTCATGAAGAGATATGTAAATTACAACAATGAAATGAAAAGATCATTATAAAAATCTCTTTACTTGGATAAGAACGTATTATTTTAAAAAAAAGAGAGAGTTTGATAAAAGTGTAGATCAAATTCTTAACACAAGCAGAAGACAGGTCAAATAGGAGATACCTCAGAAAATGGAAAATAAAAAATTTTGAAACTGCTGTCACACTTGGAATAACACATGATAGAAAAAGTGGAAGAGCACAAATTTGATGGACTGACAAGGAAAAAAATTCAAACATTGAATTTTTTTTAAAGAATCCGGTTAGACTCCTGCACACAACAGATAAAGGAAAATTGACAGCTGGGTCTGGCCTGAGATGTGTTTACTTTCTTATTTTAAGACAATACATAGGAAAATCACAGCAAAGTGTATATTGACATTGAAAAACAGACAGAATGGAGGAAAACAACCTTATTACTAAGAAGTACCAAATCTTACTTGACTGTGCAGTCTTAAGACTTGCAAAATTTTAGTCTTTTCTTGACACACCCGTTTGATCACTACTGCATTATTCAGGACCTGTAAGCTAGCTGCACTCTTCTTCAAACTTGTGTTGTGCCTGATGCCAGGAATTAGTATTACGGGACTTAAAAAACCAACCCACTGGGCAACACTCAGTGGAAGCAGTATGAAATAACTGTCTGAAATCATCAACATGGAAACAGAAGTGAACTTGTCAGCATGAAACAACTAAACAAAAAGCAACACTTCTAAAATGACATTACTGTAATTTACCAGTATCTGGTATTTCCAAAGCTGTGAAAGTTTGGGAAATAGAAGCAGCATGAAGTAATGCTAAACTTGAAAATAAAACCAAAAATCATGCTGTACTATTTTGAAATGGCAAGAACCACCACTGAACAGCATCATACTATTTTATGAGCTCTAGAAAACTCTTGGTAATGTTTAACATGTTATACTCTGCAGAAAGGTAGACCCTCAAATGTACACTAAGCAATTAAGCATGACTTGAGAACCACAACACTAATGGACAGACACATGACCACATGCAACCACTGACCAAATTCTTAGCAGAATCACACGAAAAGAAGTAGTGCTGTAGAGTTAAATAAGAGAAATACAAGGCTGCTCAAAAAAGGAGAACAAATTAAGAATAAAAACTAGCAAACTGGGACTGCATGGAAATCTTGCCTAGAATTACAAGGATCAAGAAGGAGGATATCCCGGTGCTAAAACTGGGGAAGGAAAAAGGATGACAAAGAAGGACCTGTACCACATGAAACATATGAAGTGTCTTTTGTCAGATATAAATGGCTGACAGTTGCAATCAATTTCCCCTTTAGTAACGGATTTCCTTCAAAATTTAATTTCTTCCAAAAACATAAAGATCAGACATTACACTATTGGCATGCTAATGAAGTGAAATCTTTCCAGCTGGCTTTCATTTTGCTATTTCTTTTTCTTCTTTTAGATAACTGTCAGTGGTCCTGGCTGAATAAAAAGCTTTTAAACTCAACTATGAAATAAGAAAACCACATAATTTTCTTAGGATCAATTAGCCAGTGTCTGAATCTTCAATGACATGTTTTTGTAATTCCAGTTTTGAAATCTGGGCATTTAGAAGTATGTCTATGTTTATACAGAAAGCCTCAAAGAAAAGCTTTTCAAAAGGTGTTGGAAGTTCAGCAGTTTCCATTCATTTCTTAGGACTCTGAATACTTCAGCAAATAAGGATATTCCACTTAGAAAACTAAGGCATAGGTCTATTTAAATTTAATATTTACTGTAAATCCAATTGGATTTTTAAAGATAAGAATTGCATGTTGTAGCCAAACATGGAAAACCTCCAAACTACTAGTTCATTATTTCACACAAGATGTCATAAAGAAACCTGCTATTTGATACTGCACTTTCATACCTGCAATGAATCTTCACTTATGTCAAACTGAACAAACTATTTAACGAGGCACTATGTCTCCTCTGAAAATTCCCAGCCATCAAGAGGATTAATCTTATGAGAAATCATTACCAGGTCTGGTTGGTTGCACTTCTGTGGTACCAGGTGTTTTGGGTCCTGCAGAAACAGGCTGTGTTTCCTCAAATGCTGAAAAAAGAATCTGAGCTTAAAATGCTGAGAGATCTGTGACTTAATGGATTAGCACCAAACAGCTTAGTGAATGCTGTACAATTCCAGATGATGCTAATGCAAAGCTAAGCAAGGTGGCAGATGGCATGGAAGTGAGACATGAGACAGCTGTGTCATGACAACAGAAGATGATGTCTTCTAATACGGTCTTCTGGCCTTGAAAATTGAGTTCCAGATGCCCCCCAAAATTCTTATCAGCAAGGAATTTTATCTTTTTTTTTTTAATTTGAGGGAATAAGAGCTAGAGCAATAGAAAGAGAAATAAGCTGATGATGAGATATGACAACACTGACTTCAAGCAGTTTTTAAGCCAGTAAAAAATATGTTTTTCAGATGGTTACACAGACATAAGAATGGTGAATAAGCAGCTCTCTGAGCATTGGTAGCCAAGAATCTAAAGCAGATCTTAAAATTAACATTTCCAGATCTACATGATAAGATAATATATAAAGAATATGGAAATAATCTGCTGATTACCCATCTCCATCTCTCTGGTTTCTGCAGAAGGTAGAGATATAGATTTCAAGGTTGGACTCTGAGTAGCTAAGAACAAACACGAGAAAAAATTATGATGCTGAGACAGACACTATAATTGTAAATGTTACAAAATCTAATTTGAACTAAAAATGGCAAGTTTTTGTTTGGTTTGAAGCTCTCTTCTATGACCTTTATCTCATGCAAACCTTGGCATACATTATCTGATCAGGCTGAATTCATATTACTGAAGAGATTTTTTTCTTCACAGCAAAGAAGCTACAACCCAAACAAAACATTTTCACATCACTCACAGGTTTGTAGAAAGTAATTACTATTGCATTATGTGTAACTGTTTTAAAAAGAGGTGCAGTGGAAAAAGAGAAAAAAAGAGCAGCACAATGAAGAATGTGAAATAATAATGAAATTAATACACAGGGTTTTTATCTGTTATGATGTAATGAGGACTATCAGAAAGACCTTACGGTTATTTCACTTTGAAGTATGGATAACCTGCAGTGTGCTTTAATGAAAGCAAGGAATCAAGGTGGAACTGGGCATTCTCACCTAAAGGCCATTATGAGAAAGTTTCCACCATGTGTAGGTTCTGCACTACTGTCCTGCTTCTAGGAAACAGATCCTATTCAACTGTGTGTATACACCATTAAGTACCATTCTTTCCGTTCTTTCCTAAATGCCTGCCTAGGTTATAACAAATTCAGAAGAGAAAATTTCCACCTAAAATTTTATTGGTCTTTATCCAGATGTTTTTTGAAAAGCATTTATACCAGAAATTTAAGCTTCTCTGAATGCTTGAGATTGAGAAAAACATTCAAATAACTAGGTGTAGAGTTAATTTTTAATGTAGGCAGTATGAATATAAGCAAAAAAATGAGCAAAGTTTTTTTTCATATATTGGGTCTGCTTTCCCATTTACTTTCAATCCAGTTTATTATATGAGTAAGTATGATCTCAGGTTACTATCCTGATATAGGACTCAGCAGTTGGACTCAGGTGATCATTGTACATCACTTTGAACGGAAACTACTCTATTCTAAATTTATAGATAAGAAAATAATACCAAAGAAGCTGTATGATTCACAGTTTTTGGTAAAAGTTTCCAATTATCCATTTGCATACAGTTAGAACTATGAAAAATCTCCCAAAGGCATCAGAACAATGAAAGCATGTAAAAAAAGCTATGTTTTGAGAAAGGTTTCAGTTCAAAACCGACCACACAGAAAGTTTATAAACCAAAGGAGATGTCTCCCTCTGGCATAACTGAGATAGAAAAATAAGGGAAAAAGTCTTGAGGGGAACTAGGGCAGAATACAGCTCACTTCAGAAACTAAAATTTGCTTTCTTTGCTAGTTTTATGACAGCAGGTGACCAAGACATGCAGAGGCACAGAGCAGAGAAATCTCTGTATGACCTCTCTCTCGCTTCTGTAACTGAATGTAACCAAACTTCTTCACTGCACTTCTTCGCTACTGTTAAAAAAAATATATTCCTTCAAACATAACTTGGAAACAGATGTCAAAAACTTTAGCAAATTACGAACAAATTGTGAAGATTATTTTCATGTTCTTGAGAACTTGGTTCAGATATGCATTTCAAAAAGAAAGAAAATTTCCTGGAAATTATTTTAAAATTTGGCAGGCTGCATTAGACAACAACATGCTATCTAAATAAACCAGCACTTTTATTTGCTAACTTCTTGACTAATGTTTAGTGAAATCCATACTGATTCAAGGCTGCTCCAGTTCACTAGTGTACCAGCTGTTTATACAGACAGCAGCAGCAAGTTGTTTTTGTAGAATGAGCTAGTTATGACTAACACAATGACTCAGTGTAGAGAAATACAGGCCTGCTAAGAAAGCAGAGGTCTTGAGAAGAATGAACAAGGAATTTGGTGTGAGGGAGCACAGGCATGGGATGATAAGAGATGGGGACCGGGTTTGGCACCGGAGACCTCATGGCCTGCTCAGGTCAATGATAGTTATTGAAATTGCACACCTAGAGCTGGATAAAATTTAATTCAGGGGTAACAACAAAGAAGTAGCATCTAACATAGACAAATGGCACTGTTTATGGAAAACTTAGCTGTAAGAAGTCTCTCAGCAAGAGAAAGAAAGCAGACAAGAAAGCAAGAAAGCAAGCAGAGAGGAGGAAGAAATGATCAATATGAACATCATATTCCTCCCAGCCCAACTACAGATGCTCATAACTTGCTGAAGCATCTCCACTGATCATTAAGACAGGCATGAAATCACCAAGCTTAGGACACAGCAGCGTAGTAGAAGGGTGAGAAAGATACTAGGAAAAGGGGCAGAAACTAAGAAGTTTGTGTGTTACTATTTTAAGTATAGTACTGCTATTATTGAGGCTTTTTCTGCATATAGGTAATTTACCTGCATTAATGTTATTTTACTCTAAGACTTAAATCTAGGCTTATGATGACCCTTGAATTAGATAGGTTGTTCATATTTCCATTTTACTGATGATAAATTCATGGCTTCACATAAACATACATGTATATTCTATACATATATGTAAATACGTGTCTATACATATCCATACAAATGTGTGTATATATATAAAAATACAAGTTGTTGTTGTTTTTTTTTTTAAAGGTTTGTTTCCTCTTTGCTGATAAGATTTTGACCCTTACATTTTGACCCTAACACAGCTAAAACTATTTTGAAAATATGAGCAGTCCCATAATTTCTCAAATATCAACCCTCTCCCAAAGTGATCTGAAGTCCATGGCCAAACAACTAATGAATTTAGAAATGAGCAAGTGTAGATGAATAATTAAACTACAACAATACTATAAATTACAACACTGTTTTAACCAAATATACAAGTATTTGGCAAACTACTTGGAAACCCACAGAACTGATGTTGGCTGGAGCAGTACTCCAACTGTGAAGTACAGTCAGTCTCAGAAGCCTGTGGTGTACTGCCAAGAAATACACAAAACTATACTTAGGTAAGCATAAATTGCCATCATTGTTCTACAGATAAAGATTAGCCCATATATCCTCACAAGATTTTGGTTTTTTTTAGAAACAAGCATTAATCTGAAGCATACTGTCACAACAATAGAGCAAAACCAGATTTAGAATGAAAGAAATTTGCAATTTTTTTTTTTTAAAAAAAGCTAATGGCTACCATATTTTACATGCAGGATGATATTATTGCAGCTGAAGCATTAAATCCTACCAGCCACAGGAACACCAGAAGAATTAGATAATTTTTCATTGAAGTTTCTCAAATTCACAAAGAAAATAATTACCAAGTTGTGTCAATGGACTTTTTGGAGCATCAGAGGTTCTGGACGCAGCAGGAAGAGGCTGTATTTCATTAGAAGCTATGGTAAAAGAAATAATCCAGGATTTACTTGATTAAGAGCATTACAAGACACATTATGGATCCATATCTTGGTTTATAAAATGCTCACTCCTGAAACCAATAATCTTTAATTAAAAAGGAAAAAATAGCTCCAACCTAGAAAAAAATTGACACGTTTGTCACCTGAAAGGTGCATGGAATACAAATGAAATCACATTTTCCTTATTTGTAGTAAAAAAAAAACATCTATCACTGGAATTTTATAATGAACATCCTCCAGTTATTATGATGAGCTAGTTTGAAATTAAGCAGTGATTAGTCTTGATTAAATTTCGTATTTTAACCTTTAAAAACACAACAAAGAAATTAGCAAGGTTGATTATGATTAAAAACTTATTAAAAGTTTTAATGAAAATAGAATTGACTGATGGTTTATCTTCAGTAAATTCTGGAAATCTGCTTGCAGCTGTAAATGAAAGAAAGACAAAAGAGAGTATGGCATTAACATGAATCAGTAGAAACATTTAACAGTATGTTTATTGACAAGCACTAGAAGTCCTCTTCTGGGAATATATCTGCATTTCAGTCTGGCAATGCTGATGATTTTTTCCATTATCATACATCATTCTGTATGAACACCACCTGTGTGCTAGAAAAAGCTGATCAAAATTTAAAAAACACCACCACCCACCCAAGCCACCTTTATAGATTTGAGTACATAATTTTGCGTGGTTTGGAGATTAAACTACAGGCAACAAAGACAGAATTCTTAACACAAGAATAAGTAGATGCTGTGCCAAATCATAAAATTAACAATACTACTACTTAAAAGAGAAATGTCTCAGAATGAGACATATGAAAATTAGTAGAGCTCTTTTATCCTCCAGGACAAATACAATTATGTAATGACACGTGCAACATAAAATCTTCCTTTTGTATCACTTGATGCTACCTAAATGCCCTGTCTTCAGAAGAAAGTCAACTCTATTGGTGAGGTTAATTATACTGATGGGAATTTTATATGTTAATCATGTAGATCGCATAGATGGAAAGGATTAATTTGAAAAATAAAATTGAAGCACACAATGAAATCTGCTAAAAGTAGTCATATGTATAAGAGTCACAGTTCGGGCAGAGCTAGATGCGTCCTGCTTTACATGTGTGAGTCCCTGGAACACAAATGGAACCAGAAATTAGGAATTCCTTTGGACTCAATACAAAGAGAATGCAGCAAGTAGTAGAAAAATTCTGTTGGAGGTGAAAAAAATCACTTGATGTACAGGAAAGGTAAAAAGCAGCAAAATTAGTTACCCAGTATGCTTTGAGTTTGCACCAATTCGGGTTTAGACGTTGATTTAAATTCCTCAGGTCCATGTTTTTTCTCAGTCTGAGCTAGAAGAAAGAAGTTTACTTTAATTTAAATTTGAACTTTTCTTTACCCATTTCTGTAAGCCTGTTGCTTTTCTTAACATTATTTTATGACACCTGATTAGAATAACTTCTACAGTAGCTTGACTCCGTCGTGATTAATTAGTATTTTGTTTTCAGATTTAAGGTCTATATGATTTCTGAGATTTATTTTGTTGCAGCTTTACATTAAAAAATGAAAATTTAATTAACAAAGTGTAAAGCTAGTATCAGATCACAGTGTATTTCTTATAGCCTCCCAAATGCATTATGATACAGATTTGTAAACAAGATCCATCACACCACATCACAAAGTGTATTTAGAAATATTCTCCCTGCTTGTACAGATTTTTAAAAATCCTTCTAATATAAAATTTACTGGAAAACAAAAATAAACTAGACTAAAATAAAAAGTTTTAGAAAATCACCTGCGATAACGTAGGTCTTTTATTTTTTAGTAATAAAATAGGCTTTTGACTTTCATTCATTCCTCTAATTCTACGTCTTCAAAGTAATGCATGAGCAGTTTATTAAACAGCCATTAAAAGTAACCAAACTGAATTGCCAACCATATTTTAATAAACTATTGCATAATAATATTCTTACGGCTGTTTCACCCAACATTTAATTCCTATGGTATGTAGGTCAAGATTAACTCTTTCTATCTTGCGAAGTCCCATAGTGTTTAACCAGTCAAATAGTTTACAGAAGTGGTAATCTCAGACTGAAAAAATGGCAAAGCTTGTTGATATGAAACACAGGATGGTAAGGTGTCAGCCTTGAAAATGTTCAGAGCATTAATTCCTTCCCCAGATGAAATTACAGTGTTGAGCACATGAGCACAAAGTTTGGTATTTATTCAGTTTAATAAAAGCTCGTTTTCTTTTTGAGATACAAAAGAGAGTTACTTTTCCAGGGTACTCTCCATGGTTTTTCCAAAATCATCTAATCACACTTCAGGCAAGAACTGATCTGGTAGGTTTATGAGTTTCTAATTTAATTTTCCTAAGGGGACATGCTGTCTTCCAGATTACACAGTTGCTACTACAGTTACAGTCACTATACTATTTACTGGTTTGGTATATGATGTTTTTAAGTGCCATAAAAGCTGGCATCTCCACAAATCATGCTTTACTAGGACCCAGTTCAGCTTCTACTAAGTCAGTTACAATCCTTTTACTAACAGTGGAAGGAGGATTTCATTCTACAGAGAAGTTAAAGCAATTTATCTCTACAAAGCTTGTGGAAAAAATTAGACCACGAGAGACCCAGACAATCTGTTCCTAAAAAGTACTTCAAAAGCTGACATTTCTTATTTGTGAAATGTAATAATGAAAAAAAAGCAAGCAAGCAACCAACCAACAAAAAAAAACCCAAATAACAACCAAATGCAAATACAGAAATTTAGAACTACTTTTTTAAACTCAACATGCTTTGCTTTTTTAAAAATATCTGTTGGTTCACACTCATATGAAGCATGCTTCTTGTCAGCTAAGCTAGCTGAGCAAGCAAACCAAGAAAAAGCAATGCCTAGAATTGGGACAAAAGCAACTGTGCTCTTCTCTGTTAAGCAAAGGGTATTGTAGGGTGATGTGAAACAACAGTAAAATAAAGATATAGAAATTAGAAAGTTTAGGTTTTAAGCTAAATTAGAGAAAAAGAGATAAATGCTTCTGATTTTTCCAGGGCATCAGGTAAATTAGGTTTAATGTGCCAAGCTAGGTGACTTTACTGTCATAGCATGGAATACAGCAAGAATGCATTTATAGAACATCTTGTAAACTATTCCATGGCCTAGACAAATGTGCTGATATTTCTAGCTGATGGCCAGCTCCAGTTTCCCTGTGAAGTTAATAAAGGAGGTTGTTCACCCTTGCTCAAACTGAGAGAAAAATGGCAGTGATATTTTGAGGTATGTTAGACAGCATTTGAAGGGAAAAAACCCCCAAAACATTATGAAATTGTGATGTTAAGAATAAATGAATCCTAAGTGGAAAATACCGAAACAAGCCTGGCAAAAACAAACCATGAAAGAGCTTATAAACCAGCCTTTCCAAGGAAGTATATGCCAAGGGAGGGGAGGCCTGAAATTAAGAAAATTATGGGATGCCTGGCTGACAAATGCACTAAAAAAAGTTACTGAACCATGTCACGTCTCAAAGCACACCCTTTTACGAAGAGCCAGTGGAATGTAAGAGCAGTCCAGCTCATGGAGCTTTTCAGGTACTCCACTTGCTAAAATACTTCAAACTCCTTTCTTCCCTTCTTGCATGACTGATGGCACAAGGGCTGCTACAGCACACAGGTCCTTTATAATCAGTGTTCTATTGCCACTTCTGGCACAGAAGTTGCTACGGATTTCGCAGCAATTAATTACTATGCCTATGTCAAAGAATCTAGTATGATTTTCAAATAGAGAAGTCTGAAGTATAATGAAGTAGATTCTGTTGCTAAACTCAATTAATTGTGTCTACGTATGCAACCTGTCTCTCAAATGCAATGCTTGCAAAAAGCTGGTGCTCTGGACTCCCGTTACTTGTGAATGTCTGGCTCAAATCCTTAAGTATTCAAGTTATTTTTGCATATGCAATGTCTAGACTTAAAGTCAAAGAAGTTTTTGTGTCTCTTGAAGGATTCACTTTCATTTCCCTCTTTCCTGGTACTGTTTTTTTTCCTCTTTAACTGAAATACTGTAAATGGAACTAATAGATTATTTAACATAAACAGTGTGACAAACTTTAACATGAGACACTGGTGCTGTTGTCATCAGACAATGACTGCAAAGAAATGCTCACCACAGAAAGAGACATGAAACCACAGAGAAAGCATGAAGTGTAAGATGAAACTTATTCTAAACATTTCAGTTAATAGCTCATTGTGTGATAGCAGCAAGAATATGTTTAGCTGTAACAAGTGGTTATATATAGTTTGTGACTAAAAAAACATACTTGCCAGTTACTCTAATGTATAACAAACACACTATCCAAATTCATGAACATGCAATCCTGTGCTGTCTATAGTTGACTGTGTTTGTGGTTAGAAATACTGCCAGGTACATAAACATAATTAGAGAACACAAAGGAAACAGAT
This sequence comes from Heliangelus exortis, assembly GCF_036169615.1. Classification (NCBI taxonomy): domain Eukaryota; kingdom Metazoa; phylum Chordata; class Aves; order Apodiformes; family Trochilidae; genus Heliangelus; species Heliangelus exortis. The sequence goes on along the minus strand of NC_092422.1, from coordinate 111,451,466 downwards.
GGGATGGATTCTCTCCTCCCAGGGTGATGTAACAATTCTTGTGTCAGTTTCACAGTTTATCTGATTAACCTGTGAATTCCAGTACAAGGAAGTATGTATTTTGATTACACTAATGTAGTAGCCTGAGGATGTTCTAGCCTGAGAACTAGAATTTTGTAGGAGAGCTGATTACAGAAATTGAAGCATTCATTTCTCCCTTTCACATAACAGCAAATCTCTATAAAGCATATTTGTAGACTGCTTGTTCTACACTTAGATAACATAAATAACTTAGTAAAATAACTGCAGAATTTAAGTCCACAAGAGACCTCAGACTGTAAAACAAAATGAAACAAAATGAAAAATTCTTTACCCTTTTTTAGAAAACATAGTCACACGTTTCCAACTAAAATAAAGCTGTTTCTTACACATATGCTACACTCTGGAGTCCCCTTGGATAACAAATCCCTGGAGAAAAGCATCTTTTCCTCTTAATATTTAGGATGAATAGAAAGGGCTATCCATATGAAGGTTTTGCAGAAAGGTACTGATGTTTAAAACTACAGTTTGGCAAATACACATCTATTGTGTGAAAAATTAAATACTGCAAATATTTTCAAAGAAAAAAAGAAAAAAAAAGATAGATTGTTTAATCTAAAAGATGGTCATTGATCATTAAATGATTTTGCTGCATTACTTCCTCCTACATCTCTTTTATCCCCTACATATTGTTGGGAGGGGTTTTGTTTGATTGTTTGTTTTAATGAGAGACTAAGTTGGTGTGATGCAAAGTATGGTATATTTGAAATACTTAAGGCATAAAATAAACACAGTTATATCTAAGGGTAGTATCTGTGTGAACTGTGTGATGTCAATGCAATAATGTGTCACACTATTTCAGCCAGCCAGGAAATACTTTACAGATGGAATAAAGTGATGCCAGCAAGATCACATAATATGACTAAATTAAACCAAAGCAAACCGTCACTGTATTTTTTCCTCAAATTCTTTTTTTTCTTTTTAAAGTCTTGCCACCATTCAAACTCCCTTTCTCCCTTTCAGCAAAAAAGTTGTCAGAAGCCAACCAGTGTGTCCAATGACAGCATAAAAGCCAAACTACAGAAAATGGAGAGGGTGTATGCCTACTTAAACAATATGGAAACGGGGGTTGATAAAATGAGTGGAAAGTCACTCTTCATCATTTGACTCAACTATTTAGTTCTCTCTCATCTTTTTTTCCCTCAGATTGCTAATGCTAAACTACAGGGCTGTACTTGGCATACAACTTGATAAAGTAGCCTGTCTTCGTTAAACTAACTTGCTTCCTAAGCAAATGTAGGCAACAAATCTTGTGAATTTTTAAACTGCAGTTAATATTTTTCAGCCATTTAAGATATCAACATCTGAGTATGCCCTCTTAAGTATGTGGTGTTTTTTCAGCCCCAAGTAGATGATTAAAAAAATAATTTTTCCAAATATACAAGTTAACATCCATTGCACAGACACATGACCTTGAATATGAGTCAAAGATGATTCTATATTCCTTCTGCGTGTAATTGAAGAGTTCCCATTGAGACTGGATAGGACCAGTAAATTCAGAGAGGAACTGTTGTCAAAATTAACCCGTGCCAAACTGACCTTAAAAGGAACATCTTGTCATCTAAACCTCTAAAATAGAGCTTGTTACTGTGACAGTTACATCTCAATCTCATGCATGCATTTTGCAACAATCATGCAGTTATCCCTAGTTTTCTTCTTCATATGCTTCCTGATAGGCAGAAATTCATGGTCCATCAGAAGAAAATTCTTGTTTTGCCATTTTTCACAACTTCAAAGCACCCCAGGAAGATTTGATTCTAAGTGTTTTTATAAACCTAAAAATTGTTGCATCAGAATTTTTCCTCCAAAATTAGGTTCCTATATTTGTCCACATCAACCACTCACAGGTACTAAATTCAGCTACATTATTTTCCTCTTTTCAGTAGCTGTACTGCCTGCAACTGCAGGTTAAACATAAAGATTGATTTAGTTTTATTTTATATATTTGGCAAAGATATTCCACAGAGTTTTTTATAGATAGAATTTTAATTACCTGGGAGGGACTGTGGGGAGATTTCTTGAACTGCTGGTGTTTTGGATTCAGCAGGCCATACTCCAGTTTCATTCTTAGCTAAAGGGAAAAAACATTAGAGAGTAATTACAAAATTTTATCTGCTCTGTTCTACTTAGTGTTTCTGTCCCACTTCCCTTTGCTGAAGTATATCAACATGGATAAATGTGGAGAGCTTATTACAACCTTTGGGAATCAATGAACTTCCACTGAACAATCAATACAAGCACCTATTTAGCCATGTTAAATGCACACATTTTTGGTATTGTTTTGTTCACTGGAAGATTCCTTCAAAATAAAATTCACAGCAAGGAATTTAATGCCTTAGGAATCTTTACTTTCACAGTGCAAAATAGTTTTTAGTGGTTTTCCTTTGTCTATCGTTTGATCATTAACACTGAAAATGACTGAAGAGGGGAGATTTAGGCTGAACATTAGGAAGAAAGAATTTCCTATGAGGGTGGTGAGATACTGGAACAGGTTGGCCAAGGACGTTGTGGCTGCCCCATCCTTGGAAGTGTTCAAGGCCAGGATGGATGGGGCGTTGAGCAACCTGGTGTCCCTGCCCATGCTGGTTGGAACCAGAGTCCCTTCCAACCCCAGCCATTCTCTGATTCTATGAAAAGTATGGGGTATGAAAAACAGATTTGTCAAAATATGGTCTACTGAGTTTTAATGGTATTTCTGTTAATTGCACATCAAATATGTATCTACCATTACCAGCTAGTAACACCTTGTTGTCTATGCTTGTTGTTCAAAGAAAATATTAGTAATCAAGTTAATGAGGTCATTACTTGTATCATCATGACTGAAAACTAGTAATGCACTGTAATGTAAATACTACAATTAAGCTTTTCCACTTAGCTTTGATTTTCAGTAGCTGAAGATGACATTAGTATTTGTCTTTCAGTTGCTGGTAAATATGTAAGATAGTAATATTTAAGGAACTCAGCCTCCATTAAAACATATTAATACTCAAACACAATCAAATATTGATGTATTGTTTAGCTCTACCCTTACAAGTAAACATGATCCTAACAGGAACAAGCACTGCTCTTTTCTCACTGCAAAGCAAGCCAATCTCTGAATATACTGTGGCCAGAAATGTAGTAACAGAATAAATTAAACAAAGCAGAAATAAAAAAGGGAAAAAAATCTGACCCAGTTTTTTTGAGTTCAAATTAAGTACTAAGACTAGCCAAGCCAAAAGTCATCAGCTCCAAAACTCTACTCAAGGGATCTGTGAAAGATGCACTGGAGGCATTACTAAGGTTTTTTAAGATAGCTGGATTTCTCACAATTATGCTGTTCATAGATGATATCCTACTTTACAGATCTTCAACAAAAGCCTCAATCTTTTTCCCTCTGGTTTCAAATCTGTTCTGAAATGTTCCAATTTCTGGCTACTTTTATTTTAATGTATTTAATTACAGATTATAACTAAGAAGGTATTCAGGAAACAATTTCTCACATATACAGAAGTCAGAATTAATAAAATTCACTGAAAATCTGGGCTTTCAAATAGACACATAAACTTCCATTTTTAAAGATGTATGTTGAAACGCATAACCTGTAAGAAAATTCAAGTTTGTAAATCAAAACCAAACCCCTGTAGACCATAAAAGTGACTGTTTTCCCTGCTTTCCTCTAAGGATCAGAGCTACTGCATATTCTTTTCTATGGCTGCAAATGCCTTAAAAAAACCCAGATGTTTTAAAATAAGTAAATTTATATGAATCCTTACACGTACAAGCTAAGGATTAACTAAACAAATAGGAAAAAATAGAAGGACAAAGAGGGAAAAAAATGGACTTTTCTTGTATAGATGATTACATATGGCTAGACTTCTGGTATTGCACATGAATTACAGGTTTCATTAATTTCTGCTTACCCATTTTTTTCCTAGATGCTTGAGGTAAGTCATCTATTGTCAGGAGAGGAGGAAGTTTCTGCTGAGTTTCATTGAGACCTGGAACAATAAGGTGCACTACGAAGAAAGATTTGACCCATTAATTCCAGAAGAGAGGAAAAATATACAGTCTGCCCTGTGAGATACCTGAGCCTTTGGAAGTTTAGTCTAAGTCTCTCAGAAATTATTTAGTTCTATTCAGTAATCACTCCCGTTTGGTGTTATTTCCCCTTCATACCTACTCACTGTATTACCAGGATTTTGTGATTAATCAAAATTGCAAACAGTTCAATATTGAAGCATGAAACACTGGAGTATTGCAGTATCACAGATGTTTAGATATTCTCTCTGGTGGCCCAAGACTCTTCTGAAGAAATTCTGCAGTGTGAGGGTTGTGACACACTGGACCAGGTTGCCTAGAGAGCCTCTGGAAAAGTTCAGTGTCAGGTTGGATGGGGCTGTAAGCAATCTGCTGTAGTGGGAGGTTCACCATGCTAAGCACTACATGATAAATTTTTTTTAATTTTATTTTGTATGCCAACATTGTATATTTTTAGAGGTCAAACAAGAATGGAAAGCATAAAACTGAATGACTTAAGGGAAGCAGTTATGCCCCAAGGTCTAAGAGCAAGCTCTAATTGCAGAGGTTATAATAAACATCACAATTTCCTAATAGATCAGTACAGGTTTGTTGGTGGTTATTTTGTTGTTTTTCTTTCTTTGTTTGTTTATATTTTTGTTTTGTTTTTATTTAAAAAAACCAAACACCTTAAAGAACAACCCCTGATCTCAGTAAGATCTTTGTCACAGAACTTAACCTGAGCTGTGAAAGAACTTCTTGGCTTAAAAAGTGACAGTGTCTTCTTAAAACCTTTGACAACAAAATTGCCCTATTTCTTTTAGGCTACATCATTGTTGGAACCATCTGTACTGCCACAAAGTATAAAAAATACTGTCTGAACCAGGTGCAAAATGTCCTTTGATATGCAAGGAAAGATCTATCAAGATAAGAAAAAAAAAAAAGTATATACACAGTTCTAATTTTCAGAAAAAGATGAGTAAAAAATAATAAAAGTATCTTATAGTCACCTAATATTGCTCCTGGCAGAGAAGAAATATCTGTAGTTTTTGACTGTGTCCGATTTTGAATAACTGTGGAGACAACACAGAGATATTGGGAAGTCACTTAAAAAATCCAAACATGAAAAAAATCCTCATCTAAGACAAGACTTGACATTCTGAAAATCATACCTCGACTTCATAATTGGAGATGAGGACACCAACATAATCTTTTCTGTTTTCACATTCAGTTTAAAAGACTGTAAACTCTGTTTCCTCCACATCTCTTAGCTGTCCTCTGGCATACCAGTTTTATATTCTTGGTGAGAAATGACATTCTATGCTTATATTTATATAGGGCCAAATAAAGGCCCCTGCATTACCCTGCCATTTAGAAGTGTTCAAAAAAAAAGATGCATGTGATTAAATGCCAGTACAGTTGTGTTTTGATGATAATTACCATATTTTCTTTCACACCACCCTTCATTGTTTCTTGTCCCTAAACTGTGACCTAGGCAAAACTTTCTTGATTTTTTTAAACTTAGAATTATTTGCAAAAAAATTTGTTAGCAACTTTTAATCTTTTAATCTGCAGCTCATTTTCTATCAGCTATCTTCATTAATTTTCAAAGATTACAGTATTATACTACCTCTCACTACTAGTGAGAAAAAAGTTTTTCTAAAGGGCAGTATGTTTAAGTCTACTGCAGCTCTCTCTCTCTGCTGGCCAAGGAAAGAAGGTGAAGAGAGTCTAAGTCAATTACTTAGCTAAAGATACCCACAAAAAACTATGGTAGGATCAAACTTATCCATACTGCTGCCTTTCATGCCTGACAATCTATGCACAGCTGGAATATCGACATACCCAGACAATCCAGTTAAAAAAGAATGGATACTAGCAAGAAGCAGAACTCACTGGTATTCATTCAATGACTGAAGTAAGTAATTGTTTACAATGCAATATAGTAGCTCATTTTATTAACACAGATAGGTAACATTAGTAGTATCTGTAATTAAAAGATACAATAATATATAAGGTTACACCTATTCTAAAAGGAATATTTACATCAGAGTCAGAATTTTTCTTTTTAAGTTACTCTTGCAGAGCATATCAATTAAAATATATTCAGATTTACCTTGTTTGATTATTGTGACAGGGACCAGCTTCTTATTATCACGCAGTGTAAGCTAAGAAAAGAGGGAGAAAAAATTATTGGGATAATTGCCATAACAGTAATTGAACTTTCTTAGTAACAAAAATACAGGGTTCTAAACCAATACTGTGGAGACTGCTTATTCTGTGAAAACCATTACTTTCTGCCACCAAATAAGTGTTTCTCATTGGCATGAACACAGTTTGAAATTAAATATTACCAAGATTTACTTTTCAATTTTGCCTTCTAGTGAAAGAATTGTGTTGAGTTGATCAGCTTTTGAAGTAATACACATGACTAACTAAAGTAGGACAAATTGCATTTATTAGGTGTTCATTTTATCGTACTTCTCATCAGAAGCACTATAATCAAATAAACAGCTTCCAAGATGTAGTGAGCACTCATGTAACTCAACTGCAGAATTTCTAATCTTAATTATTATCAGTCCTTTCACTAGTAAAAGGTCCCTACATTGATCAGAGCATCCTTTCTTTGTTAACAATAATGGATTACTTTAATGACAGAAATATAAATAGGCTAAATACATTAAAATACATTCAAAATATAGTTTTTGCTCAAGAACAAATCATTGACAGGAAACCCATGCTTCACAGATGCTGTAATTTTACTGTTTACTTGTACAAACCTTCAAGTGCTGCATTTGAAAATTACCACTGTGCTGTTGAACCTTTGTTTCTCAGTCTCAAAAAAGTAGGCACTACTGCAGATATTTCTAGGTCTAGTACAATTTACTACTTGGACCGACTATATTCAAAAAGCCACAAATAACTCGGATACACATAAGAGACTCCTCAAGGAAGCATTAGGGACAACCTGTATTTGGTTAAGTTTTGGAAAAGCAGTCATGTTTTCTTTTAGAGTTTAAAAAAAAATAGCTAAGAGTCTTGTTTTTTGCCTAGGACTAAAAAAAAATTAAAAAAATAAAAAAATATCAAGGCCGACCCCACCTTTCAGATTGACATTATGAAATTACAGGAACCTAATCAAAGAGAAGAGGAAATGAATTTCTATTGCATTCTCTCTACCCTACCACCACCCATTGTTTATGAAAGGAAACAGAATGATCATCCCTAGAGCTCTCCTTTTCTTCCCCTCTCTAATTAGTTGTAGCTCATACAGCCCCAAGAGCTTAGTCAAACTTAAGGGATGAACTTGCCAAAAGAAACACAAGCTGATTTGTGACTGATGTTGAAAGGGCAGAATGACTAGATGGACCCATAATGTTGCTTTAACAAACAGTCTTTAAAAACCTTTCCTTACAGAGAGGGCTAGAACCATGCTGATAAGAGCCAGTTGTGTCTTTGGAGGAAAACAAGGCACAAACAAAGCTTGGCACTCATTCTGGCTTTGCACTGATGATGCGACTGCACTACTGAAACGTACCCCACCTAATCCTGTGGAAACTGCAGTAGTAAAGTTAACGTAGGTGTTGGCCACTGTCTGCTTCCCAGCCTTAGTTTTATGGCTTCTTGCACCATTAAAGTGAAAATGATAAGAGAATTTTTAGAATAATCTGTGGAATGAATTAAAGATATTTCTGTGGAGCGTGATAAAGCAGTATTGTGCTGGACCTAAGCCCTGTGAGGCTGACTAAAAAGACTGCATCTTGGCTTTGGTCCTCCTTTCATGCTTAAGCTGTGCAAATATTTGGAAAACTGTTTTAGCTCACTTTCTCAGGACTTCTCTTGCATAAATAGAATCCCTACTTCCACAGAAGTGGCATAATAGAGTCAGGGTCCTGGCACACAGCATTTGTTAAGAGGAGAAGCTCAAGAGAAAGGAGCTCAATTTGCACTCCTGATACCAGACTAAAATCTCTGGTCTTGGGCTGTCACGTGTAACTTTAGAGATGCGTAGGGGACCACTGGGAAGAACAGTAAAGCTGATTTTACCAAAAACATAATGAGATTAGCATCTTCCTGAATATCTTTTCAACTGGCTCATATTACTCACAGATAAAATATTTCCTCTTGAATGTGATACATGACTGCTTCCAGTACCCTAAGCATTATACTTCTCTAACTTTGTATGTAGTGCTATAATGAAAGTATTTCTGTCTTAAATGAATACCTAATTATTCCTATGTGAAAGCATATGTAACGGACTGTAGTTTGATTCCTGAACGAAATCCAAGTCTGATAGTTACAGACAGTTGTATTGTACAATATGTACAATATGAACACAGCTTAAAAAGGGACAAACAAATTTTAATGCTTAGAATCCATACATGGAAACCATCATCTTCACCTTTGTTAAAAGAATCAGTCTATGTAATAATCTTAGCTATAGTTCTCAATTATTTCATCAACCCACACATACAAATGCTTCTCCACACAGTTACCTAGTCTTAGATTTAGCAGATTATTTCTATTGGCAATGTGTGGCTGTAGTGTCTTTGTCACTTCAAAAGAGAAGCAAAATTTGACCACAAAAATTACAAATCTGGTATAAAAAAGACTGTTTTGCATACCTGTGTTTGGGAATTAGGTACCAACTTGTACATATTCTGGAGCTGCCCGTTTATTTTTTTACCTGATTTGACAGAGAGAAATAAATGCACAGAATTACTTTTTGTTTTGTCCAAGGCAGAGCAAACAAAATTTATTCTCCTTTTTCAATAGCTAAGGAAATTAGGAGGCTTAATTACAAGGTAACTGTTACATGTAACAGTTTTGTTTGGTCCTGTATCTCCAGATTAATTATTCCATCTGCAGACCTTCCTCTTCACATTTTGACAGAGAGGAAATTAAATGTAGTCTTCTACAGCAGGGGTAAATGAGCTGAAGTGGTCTTAGGGAGTTCCTAAGGAGAAGTTAGAGGTACCTAAGAGGATTCTATAAAAAAATTAATATAGCTACAACACTAATACGTGAGGAAAAAATCTGAAAGAGGAATTTCTGCGTCTCATCTGTCAGGCTGGTACTATGACTGGCTAAAAGCAGTATGCTTCAATGTCTCCAATAATCATCTGATTTTTAAGTGTGCTGTTCTAAAAGAAATACACTGTTAGCACTGGCAACACAGAGCATGCATATCACTTCTCTTTGGGTTGTACATGGTTTCCTGTATCTCGGCATATGAACAAAGTAATCAAGAGAGTCAATCTCTGATTTTTTTTTTCTTAGGTTTTCCCTCTTAGTTTCTCAGTACTAGAAGCTTCTTGTGAAGCAGCTGTTAAGCACAGAGGACATACAGTTCCTAACTAACACCTTTTATATTCAAGCATGATGTTTCAAGCTTTGTCTGTATCTTCTGCCTTTAGAATTCTCTAATCCATTTGTGGCAAAAGGCTCCTGTGTAAACAAGAGCCAAGCTAAAAGTTATATGCCTTCACAATTCCATTTGAAACTGATAAGCAATAGAAAAAAAATCAACTATAAAGAAGTATCAGTTGAGAGACATTTAAGATGACATGCTACCCCCCCCAGAAATCTTTCAAAGTGCTTGATACTTCTCAGGAACAGGACCTACTATTGGCCTATATACAAGGGAAAATTGACAAAACTTTCTGAGTGACTTCATGAGGAAAATCACATTAAGATGGACAGAAATAACCTCCTTTCATCTCTTTTGATAAATTTTGGTTTAATAAATGTTGAACATTTGCCATGCCTTTTATGTTTTCCTGAAACCCTAAATTAAAACCAGATTTTCTTCCCAACCCTTCGCAACATGTTTAGTACACAAAAAATATTTGGCCTGTGGATCCAAAAAATGGAAAAACATTCAACAATTCAGAAAATTTCATTTTACAATAATTTACATATTTTTCAGTAAGGAAAGAAAATTTGCAGTGAAGGATTTTTGGTTTAGGTTAGATGCTTTTTAATACATAAAAAGACTTCAAGTTGCTACAAGACTAAGTTAAAACAAAAAAATAAAGGGGCATTTGTGCTGATCAGTAAACTCCTATGCAGACATGGTTATAAACCTGTAACAAATGATCACTCTCTCTTTACTGCCCACAGTTTCTGTACCTACCTACTATGCACTGACAATACAAAAAGCTTGAATCTAAAGGTGTTGTCCAGTTCCCAGCTACAAGCTACTTTAGTTTCTTTTTTAGGAGAAGACTACTACCATTCTCCACCTTAAGGTCATGGTATGACAGTGGCATTCTGGGCTGCTAAAATGACTCTACAGGAACTGGGAAGGTACCTCAAAGTTACAGCATTCTAATTCATGATCAAGGCCAGCAAAGTCATGAGGCCATGTAAGGCCTTTTGCAGTGACTGAGAGACCAGCCAGGGATGACATGTACTGCCTCCATGAAAATCCAAACAAAAGAATTCATAATAACATATGCTTCAAAAACAATTTATAGATGCTCTTGACAGAAAATCAGCTTGAAATTCAACTTTTCAGCAAAATCATAAGGGGCTCATTGTGACTAAAGCTGAATAGCAAGGGTCTCGCCTAATTTGTAACCAACTTGAAAATAAATGCAGATATAAAATAAGACTCAAACAAGGTTATACTTTCCATCAACTTACTATGCAAGGAACAAGGAAAAACTTGGAATCCAGTCAGAAGTATAAATGTTCATACCCAGCACTTTATGTATATCTAAATTAATCACTGCTGGATCTCTAGCAACCTGCAACAGATCCTTTATTATTTACAATGAGAAGAGAACAAGCTGTAGAAGGGTAGGTGGCAGCTTTTCAAGCACAAACTATTTCTACTTTCACCTCTCTAAAAGAATTTGTAAGGAGCACAAAGAATAGTATTCAAACAACAAAAATCTGCCCAGAAACCTACTTCAAGTAATACCACAAGATATAAAAAATACTGTCAAATTGAGTAGCTACTTGATTAATTATTGTCACATACTTACTAGAGAGAACTGTCTTATGATTGAAAGTCTTGCTCCAAACACTATCATCTACATTGTCTTTAACTCCAAACTCGTAAAGTGTGTTTGGCTTCAGATTGTCCACCACTGTCTCTGTAACTGGGCAGAGCTGAAAAACCCATTTCTTGTCTTTACCCTTTTCTCTGTAGCGAACTGTATAGAACCTGTTCAAAGAAAAACAAAACAGAAAGCATAAACATTTTTATTGACAAAGAAAATCTCTGCAGCCATTTTCATTAGGAATTACCAAAATTATTTCTATCCACCATTGTTTTTATTCTATCTGGCCCCTTATGGTTACCAAGTATCAGTAAAGTTAGTATATCTCCCCTGCAAATGTATTGCTAAGCCCAGTTACCTCCTACACACATGTTCCTCATCATACAGACCCTGATATCAGGAGTATTATTACATAAATAGCAAAATAATAATCTCCTTATTTATAACCAAATGTGTGTGTGGTTCTCATCACAAACTGCTAGCTCATTTTGCAGGCAGTTTCTGTGATTCTGACCTATGCCAGAACTAGTCAACTAAATCACGAGTCTATTAGTCAGGAAGACTTGATGAATTTCTCAAAGTATTCTATATCTATATCTGTCCCGAGGAAGCTGTTCCCCTCAAAATTAGTCCAAAAATAATCTCAAGGGAAAACCAGTAATAGTTGACATTTACAAAATACATTCCTCATTCAGTGATCCCATTGATATATTGCTCACACTTCAAACAAGTAAACCAAGACATAACTTTTGGTAGTTTACACCAATAACATGATGAATGCTAAAAGATTATGAAATTTAAAAAAATTTGTGCAGCACCACCCTGAAGAAGTCTGATGTCAATGCTAACCACTATAGAACAACGCAACACAAATGGTGAGTTATGGAACAAGAATCCCACTGCCTTCTACTGTCTCATTTTCAATTTTTGTGTATTTATGTGCATCACTGCCAGAATGGGACAGGGTTTTCTATCAATTCTGTTCATTCTCAGGAAGATTTAGTAATTTTAAAACACAAGTCTTACTGAAAACTGTTACAGATGACATAAAATTATATCTATTGTCCATAGTCATCTAACCTTTCTATCAGCTGAACATGGATTTGTTCCATCCTGTTATATTTTTTCAGACTTCAATCCAACAAATCCAGGCTATAAAATAAACACAACTCTAAAGCCCCAGGTACATGCTTGAGAATAATTCAGAAGCAAAAAAAAAAAAAAAGAAATTTGGATTGTGATATTTAATACAGATATCATGTAGGAAAATATGAGAGAAAGGAAGTGAAAATAAAACAACAAAAGGTCTTTAATCAGCTGAAAAGATATCAGGTTGTAAAGTCCAGATTAAAATGGCTTAATGGGCCACATATAACACTGCCAATGTATAAAGCTCATTTTGCCAAAGTTACAGAAGAGCACTTCCAGAGTACAGTGTATGTGAAAGATGACTGTGGAGTATAGAGAAATTCCTACTTCATTATTAAAACACAACCTAACACCATGCACGTGCCAATTATAGAAATTATATTCATACACACAGATTCACTTCATTTACACATTTTATCTCATAATTGTGAAATTTGTTTTCTTGTCACCAAAAAGATAGGTTCTCCTGTTTAAGTTGCTATATTTAGCTCATTCAGATATTCCACCAAGTTACAAAATTAGTATTTGTATTGGCTCACATAACTCTTTTTATTATATGCACTAGTTGGCCTTCAAAACAAGTCATAGTCTAACCCAAACCTTGGAAAGGAAAGATAGCAAGTAGTAAATATCTTCTCTCTTCTTATTGATTCATGAAGTATGAAGGAATAATTTACATCTTTACTTCTGTGATCTACTTGAATTTCATGCAAGTTTTAACAGTGGGACTAACAGAGGTTTTTAACAAGAATTGATGACAACATTAAGAAGAGGAAAATTTCCTTCATCCTCTTAATCCTTTCATACATAATCACACAGACATTAACAAGTAAGGAAAGCTTACTTGAAATCTCTGGCACTGTCTTGCAAAGGATATAACAGAAATAAACAAACCCCACCTGCAATATAAATGCGTCCTGCTGGACCCCATATAGTATTTTGGCAAAGATTTAGAATAGGTATAAATAGATATGTGATCAAAGTGTGAATTAAAAGTGCAAGTAATTACTTTCCTCCCACATTGCCTGAAAGAGGAAATTCCATTTTTCATCTTCATACTTATCTTTTCCTACCTCTTTTATTTGAATGTTGTACAAATGAAGTTGTTGCATGTGATGAAAAAAAACATTATGATGATTCATTTCAGTTATTTAACAGTCTAAATGAATAGCTGAATCAGAAATGAGGAGAAAAAAATTCACCAAAAACTTGTTCATAGTGAAAAGACTTTTAAGTGGCTGCTCCCACTTGTGCCTTCTGTAGAAAATGTTTTTTAATACTGTCTCCACACCTGCAAACTCCTTCTCCATAACATGAGTTAAAATAGAGAACATTTGCATGTCAAAAGCCATCTTTCACTAAAATTCAAGACTATTAAAAATATAAGAGGATTTTCATAGTTGTGCCAAACATTACATTAGAAATAGAAACACATAGTATAAAAGAAATGTGATCTTAACTCCGAGATTTCCAAGCTGGTAAAAACTTCACTAAGGGTGTAATTATTTCAGTGGAAACTTGCCACAATAAGAACTAAAAACACTGTAATGAAAGAATTTCAATAAAAAGTAATCAAAGTTAAGCTCCAATTAACAAGTCACAATCATTTGAGCATCAAGAATATCCAAATCATAAATAACGTGCACCTCTGGGGAAATGCTATCATTTGTTTATAGAGTATGAATTCAGAAATGCTGAGTTTTGTCATTCATGAACAACAATTCATTGTTAAACGAGAGGAACAAGCTGCCAAACACAGTACAATTCCAGTGCCTGGGTGAGAACATTCCATGGAGTAAATTTTGTCATTTTCATTTCTTCCTTTTTCAAACCCTCCTTCTAGAACATAATACCTAACAATCAACCCATGTAATTAAAGACACAAGAAAGCAGGAAAAGCCAGACACAACTCACAGACATTCATCCCTTTGTGGCAGTGACATAGACACACAACAGTCCTGTAGCCATATACATGTATCAGAATCTGCAACACTGCTTCTTAAGCACTGCAAACACTTAGAGAATTCCAATTTAGATTCCTCCCAAAAATTAAAGGCAGGATGAAATGGAGTACAGCCACACTCATAGAGAGGGGAAAAGTACTCTATACAGAAGGGGAAAGTACCCTATACTGCTTCTCAGATAAAACACTTCCCATCCCCTCTGTGATTTAAGAATATGAAAAACTAATTGAATATTGAAGGTTCCTAAAAGCTATCATGAAAATAATACACTATTCAACTAAAGTGTACTTGCAACAGCCCCAGGAATACTACTCACAGTTGTGAATGCTAGTTTGATATTTCAAGCAAGGAGGTGGCATATCTAGTTACACTGGGTTAGCAAAAAAAAGACATGGCAATATTTAACTGCTTTTAATTTTGATTCTTTGTTTTGTTGGGGGATATGGAAAGGGTACATTTTATCAGAACAATGTTGATTGAATAGCCCATGTATTTGTATTTACAACAAATACTAATCAAATATTTCAGGGTTCACTTCTTTTCCAGCTAGCAGTCTAAAAAATTACTAGAGCACTTTTTAAGCTCCATAATAATTACTCTCTCTCCCTTCATCCCTCTGCAGGAGGCCCTGTTTCACTCATTAGAAGATACCTCCAATCAAACAACCATGGGGACTGTAGAGAAATTTTACCTCCTTCCTTTTCACTGAACAATAGGAAAGATTAATAAACCCTAACAATTTAAACAGAAGGTGTCATGAGCAAATAAGGGGTAATTTTCTACTCAGAGTTAACTGCTCTAATAAATATTTACAATATTCTGACTTCACTTGCCTCCACCTGTGTTGCACACAAAATGTGAAACAATCGCAGGAATAAAAGTAGGAAAACTGATCCCATCATTTAAAGGAAGGCACAAGAGTACATTATTGGTCTCTAGGCCAACCACTACAGTGCTCACTATATCTGCAAAGTCTATGGAAATGGCTATCAGCCTGATACAAAAAGATATTTCCGTCCTTTCTATGTTCAATAAACATAACATTTTTCTAAACTCCACAAGGCAACAGTGAAACCTTTCCTTTCTCATCTTAGAGCTAGCCTTCCTCTTACATAAGAAATCAAAATATGATGACCATTTTAACAAAGCAGTCCACAGATTTTTTATTTTTGTTTTGAAATTAAAATCATGCTCGCAGCTTCTAAGATGGATAGGCAAAATACTGGGTTTTAGTATATCAGTATGAATGACACTGTCTTGCCAAGAATTTCAGCTCTATTTTTCCAACTGTTATCTGAACCTCTTTTCAGCCAGATTCCCAGAAAATGCTTGTATAGTCAATGTTTGGGCACAAACAAATAGATACTGGAAATCCTATAAGGCAGATGGCTTCATGAGATATCCAGATTAGGTCAGTTTGTATAAATAACATGGGTGTATCTGGAACCATATTCAAACCAAAACTCCAAACAATTTAATCATGTCTATTTTAGTCACACTTAACACTAAACAAAAAATTAAGCCTTGGAGATATAAGAACATTCCTGCTCTGTGCTTTTGTGTTTCCGTAGACAAAAGTTTTGAAAAATTATTGCACTTTCATGCACAGGAATTTAATCAGACTTTTAAAAAAATACTTTAGCATATGCATATATTTATTTGTTTGTTTATAGTTAAACTTTATTAGAAGAACAGCATTAAAAAGTATCAGAAAATAATAAAAATAATAATTTGAACTACAGTTTTTCAGATACTGTTTCACAGATTATCATATGAAGTTGATTACATTGTTTCCTTTTTGTTGCCAAGGTTACATTAAAGTAAAAAACACTGACATGTATAAAAAGATGGAAAGAGGTACATCCCCTGTGGCTATCAGTTAAGTTTGCAAAGCACTTTCTAATTTAGTTTTCACTTTCACCTGATCACTAACATTCACTTTTTCACTTTGTTTTCTGGTATAATGACTATAAATAGTTAGAGGCTCTGAAGAATGAGAGGCAAATCTCACTAGCAAATCTCTCCATGTTTATACAAGCTTTCAGCATATACTCCTACAGCAGGAACTCATAAGCATCTGAAACTCAGAAAATTTATTTGCTGGAGATTGTTTTCCTGAAGTAATCCTGATAAGTTTAAAAACAATTTCTGTGACATTTACATTACAAAGCATGGCTAAATTGCAGATCTGTAGGTTCATAGATAGGCATACAAGGAGATGCATGCATATATCTTTCTGAATTTAGGTTTTAAAAACTCTAATTCTTTGTGCTGTACAACGTAGAGTAAGTGCAGATCCTTCTCTGGTTTTTACTCTCTGTTTATTTTTCTTATTTGTTTTCTTTGGTTGGTGTTTTTTGTTTGTTTTTTTTTTAAAGCACCAGATGAAATTAAATAAAACTATTGCAAATATGACACCAAGACATACAAATCAGAATAAAACAAATATAAACAATATAAATGTGAATTCATTGAAGTTCCCAACTGAGATATATTTCAAACCCACACCTACAGGTTTTATATTTCTATTTCACACGTATTTGAAAACATGCTTGGTTTTCTATCCAAACCTCTTGATACAGTAAAATACAGTATTCTATGTACAAACCCTATTTTTGTCTTGCATGGGAAAACCATTTTCTGTTCCTTCTCCCAGTTGCCCCTGTCCAAACATCTAAGGTCAAACTCTGCTTTTTTCAACCCTCTGTTCCATTTTGGGATCCATGGAGTCAAAGGAAAGGCAATGAAAAGTCTATGCAATAGTCTATACACCCTTTTTCACATCTAGATGGACACTAAACATAGCCCCAGTACATGAATTATGACAGATCTATCCACTAATAGTTGTTGGAACACTGAAAGGCAGGGAAGAAACAAGTCTCTCTGCCCTCTTGGAAATACAAAAAGAACTGATCATGACTGTGCAGCAGGTTATCACAACTTTGCCATCCTCTCTCATTAACTACCTCATACTGATGTCAGAAAACAGATACTAAGAAAGCAAACTCCACACCGCTGGTGGATCCTCCCTGGTGTTATGTAATTTTCACATACATAAAACTAATTGTTTAGTGTATTTTACTTGGGTATTTTTGGTTTGGTTTGGTTTGGTTTTTTGCTTGTTTTGGCTTGCTTTGCTTTGCATTCTAGGGCTGAGGTTCTCACCAAAGGTGATAACCATTTTAAGGAGGCTTAAAGATTTCACTTTACAAAGAACTTTGGTCCACTTAAATGGCAGTGATTATCTTTGCTTCCACATAGAATTAGCATTACCTTGCAGAAAATATGAAGCACTCTCTTGGTTTATGCTTTTAATCTCTAGTGAGTGGAACAATTGAATGGCTTACTAAAAAATGGCATGGAAACTTTTTCTTCACTTGAGTGAAAACCACTTTGTAGGTACAGAACAACATGTGCCCCCAGTAAGCAAGTAATAATTTCACTGAAGTGATTAAAGATACCAATACTTTTTGAGATTGTGGCATCTCTTTTTCAAAATTTGTTTGCTCACAAATAAAGATCTTCTGAGGAATATCCCACTGAGGTCAGATACATACTAGACAAAATCTTGGTCAACAGATCCATACTGTTCCATATGGTATTCACCTTCTGAGTAATGTTCAATTAACTTATATTATGCAGTATTTATACAGAAGTCTAATGTCGATCTGGAGATTGTAAAATCTGAGGCTGAGACCAGTGACTCAATTTCAGGTCATACAGCATTACAAATCTGAAACTCAGGGGGATATGAAGCACCAGAACTGAGTTAGGAGGTCATAACTGCCACATAAGGCCAATGCCAAAGATTAGAGTTTAGTCACTATACAACAATCTTGAAGATGATTAAACAGTACATTTCAACGTGTCACAGTAAGGAGAATATGCCAGATGAATTAGGATCAAGTAAGTGAAGGAGACCACCCCTGCAATAGATAAAACTGTTAATTAGTCCATTATCTGATTTTAAGTCTTGTACATGGTGCTAACTTACTAAAGATGGGCTACTTTCTTTTTTTTTCCTTATCATACATTATCTATTATCAATCAAATTATCATATATGAATAAATTGTCTTCCATACACATACTAGAAATATATTTGAATCCAACCTCTGCTTGGAATTACAGAAACACAGCATGGTCATATGGCGAACTGTTCTTTTTGTTTATACAAATCACAAGCATTTTGGTGCAGTAAAGGTAAACAAAATAAGAGCATTTTAGAATTTTTTTCATTCACTTCACTGCTATGCTTAACTGCAAAATAGGATTCTGTTCATAGACATAAACCCATACTTTGATATGACCATTTACAAGCTGATTTTAGAGTTTGTAAACTAGCAACCCGTGAGTGTCAGTATATCTTCAGAATTGAAGTAGATGGGGATATTCAAACAAAATTAACAATACAACACTTACAAGCGAGTCCTTTCATGGGGGTAAAAGGGAAATATATAGATGATACTTTAGCACAACCTGACAGAACTTTACTAAAATGGGGGGGGGGGGGGGGGGGCTCGTTAAAAGTAAAGACCTGAGAGGAATCAGCTAACAAGACTAAGCAACACTTAAATAAAGTACCAGAAATTTGGTAGATGCATACCATGACTTGACACAAAGACATGGTAAAGATAAGTCTCTCATAGTAGAGATGCAAACATACAGAATATATTCTAAACATAGCAAGACACCAATAGCACTGTACTAACTGAAAAATATTACATACTTAAGGAGCTTATAGAACCTTTGAGTCAATTTCAATGATTTCTATAACTGCAGCAGGTTAATTTTACTGATCTGCCAAGAGCTGCCTACAATGTAATAGCACACTTCACTGAGAAGCTATGCAGCACTATGTTTTCTCTTGAAACTTCTACTTTGTGAGTATTACTGAGCTCCCCACCTACTGTACCAATCATTAACTAATGACAGCCAAACAATATTGTTATAGTACAAGATATCTTCTTTTACTCACAACAAAAATTTAATTAAAGCTGTATTGTATCCACATCAAGAAAGTCATGCAGTGAGGTAAGACCAAATACAGGAAAAAAAAATCATTAAAACAAGGCATCATTCATCTACTAAGGTACAATAAAGGACTTATTTATTTATTTTTGTCCAACTTTAAACCAATATATTCCCTATGATTAAACAAAGTTTCTTTCAACCCCTTCAATTACAAATGGCTAAGGCCATTGGTTTAAAAATTTCGAAGTATCTAGTGTGTAATAGCAAGATTCATACTTCAGCATGTATAAATTTGCATTCAAGACAAGTAAAGACTTGCAAAGCACTGATTTAAATAAAGGAGGAAACTTACTTCACATTCAGAACTATTGCTTCCAACTTTCCTGTTTGTACTATCAAACTTATTTCAACCACACCAGACACTGATTTAACCACTGAATAATCATCAACACCATAAAAAAAAAAAAATCAAAACAAAACAGGTTTCCATGATGTTACCTGTCACTAGCACAGTTACTTGTTGCTGTCCAGTCATGTTGAGGGTTGACTAGGATGCCCCAAGAGAGGAACACAGAGGTTGGGGTGAGAGTGCCAACTACCAGCTGCAGAGGCTTTTGAGTCTTGTTCCGACCTACATAAGGAAACAAAAAACTTTTTATAAAAAGGAAAGAGACAGTGTCTGTAATCTGTGCATTGGCTTGCTGAGGCAAGTGAAATATCTGCAAGGAAGGGAGAATGCACCTTCTCTGAAGCCAGCTGAGCATGAGCAGAGGAAAGAAGTGCAGAATGAAGTTGAAATTAAGGAAGGGAGGATGTAGCTAGCAGGTAGCAGCAGCACAGATTAGGAGACTGCTTTAGAAAGCAAGAATCAGACATACAAGCCTCAAAAAGACTATTTTTTTAGGTCCCTCAGGACTTGCACAGCATGTATTTCAATGTAGGAAGAAACTGGAAGACTTCGCTTTGAGACTTGTAGATCTAAGCTAAACATAAAGGGATTCTTGCCATTATTTGGTGGGTAGGAGGGAACTTTATTTACTAAGCTGTTTCATTTTTGTCTTATTGTAAATTCTCTTTATTTCTCCTTTTTCAGTCTATGTTCCAGTTAAACCTAGTTTGTATACATGAACAGTGGGTGTTTTTTTGGTATGCTTAACATGAGAATACACTATACACAGATCAACTTCAGAGATCTGGCTGTCTTGGACTGCATCAATGATGGTGTTACACAGAGTTCTGGACATTAAGAATCCTCTTTGCATCTGATAGAAATAGGAATATCTTGGCAGGATCATTAGTAATGCTGCAATTATGTCAATAGATAACTCACAGTTTTTATATCATTCTTTTTCAACTGTAAAATAAAATCTACAAAAATTCAGCTGATTTTAGTGTAGGAAAATCTGAATCCTATGTAGGGGCATTTTTCTCTTTTGACCACCTGCTACATTCAAAATGTTCAGCTTTCACATGACTTAACTTTAACTTTGTTATGAATGAAGTAGCACAACTCTAACGTGGAGAAAGAACTTTTTAAAAATAAATTTTAGAAGTTAATATTTCAAAATGAAATTATTTAGAGCAACTACTTTGAAGCTGTAGTGTGTGGATTGTTACAAGCCCATGGAGAATCTTTGGTGTTGAAAGACAGTTAAAGGAACTTCCCATATTCTTTACATGACATTACATACTTGAAAAATCTGAAAAATCTGTATATCCTCAAAATTTACAGATGACCACTAATTATCAAAAAAATTATAAAACACTGGTTTAAGGTCTGCGTTTCACTATTATGGAAATACATAAATGGACTACAGTTCTTTTCATGCCTTTTGAACTCTAATATCTCTTCACTTCACAAGCCCCAATGAAAGTCTGCTTTGTACTTTCAACCAATGCACATGTGTGCATTTAGAAATCTTAGCTGTGTGGGGTTTTACTGTATTGATGAATACATTGTCACAAAAATGCCAAAAATAAACAAAACCCCTCTCTACCCTTAAGAAGCATGACATACTTTGAAATACTCCCTACAGAGGCAAACATCTGAATAATTCCCTTGTTCTCTGGATCACTTTCTACAGTCTTTCTCCTTTTTTAAAGGAAAACTTAAACAATTTGATCACTCACCAACCTACCTGGCAAATCTGCTACCCATAGCAAAAGCCCTTTCTTGACCACTTTTTGAGAAAAAAAGAATTTTAAGGAAAAGAAAAACAAACTTTCATATAACTTGAAATCTTTCTGGTTTTAGGGAGGAACTACCTATGATTTTGATTATGACTCTTACTATACCATTAGGTCCCACTTAAATACTGGAGTGGTGTAAAACCAGGAATTACCTTGGTATCGGTCATTTATGTTGAACTATATCAATTTAAACCATGCAACTTCTGTGTATGAATTTCAGTTGGAATTACAGTGTATCTTCTAGAAATGTAAACATCCATCATTTGTAAATTTAAAATAGTAGCAAGTCAGACTCCAGCACAGTTCTTGGTAATGTGTCCTGTTTAATTGCTCTCACTACTTTATATAGACTTGCCATATATCAGGCTAGAGCTATACCATCTGCTGTTTTACACTTTGTCTGCTGAATTGAAAACTCAATTATCTGAATCTTTTCCACAAATCAGTTTCTGTAGACTGAAAATACAGAAATTAATTATGTTCAAACAGTGTGTTCAGCTTTTTTTTATTTGCTTTGTGGTTTTTCACACTTGTATGTTGCATCTGAAAGATAAACCACTATTCAAAATCCTGTCTGACATAGTTTTACGTCTGGCCAAGAGCAAGAAGAAATTAATTCCAAGCATTTACGAGGAAACAGAAAAAAATATAAATATCTCAAACTATAAACAGATACATATGCACTATGAGTTAATTCTTTGCAGCAGGCCAGTGATCCTGAGAGTCATCTCCATATTAAAGTAAGGAATTAAAACATAACAGTACTAATGACTTTATTAAGGTAATACAGAAAGTCTTTGTAACAGGCAAGAATCAAACTCAGA
This sequence comes from Heliangelus exortis, assembly GCF_036169615.1. Taxonomy (NCBI): domain Eukaryota; kingdom Metazoa; phylum Chordata; class Aves; order Apodiformes; family Trochilidae; genus Heliangelus; species Heliangelus exortis. The sequence goes on along the minus strand of NC_092422.1, from coordinate 111,429,280 downwards.
ATTCTGCTCTACTATGTATAACTTAAGCTAGAAACATCCCTCTTTCCATAACACCCTTCATCAGTAAACTTAGAAGTAGTATTGTTTTATAGATATATATGTATAAACACAAAAGTTACTATTTCCAATGAGAAATGAAGAACATTAACATGTCCATGGATTAAGAAATCCTTAGTAGTAGTATTTTGGGAATAGTAACATTTACCATTTCTGCAGGCACTTGTTACCTCTTTAAACATTAGAAATTAGTAATCTTAAGTTCAATTCTCATTTGCAAGAACTTTTTACAAGAAGAATTATTAGGTACTTCTTCACATTTTGAACACCAAATGCGCAATTAATTACTGGCCAATTACATAATCATCCATGTCATACATGAACAGTTATAAATATCTTTAACCACTTTAAGGTAGAGATGAAGTAATGATAAAATACCTGAACAAGATTTCTTGTTATTTGAAATGCGTGCTGGTCTTACTGAAACCAAATACCGTGGCTCTGCATCTATAAATGAAGGAAGAAGTGATTAGTACAAATATGCTTTTTATGTGAGAAAGGGATTAAACTAATTCATAAGGAAGTCCAATATGCATTGAATGCTTCACACATTATCCAATCTTTGTGATATTTGCTTTATGTTTATACACCAATCATAGAAATACTGGAGCTAATAGGAAAAATAATACAACCATGCACAAAAGATTTGGCAATTCTTTTTGACTGAGACACAACAAATAGATGAACACAGGAGGATAAACGTGTAGCAGTCAATGCAAAAAATACTTTGTTTTTTAAAAGTGAAGAGAAATGAAAACCCAGATGAAGAGGAAGAGGTGATGGCAAAACAGAAAAAGTAAAAAAGGTGAAGACATAAGAGGGCAAAACCTGGAGAATACAGTAAGAGATACCTGCTCTGCTGACAGGAGCTGGAGGAACTTTTCTACAATATTTTCTGTGTTCTGTTTTGGGCTATACACCTCAGTTTTCCCATTTTAAGCAGTTTCCCAGTAAAGAGATAACTGATTGTAAAAATAATATAGAAAAAGCATTGATCATTTAGGAAGAATGTACCCTAGTAGACAAAATCATGCAAGATTTGCACGACTGTCTAGCTTCAGGAAACAATATAACATCAGATATACCTTAGGCAGTCTACACATCTGGTTACTGGTCTGTTTTATAATTAGGTTTACATATTTTTTCCAGAGACTTATGACGAGATTTAACTATTACGTGCTTTGACTGTTTTGAACGCCCTTTATAAAAGTAAAGTTATAACACTTAAGAGCAAGGGACTAATATCTATGTAAAATCCACAAAGGGCTGTGACTTTGGGATCTCTGGGTACTGCTACCTTAGAAATAATGCTGCATGCAAATGGGCAGCAACAGTTTAAGTGCATTTTCTTGAATGAAAAAAAGCAACCTTTGCAGAATTAAAAATAAATCTTTACAGGAACAAATCTCTCTCCATCTTAACTCCCATTCAAACTAATTTGCACCACTTCCCATAAAAATTTCAACTGCTCTGTTTCAGAAAGCTATCAGATCATATTACATATTGAAAAAAACCCCAAGCCTTCCAAACACGTAATATTTTTCTTTCAGTTCAATCTAACTTGAATGGCCTCATTTTCTTTTGAAGTAAACAAGAACTGAGGACATTCTAAAGGATACAGAAGCATCATTAACAGAGTTGTGAAGTAGCTTGGAAAACTTCTGGAAATACTGTTCTTCATATGAAATCAGGAAATTAAGGAAACCAAGTTTTACAGTAACCCTAACACATTTGAGAAATATCTGAGGAAGTCTGTATGACATAAGCACACATGGTAGAAGGCTACAAGTTCAGACATATTCATGTTTTTGGCAGTGTAATTCAGATAACATCACCATGCAGCTTAAAATAATAATAATTTTTTTGATTAAAACCATGAAGGATGATTTTCCGCTTACTCTTTACATCATATGTAATCTTCTGATTGTAATAAAAGGAAGTATTTAGAAAAACAGCCTAAGACCAGATGTTTGAAGACCTCTGCTATAGAACAGGGAGGTTTAGAAAGCATTATCTGTTTGATTTAAAGCAACTGAATTTAAAACAATACTATGGCCAATATAACTGAAACCAGAATTTGAAGTTCTCTGAGGATACAACACTAAAATTCTGTTTTGAACTTAAATAAAGATATACTTTAATTTAGAAATTTAATTTTCCATTCCTAATCAGAATTATACCTGTGCTACACAGGAACTGAGAGTATAGAAACTATAGTTTAACTTAAATTCATCTATTTGATGAAACTTACACAGGGACACAAGACACAATCGTGTTCTCCTGTGTTCAGTGCTTCTGTTTTGGACTGAGATATGTTCTATATCCAAGGAAATGGAAATCAAGAAAGGTTTACAGCTTGTGCAATCTCATATAATGGGCCCTGGTTCAGGTTTAGAAATGGGAGTTCTCTCTTAGTTTTCCATTGCAATTTAACATTTCTCTTCTTAAGTTCAAAAGGCCACTAAGTTTTAACACTGATTCAATCCTCTTGCTGAGAAATATGCATACCAGTAAATCATCACAACACAGAAATAATCTGATGCTATAACAAGTCAATTCACTTTAAGGGGCTTAAAACATTGCTTCACCCACATATTAAACTCTCTCAAGTGTAAAGATCATTTGTGTTCCTTTATGATTCCTATATATATATGTAATCGGCTTTACAGATCCATGTCTTTAAGAAGCAGAAATCTTGGGGAGAGGTGAGTAACATCAGAGGAGAAAACCAGAATGCTGTGAAATACCAAAACCTAAATAAAGCCGTAATATAGCTTGTGCTACTTCATCTTAAAACTTAATGAATAAATTAAACTGCTGAAATAAGAGGCAGGCAGCAGAAAGTTGACCATCAGACTCTAAAAATATGTGGTTCTGACTATGTGTCATGATTCACAGAATATATCAACTATTCACACTTGAATATAATATAAGAAAAGTGCATTTCCAATATAAAATTATGATCTCAAGCAAAATGCCACTGACACATCAAACTATTCTATAACACTTCCATATACCATGAGGTAGTCTATCAAATCAGTGGCAGCAAGCAACTAATAGGTACTGTGAAATGCTAGCAAATTCTGCTGTTGTTCAAGTATACTATTTTAATTCAGTTCAGGTTTCAGCCAATACAGAAGTGCAACTGAAAGAAAAACAGTGTAAGAATGAACTTAAATTAATTTGTTACAAGGCATCATTAGAACTCATAGGCCAGCAGATGCAGAAATCAATTCATGATCACGTATTTGGCATCTTGAATACCATGTGATTAATAATTCTGCACATTTCTGGGCATAGTTCAAATACAAAAAGCTGCAAAGCAAGACCTTCTAGCCAAGCACTGCTCTAGCACACATCCCTGAATCACACTTTCTAAAATGTGTTCAAGGTGAGAGTAGAATTCTTCCCTACATTTATGCAAAATTCACACATCACTTCTTATGGTTCTTATAAAGCAGAATTGCTAATATATTCTCCTCTTACACTGTAAAATCTGGTTCAGATAAAGGAAAGGCCAAAGCATGCCTCAAATCTGAGCTGGTTTTAGAAATTGAAAAGGAAATTAATTTTGTTCAGATAATTTTGTTAGATAATTGCAGTTCATTCTCACAAAAATTTTCTGTCTCCGTTCAATTTTTTGAGTTACTCCAACACTGGATAAATTCAACAAGGCTTACTAGCAACCTTTGTAACCAAGCTAGAAAAAACTAGCACAAATTTCTCAATGCAGTACTTTCTCAGCATGTCACGCAGACTCAGACTTAGATAAAGGTTTTAGTCAATTCTAAACTTTGGATGTGTCCATCACCTTATTTTTGAGCCTAGCTGTATTTACATTCTGACATATTTTGGCACTGAATAGCTTCCATGACCAACAGTAACATTGCTTAGTGTCACACAAATTCATAAAGTACACTCAGCACAAAAGAAAACACATCTTGTAATCTGATAAAGTGGCATACTTTGAAACAGACTTTGATGCTGCCTCACCATTGTCTTTCACCCTTCCCTGTGATTCAAATTCATCAATCTAGCAAAGTATGAAGCTGCTCAAGAGTTTGTTGTCTGCATGAGCTCATTACAGGTTCAGGAAATCCAATATAATACTTTTCTCTTTGTACATGCCCTCTGCAAGAAATTCCCAATTAATGGATAATGTTCCACAGTTGCTGGTTTGGTCATTATTTTAGTTACAAGAGAAAGGAAACCCAAATATTTTAAGGTAAGAATCACTGCAGTGGGGTCCCGAATATTTAAATGGAAGAAATGTAGGTGGATGTGACACCTTCTACAAAGCCATAAATCTCTCATGGAAATCCTAGGAAAGATCACATTCTTATTAATTTATTTTTTTTTTAATATGCACATGTACTTTCATAAATTAAAAAATGAGCTGTCTTTAAGTTTGTTCTTGATAGGGTCGTAAAAGACGTGTGACCCAGCAGCAAAACTGACAGTAAATTTCATCTTAATCAACAGTGAGAGGGTTGGAAATGTGGAGTTATGGGACTTAGATATAAATATATAATACTCTGTTATCTGTTTAAAAAAGAAGTTAGAGATTGCTTCATTCCCTGTACTCCAGCTCCCGTCAGGGACTATTATTCTAAACACAATACCAATTATGCTGCTCCATTGACATAAACAGGCATGCAGAGCTGTACCAAGGAAATGTCCATAAGGCACTTCATTCTGCTATGTAGACCTTTAATGCTGGTTGGAAAGGGCAAATGACCCTTTACAGGATTTATGCATTTTAGAGAAGGAATCATGACTTACATGGAAAGTCTGTATGTTTCCTTACATTGGCCCAACCACTAAATTAATGAAGTAATATGTTTCTCTGAGTAAGGTCTGCATTTGACTGCCTATCTGTACCATTTTCACTTACAAGTCTTTACTAAATAGACAATTTTAATAATACTAGGACAAAATTCACTTTTGTCTAGATACAGATTCCATTTTCCTAGATCTAGTCACTCTCTCAAGAATTCTTATTCTAAAGCAATATTTCCTAGTCCATTGGGAAAACATACCTTTTAGTAACTAACCAATGCTCATACATGTCTATTTCTAATATTTACATTTCAGTTATAAAACCAATTTAAAATTGTGATCAATGTCTCTAAACTGCCTGGAAAAGGTATTCTCTTTCCATGAACCCCTGAAAATGACAGGAGAAGAGGAAGCGTTGAATTGTATTAGTGTTGGTCTAAATAGACCACTATGTCTTTTCACACTTGGGAGTCACCCCCTCCATGTCCTGTTCTGCAAAAGCCACAAACAGATGTTTATTCAGGGAAGCCTGTAAAATTAATCTGCTTTCTGTCAAGGTCATATAAGGCAAAGCATTAGTGGAAGGAATCCTCAGGGTGAATATGGGTATTTTTGTATTAACTAGTTGTTCCGATTGTGGGAAAATGTGTGCAACACACTGTAGACCTCTTGCAAAGTGTACACTGGCACTTGAATCACAAGGTCATCTAGATGAAATAGACAAGTTTTTTAGTATCATATTTTAAAAATACAGTTTTAATATAGAGATAGCACACTAGATCAGCTTCATCACAAATGACATATATTAGGAGTATACAGTACTAGAGTACAAAGATTTTTCAGCAATAAGGTCCACAGCTGCAAGTCTACATCTGCCCCTCTCCATGATCCTACACAGGCTTTCACTTCATGTCTATCCACATGTGACACTCAGGGGCTACAAATCCACATTTACCCCACTGTGGCCCTTCATTGACTGCTCCACCATCCTTCTTCAGGGACTGCTCCGCTGTGCTCCTCCATGGGCTGCAGGGGCACAGCTGCCATCTCACCACAGGCTGTGGGGAAATCTCTGCTCGGGCACCTTTCCCCCTCCTTCTTCACTGACCTGGGTGTCTTTTCTCTGGCATTGCTCTCTCCCTCCTCTCCTCTGCTCTGCAGGTCTCTTTTTTTATATTTTTGCAGTTTTGTTCCCCTTTCTTGAATATGTTACTTACAGAGGCACATCCAGATTCCCGTATCTGCTCAGTCTTGGGCAGAGGCAAGGGGAGCTTCCAGCAGCTTCTCACAGGAGCCACCCTTGTGGCACCCCTGCTCCCTAAACACCACTGCACTAACCCAAGACATCCACAAAGCATACAATCTAACTCTAAATCTCTTAACTAAAAGCAAAGCTCCAGTAAACGCACTGCTAATTGCCTCAAATAAACATTTGTGACCTTAGGTACACTCGCTGTTAGCTTCTTTTATTCCTGTGCTTTCAAAGATTACATTATCTTCAAGTTGGAAATGCTAGTCTTTGTATTAGGTTGCACATTGCATTTTTAGTTACTGGACACTCGAAGTCACATAGACTCATTGTCACTGGGCAACTGACAACTTGCATTAGCATGAGCAAGTTAAAAGTTTTAAGTTCTTCTCCTTTAAAATAATTTAAAAGGAAAAGGGGACTATTCCCCAACACTTGTGCTTTTCCCTCTCCAGATACACTAGAGAATATGTGTTCATTTCATTACAGTCTGAATGTAGCACAGGGTTTCTCATCTTCTGTGTTCATTGCTACATGATTTTGATTGCTTAGCAGTGGAGATTTATTTAATATGCCCATGGCTAACACTCTAATGGGCTGCAGAACTAAAAAAAGTGTCTACAGTTTCCAGACATTAGCTATTAACTTTAAAGGAACAAAATATCAAAATTCCACTTTTCAGTTGGCGTTAAGCCTTCTGTATTCGTACAGTTTCCCAAAGCATTAGGTATGAACACGTCTATTAAATATGAAGTGCAAATGATCTACACATGATGTTACATTCAATACTTTTTCCTCTTTCCAAGTATCAGAGAGTACCTGAAAAACAACACTCCTCACTGCTTCTGCAGTACAGCTACAGAGATATCAGCTATGCACAATTCCTAGTATTGTACAGAAATTCTGTACACTGTTCTTAGTGAACTAATTCAAAAGTTACGTATGGTTTAACTCAGGTGAATGAGACACCACTTAAGTTACAGTTAGGAACACGAACACTGGATTGGTAAAGAATTAGGGAGATATCCCAGGAGTATCAGCTCATGAAAAGGAAAAAGTCAGCCTTTGCCACAGTGATCTAATGAAAGTCTCCATTATTTTGTGTCATCTGAAGGCACAGAATAATGATTTGAATGATCATTATTCAGATCATTTTCATGATCTGAAAACATCTGGAGTTTTCAGCCAGGAACAGACCCACCAAACTGTCTTGACTGAACACATCAAAAAGAGCAACTCTTACTTCTATGCTTATGCATTCTTTCTTCTCCCTTGTTTTACACCAAGATTCCTGGCATTACAATAATGAGTCATGGGGACAATCAAAATCCCTTCTTCCTTGCCATACCAGGTGACACGATGTAACATTCTTGATGTGGTTTGATCCCTTCCATAAAACAACTCCCTGAATTCTATCCATAACTTCTGTCACAGAAGCTACAGGTCATTCTATGACATGTATAGCTGGAACAGGCTGCTGCCAGAAAAGCCATCATTTTGACACAAATATTTCTAGCAAAGGGAATCAACAACACAATTGTCAAAACTGTTTCATTGCTTCTTGCATTACTTGTTAAAAACATGTAGATCTCCTTTGTATTCTACTTTATAACTAAAACTTCAGGCAACTAATCCCATTTGGTCTGTGATGTGGCTAAATAGAGCAAAATCTCTTAGTACAATGAAAATGCTCAAAACAAATAGCAATAGTAAACTTTTTCAAAAAACTACTATTGCCCTTGAAGGATCTTTGAATTCCATTTTGATCTGAAATTCTTCAAGACTTCCTTAAACAAATGCAAAGAAACCCTAAGCAACAACCCAATCAGAAAAAAAATAAAGAAACCCAAAGGTTCAGATTTTCCTCACTCTCCCCTCAGAATTTGTGACAACAGTAGCATGCAAAGGAAATGTGCCTTACCAAGTTCTGTTATGGAGGTTTTTCCGTCTGAAGGTAAAGGAATGTACTGATTAGAGAAGAAGCTGCTTCCATAACCCAGGACAAAACCTTCCAGTCTGGTGTTTTGACTTGGACGAAGATACCTCATGCAAACGGTGTCATCTGTTGCATTGATTTGAACTTTCAGGCTCTGTCTTTTCACTGAGGGAAGAGTGAAAAAAAAAAAAGGAAAAAAACCCCAAACAGATTTATTATCTTGTAATCATACATTCAGTAATAGAATATAACAATATTGGGCTGTTAACTTGCTAGCCACAAGCAATTGAACAATTGCTTAAAAGTAGAGTCTCCTGGAAACTAAATGTATTTAAATATTAGATTAGTGGTAATCTAAAATTTTCATTTTCAACATGTCTATTTTTTATCATTAGTTTAGTATATTACCTGTAACATCTTCTTCAGTTGCAGTAGTAGAAAAGTGCATCAAGTAACTGGAAAAAATGCAGTGATTTTTTCCCTTAAATATGGGAGTTATAGGACTATTCATAGCATACATATGTGTAAAACTTGCGAGTTTGAAATTTTTTTTCCTATTACAGAGAATAAATACCAACTAGATCAAAATAAAAATGCTACAACTATTATTTCAGATTGGTTTTTTTTTTCTATGCTGGGCAGGAAACATAATTTTCTAGTTGGAAATACACTAGAAATGTTGGAAATCTAACCAACATATCTAGTTTACCCAAAATTACCAAGAAACTTCTTTTAAACATTTATTTTTATGTTTCCCAGGGGAGTAGCACATAAAGCAAGAAAGGTTTTGTATATTAATCTACAAAAATTTAACTTCTAACAACACAAAATTAATTCAAAACAGAATAATGACCTTTTTTTAAGCTACAAATAAGTATTTCATCTCTCTCCTCTTGGTGGAGCAAAGGAGGAATGGCTTTTCCTACATTGGTACTTAAAATTTTAATATTCCCTTGTCACTGTTACCCTTGCCGATGGTTAAAAGAACCCCAACTAATTACTTCTCCCCAGTCTTACACCACCATCACTACAACATAGGTTTTTCCTTTCTCATTCTTGAAATATAAATTTTTCTTGCCAACAGAGTTTTAGGCATATCTCTAATCCTGGCTGAAGTTAACTTTTCAGGAAAAAAAGAAATTTGCACAAAGCCATTTTACTAAATCACGAAGAAAACCAACTAGATATAAGACCTGTCATTAAACAACAGGGTAGTATGATACTGAACACCTCTCTCTTTCATTATTTCCTTCTCTCCCTCTTTCTTTTTATTTATCCCTCACTTTAATGGTCTGCCTCTTTCTCTCTCTCTCTCTCAATAACTGCAGATATTCAAACTTTCTTTGGAAAGCTACACATTGATTCTCTGGTATCACCCCAGCCGACCCTCGTCCTTTTTCTTTTTTTCTCTTTTTCTCTTTTTCTCTTTTTCTTTCTTTTTTCTTTTTTTTTTCCTTTGGTGTTTTTTTTTTTTTTTTCTTTTGTTTTGGTTTTTTTGTTTGTTTGTTTGGTGTTTTTTTGTTTGTTTTTTTTGTTTTTTGTTTTTTGGTGAAATTCTAATGACGAGAGTTGCTGAATGCCACAATCCCCAATCCATCAAGATGATTTAGTAGTACTCTCAAGAACCTGCAGCTGTCTGCACACTGAATGTAAAGACCTAAGCCAAACATTTTATGCCTCTTCCCTATATAGAAACAAGCATACAAGTCAAACTGATGGAAAACATGCACCTCCGATGAGACCCTTTCTTTATCTAAAGACTGATCAAATAAAAGCACTCAGCCAGGAAACTGTCACAATTTTCCAAAGGCAACTCTTCCAGGTTCCAGAAGACAACAAGGCTTTTAAAAAAGCTCAGCTCTGGCCTTTTCAGATGTACCACACCATCTCAGGGAAATGGGTGGCAGTGGTTCCTTACCTGGGAGGCATCCTAACTTCTTTTATTTTTAGCATATGAAACTTTTATTTTTAGCATATTTTTAGCATATGAAACTGCTGCCTGTGTACAACTCTGAATATTGACAAGGCTCCAAATAGCAGAAACCAGGAAGAAGACTGATTTCAAATCTCTCTAATACTCTTTATAAAGATGCTTATTAAAAGCATTCCATGTCAATAAATTTTAGGAATATCATTTCTGATAAAAGAAGTAAAAAAGTAAAAGAAGTAAAAAAGAATTGTTACAATATAATCTGCAAAATCGTAACCTAACTTTGTAGAGCTGAGCATAAAAAAAAGGACAGTTGTCTTGCTCCACTGAATATGCACATCTAAGAAGAAAGTAAGACTTAAAGTACTTGATTCATGTATTATAATATTATAATTATTTTATATATTATATAAAATTAATTTTATATATTATAATATTATAATCAAATATTATAATTTGATTTCCATATTAAAATCCTTCCTCAGACCCAAAATTGAATTTTTAATTTTATTTTAAAAAAAATTTAGTGAAGAACTATTTTAATTTAAATTTACAATAATTTTTTCCACAATCATTTCTGTATATCTTTCATATTTTAATTTGAAGAGCTAATCCTAGTTCAACATTGAATTCAAAAGGATTTGATTCCAACTAGATAGATATTGTGTTTTATTCAAAAGTAGTCACAGAATCACAGAATTTTTCTGGGGTGAAAAAATCTTTAAGATGATCAAGTCCAACCATTAATCTAACTCTCTTGAGTCCAGTATTAAATCATATTACTAAGCACCAGTGCCAAGTACAGGGGGACAATCACTTCCCTACTCCTGCTGCCCACACTATTCCTGATGCAGGCCAGGATGCCATTGGCCTTTCTGGCCACCTGGGCACACTGCTGGCCCATGACAAGCAGCTGTCAATCAACACCCTCAGGTCCTTTTCCTGTGGTCAGCTTTCCAGCCACACTTTCCCAAGCCTATGGTGTTCCATGGGTTTGTTGTGACCCAGGACTTGGTCTTGCTGAATATCATACAGTTGTTCTTGGTCTATAGATCCAACCTGTCCAGGTCCCTCTGCAGAGGCTTCCTACCCTCAGGCAGCTCAGCACTCCCACCCAACCTTGTGTCATCTGCAGACTTACTGAGGGTGAGACAATTACAGTGACAAAGGTTCTTGATTTTCTTTAAACCTAAAATTTGTCAGTGAAGTTATTAAAAACAGAAAGAAAAATGGGATCCCAAGACAGCAAAAGCTTTGATGTAAGACACTGTAGACCTTTCTTCATTTTAGCTAGCACATCAACACCATCAAAAGAGCTTTTAAACTCAAAGCCACTTCTAGCAGAATGTAAACTGGAATAATCTGAAGTAGCAAATAAAGCAGAAGAAAGTAAAACAAAATAAAAGGAGACTAACTTGAAGACAAGCCTCCCCATGCTATCATAACAGGGCAGGTCCTTTCCCTCTAGGTCACTTCTGAGTACAGGATCTTTTCAGTGATGGCCTAGGTGGCAAAAAATGCTTCAGTCCCTGCAGTGTTTAGGAAAAATCTTTCTTTTCCTCTTCTTGGAGACCTACCTACAGGGTTAGCTCTGTGCTCTCCTTAACATAACTATCCTTTACCACTCAGTAAGCTGTTCACTTCCTATTTCCTTCTCTCCACACAACTGAATTCCCCTGGCTGAGAG